>NC_052626.1:66242758-66542758 GCF_016161935.1 Mauremys reevesii
GGGACACTGAGCACAGGCCCTGCACTGCGCTCCCGGCTGGAGCCCTGCACACCATCAAGCCTGCAGTAGGGACGACCTGGCTGCCGAGCCCACGTGTTGCAGGCCCTGCGCTTTGATCCCCTGTCAGAGCCTTGCAGGAGCTTGGAGCCCAGCTGGCATTTCCCACATTGTCTCCTCAGGAGCTGATTGATCACGAGTCCGTCGACTCCTGACCGCGTGATGCGTCAGCAAGCTATGCTCGCCATCATGAAGCTGAGGTACCCAGCCTGCGGCCCAGCCCCAGCCAGTGCTACGTGCAGCCAGACACGCCAGCCTCTTGGCATGGCCAGTTTTCCAGGGCATTTCCCTCTGCTCCTCCCCATCTTCTGATTCCCAGGAAATGTGGCACCAGATGATGGTGCTGGTGCATGTGGACTGGCACCAGTGGGTAGGTGGTGGAGGATCCTTCGTGCCTGGTGACCTCTCCACGTGGCCTTATGAAGATATGGTGGAGGGGCGTGGGAGGCAGGACCAGTCCCCTCTGGGGGAGAGGGGCAGTTAGGTGCTGCTGGAGCGGAGCGACTGAGTCGGTGCCAGCTGTGCCAGCTGCGCCACACTGGCAGCTCAGCGACTCCCAGTGGCTGAGAGGCTGGGCAGGCTGAGCTCCTGGCACTTGGCACTGCCTGTGCCATGGGGCTCTCTCTCAGTGCCACTAGCGCCCTGCTCTGAGCTTCCCTGTCCATCAGGCGCCTGGAAGGTGATGGATGCTGCGGGCTGGAGCTGGGCTCTCGCTGTTGGCTCGATAGGTTCCCAGGAATGGGAAGAGGAGGCGGGGCAGGAGCTGGAGCAGCTCTCCCCACTGCACACTGGCTTCCTGACAATGGGGCAGGCGACGGCATTAGCCATGATCGCGCTCTGCGGGGTGAGAGGGGAGGGATTTGCGTCAGCAGTGGGCGTAGCTGTTCCTCACTGGCTGCCGCCTGCCACGAGGCGCGGCTGCAGGGCAGCTCAAGTAGTCACCTGGCACCTCATTGCATGTGCTGGGGCCATGCTCTGGCAGTGGGGTGAAGAGGTTAATGCTGTCTGGGCTATCCCCACCTTCCTGCCCCCCTGCACACAGCTGTGTGCCCTGTCCAGCAGGCTGAGAGCAATGGGCAGGGGCAGGGCTTAGATCTCTGCTTCGGTTCTGCCCGGCTGCGGGTTGATGCAGCATCTCGGTGCTGGCCTGGACTGTGCAGCCGCAGTGCAGACGGCTGTGGTGGAGGGTCTCTTGCCCCAGTGGGGCAGGACTGGCAGGCTCCTCTGCACTGTGGCCGCTGGGTTCAGAGGCGCTGGTGCCAGCAGGCTCTAGTCTCCCGTCCATGCCATTTGCAGGATGTTGTTTCTCGGTGAAGCGCAGCGATCTCTGCCCCAGCCGGTGAGTGCTGGTGGGGTCACAGCAGACAGCTGCAGGCTACACTAAGTCCCTGCCTGCTGGTATGGGAGAAGGCAGCACCAACTCCTTCCACCACCCCCTGGCCTGTTCTCATCTGCCACCCGCCAGCTGGAGCCCCCGCAGGTGTTTCCATGTCCTGGGAGCCTGAGGGCAATATTAGCACATCAGTCCCGCCTCAGACCCCAAATCCGCATGTGTCTCTTCTCTTAGCAAAATGAAGCTACCGGTGCGGATCCTGACACAACCCAGCCTGCTCGCCACCTGCTTCTCCAGCATCTTCTCCCTGCCTCCAGCACACACCATGGAGGAGGTGGAGGCTGCTCTCTGCACCAAAGTAAGCCCCAAACCGGCCATGTTGAGCTGTCCCAAACTGAGTGGGAATCCTGCCACTCGCTCGTGTACTGTCCCCTGGGTTACCTGGCACTGGCATAAGAGTGTAATGATCACAGCTCCCCGACAGGACTTCAGCTCAGGACCTGCAGCACCAAAGCACAGGCCCCAAAGCACAGGCCCAGATAAAGGAGTAACTCCCTCCTAGGGTAGCAGTAGTAGGCATTTATCCTTCACATGCACTGACAATTAGTGGGGAACAGACACTCCCTTCACAAGCACATTCATCCCCCATGCGTGGCTGGGGGCACAGGCCTGAGATCGGCTGCTTCAGGTGCACATAGGCCAGGGGAGCCGAAACTTGGCTGGAAATCTGCCCTCCAAATGTGGAGTCCTGTCTGACTCTCCCAGTGGGATAGACTGTGTGCAGTGGGCTTTTTGGGGAGAGCAAAGACAGGTGGGGCCCTGTTGCCAAGAGGAGTTTGTAGTAGGTCCCCTGCGGATACAAGTGAGTGGGTGAGCTGTAATACCAGGGGCTGCTATGACCTGGGGGGTGTCACACGCCAGGGCATTGGTTCATCACCTGGCTGGGTAACTCCACTTGCTCTGGTTTCTCCTCTGCTCTGCATGCAGACTTTGAAAACCATGGATGAGATGCTGAAGGCCTTGGTGTGCGAGGATCAGGAGCCCAACCTTCTGGTGCTGCAAATCATCTTGAAGGTCTGGAGGCGTGGGGGCAGGAAGGGGACTAGTCCTGTAGCTGGGGTGGGGCTCAGGGACCAAGGCTCTGTTTAATCCCAAGCATGGGACACCCCCGTGCCTTCGGCTCCTCAGAGTACATTCTCTACAAAGGTTCTTGGGCTGGAGGGCCAAGTGCCCCCACTATATCTGAAAAAGTCTGTATGGGGTGGGGGTGGAGGAGCGTGGGCGGGATCTGCTGTGTTCTCCACTGAGCCCTCATGTGAACCTGGCATTCCTTTGTGTTCACCATGGGCCCCACCAACCTGGCCAAAGCCCGGAGCTAGATTCCCCCAACATTCTAGTTCTGGGGCCACAGGAAGTAGATTCTGTGGGTGGTTTGTGCTCCCAAAAGAGGGAAATGTCCTTAACAGAGATTCGGTCTCCTCGATCCCAGAACCTGGGAAGAGGGAATCACAGAAGTGCAGGGCTGGAAGGGATCTCAAGAGGTCATCTACTCCACCCCCTGCACTGAGGTAGGGCCAAGCATTCCTAGACTGTCCCTGTTGAGTGTTTGTCCAGCCTGTTTTTTAAAACCTCCATGATGGGGAGTCCACCACTTCCCTAGGTCACCTGTCCCAGTGCTTAGCCACCCTTAGACTTTTCCTAATATTTAACTTAAATCTCCCTTGCTGCAGATTAAGCTCATTACTTCTTGTCCTACCTCCAGGGGACATGGAGAACAATTTGTCACCATCCTCTGTATAACAGCCCTTAACGTATTTGAAGACTGTTACAGGTGCCCCCTCCGTCTTCTCAAGATGAAACATGCCCAATTCCTTCAACCTTTCTTCACAGGTCAGGTTTTCTAAACTGCTGATCATTTTTGTCGCTGTCCTCTGGACTGGCCCCAGTTTGTTCACATCTTTCTTAAAGCGTGGTGCCTGCAACTGGACACAGAGCTCCAAGCTAACACAATTCAGAATGGCATTTCCTTTTTCACAACAGCATCACACTGTTGATTCATATTCAGTGTGAGATCCATGATAAGCCCCAGATCCTTTTCTGCAGTACTGCCACCTAGCCGGTTATCCCCCACTTTGTTTTTATGCATTTTTCCTTCCTAAGTGTGTTACGTCACATTTGTTTTGACTGAATTTTATCTTGTTGACTTCAGACCAACTCTCCAATTTAGCAAGCTGATTTTGAATTCTAATCTGTCCTCCAAAGTGCTTGCAACCGCTCCCAGCTTGGTGTCATCCGCAAACTTTACAAGCATCCTCTCTTTCCGTTAACCAAGTTCTTAATGAAAATATTGATTAGTACTGACCAGGCACACCCTGGGTACCTCACTTGAGACACCCTCCCACTTTGCCAGCGAGTCAGTGATAACTCCTCTTTGAGTACGATCTTTCCATCAGTTGGGCGCCCACCTTATAGTAATCTCATCTGGATCAGACTGGCTTAGTTTGCTTAGGAGAATGTCTTGTGGGACTGTGTCAAAAGCCTTACTAAACTTCATATACATCATCATATACTGCCTGCCTCCATCCACTAGGCAAGTAACCCTGTCAAAGAAGGAAATTAGATTGGTTTGGCATGGTGCTATTTGTTATTACCCTATTATCTCCTCTAGATTCTTACAAACTGTTTAATAACTTGTTCAGTATCTTTCTGGGTACCAAAGTTAGGCTGACAGGTCTATAATTCCTTGGGGCCTCCTTGTTCCCCTTTCTGAAGACAGGTTCTGTGTCTGCCCTTCTCCAGTCCTTTGGGACCTCAACCTCCTAAAGGTTCAGCGATTTCTTTGCCTAGCTCCATCTAGGGTGAATATCATGAGGCTCTGCCAACTTGAATACATCTAACTGACCTCAATTGTCTTTACCTGTTCTCTCCTAGTCTAGCCTGTATTCCTGCCCCTTGTTGTTAATATTGTGTTAAGCATCTAGTCGTCATTAACCTTTTTAGTGAAAACTAAAGCAAAAAAGGCATTAAACACCTTGGCTTTGTCTGTGTCATCCATTCTTTGCTCTCCTTCCCTGCTGAGTAGTAGCCCCACACTTTCCTTTGTCTTTCTCTTGCTCCTAATGCATTTATAGAGCTGCTTCTGATTGTCTTTTATGTCCCTTGACAGTTAGAACTCATTTTTGCCTTTGCCTTGCTGATTTTCTCCTATGTGCTTGGACTATTTTTTGGTACTTCTCCTTAGCAATTTGTCCCAATTTGTTTCTCTCAGGTCCTGCTCCCTGGACCACATCCAGGAGGTACATGAGCGGCTGAGGGCAGTGGGAAGGATCAGGTGGCTGATGGAATTCATGGGGTCTCAGTGCAAATTCCAGGTGAGCAGCCTGTGACCCTGGCCACCTCCTAACTACACTGAACAGCCTTGCGGTGCAGCATGCCCTGGCATGGAAAATGCAGGCCTAGAATAGTGACTCAGCAAGATCCTCAGTAGGAGTCCAATCTAACGAGCCCTGATGTCGATGGGTCTTTCCTCTGACTCCAGTGGGCTTTGGGTCGAGTTCCATCATTCTGTCTCCAAGGACTCTCCCGCTGTTCCCTAGCACCAAAGTCTGCTCTGCAGGGTCAATGCATTTACACAGGATTGCCCTGACAGCAGCCTCCGAACCCAGGTGTCTGTTCACCCCCTTTGTCAGACGCCTGTGGGATGCCTTGGCATCAGCTTCTGCCAGGCTGCCAGATGAACGCCCCTTGCTCTGCATGCTCAGGGCCATTGAGCTGCTCCAGATGCTCCATCCCCCCTATGGAAGGGCCTCCCCTCCGGCAGCTGGACGGGGGCGCTCGGATGATGTGCCCCAGAGGCTGGGACAGCAGAACAGAAGGAGGGAGGTGGGAGGGGACACAGTGAAAGGGATGGGCGGGGCCAAAGGCACCAGAGAACTGGGGAGTGGGAGTGGGGAGGCTGTGCAGACCCCGGGAGAGGAGGGCAAGGGGCTTGGTGCCAGGTGGGGAAGAGCAGGGAGCCAGTGCAGGGGCTGCAGGAGGGGGAGACGAGAGGACAAGGCTGCAGGAGAGAGCCGGCAGGAGAGAGCAGGCAGGCTGGGGGCGGCGCGGAATGGGTGGGCTCTGGGGAGCTCCAGGATGGAGTGAGAGAGGCAGGAGGCAGAGCAGAGGAGTCCAAGGTGACTCCAAGCTCCTGGGCCTGAGGTCAAAGAAGGGAGGGGGATGGGAGAAGGGGCTGGGATTAGGAACTTGCCCTTGAGATGGAGACTGGACGTTAGTTCATTCGTTACCTGGGTCCCCACTCGGGGTAACGCTTGCTGACTTTGCTGCCCAGATTTCTCCGTCCCTGCTGAGCTTTCCTCAGCCCCTGGTGATGGGCCCCACAGCTCCTCCTGCTCTCATTGTCCCCAGTCTCTCTGCGGTGGCCTCTGCCTCCCTGTTCTAACCCACTGCTAGGGCAATGCCAGGGAGACTCACTGCACTAGGTCTGCAGGGGCGAGTGACTCCCTTTGCTCCTTCTCTCCGTCAGGAAGTGGAGGAGTTCAGAGTCCTGGGCCAGCTGGTGGGGTGTCTCACTCTGTGCTGTGTGGAGCAGGAGCAGGAGATCTGGCAATCGGCTGTGGAGGGACTTCACCACCTCTTCTCCTTCATGCAGCTGCTAAAATGTAATAGCACTGAGACCCTTGTCCTTCCTAAATACACTGACATGGGGTTTCCAACATGAAAACATATTTATTGAACACTTCCACCTTTTCTGCAACCTTTAAACAGTCTCCATCTAGTAATGAGCCTACACCACTGCTACGATTTCTTTTGTTCCTAATTCACTTTTTTTAAAGAAACCTCCTTAGTCCTGCAAGCCATGGAGTTTCCGATGTCTTTAGCTTCCTCTATCCGTATTCTACTCTTCATAACTCACATAAGAATGGACATACTGAGTCAGACCAATGGTTCATCTAGCCCAATATTGTGTCTTCAGATAGTGGCCAGTGCTTCATGTTTCAGAGGGAATGAACTGAAGAGGGAAATTTGAGTGATCCATCCCCTGACATGCAGTCCCAGTTTCTGGTAGTCAGAGGTTTAGGGACATGCAGAGTATGGGGTTACATGCCCTGATTATCTTGAATCCAATTATACTTTTAGCCTTCACAACATCCCACGGCAACAATTTCCACAGGTTGCCTGTTCATTGTGTGCACAGATACCTTCTTTTGTTTGTTTTTAACTTGTTGCCTATTCATTTCATAAAGTGACCCTAGTTCTCCTGTTATGTGCAGGAGTAAATAACACTTCCTAGTCACTTTCTTCATACCAGTCATGATTTTATAGACTTCTATCATATCCCCTTAGTCATCTCTTGTCTAAACGAAATAGTCCCAGGTCTCTACTACAGACCTATATTGTTATAACTATATTGCTCAGGGTGTGAAAAATCCACACCCCTGTCGGCAGGAGCACCTCTCCCACTCACCTAGCCAGCACCTCTTGGGGAGGTGGATTAAGAGCTTCTTTGCATAGGAGCATCTTCACTTAAATGCTACAGCGCCAGTGCAGCTACGGCGATACAGTGTTTGAAGTGTACCCTTGTCCCCCATCTTTTTTATCTCTCCTCATATGGAAGCTGTTCCATCCCCCTAATCATTTTTGTTGCCCTTCTCTGCACCTTTTACAATTCTGGTATATCTGTTTTGAGATGGGGCGACCAGAACTGCAGGCAGTATTCAAGGTTTCAAGCATCATAGATTTATATAGAACCAGTGATGAGCTGCCAAAATCTTAACAACCGGTTCCCTATAAAAGTTCTGATTTAAGGGAGGAAGCAGAGGAGAGTCTGGGGCCCTGCAGGGCCTGGGGCAAATTGCCCCACTTGCCCTCCCCGCAGCCCTGGAGCTCGTAGTCTCCCGCACCTTACCTTGCCGGCATCTCAAAGCAGCAGGACGACTCAGGAGCTCAGCTGAGCTGCCCAGCTGCTGGCCACGCTGAAGCTCTGCAGGGGCCGGGAGGAGACATCCTCGTGGGGCCGGGAGACATCCTCGTGGGGCCAGGGGGCCATGGCAAATTGCCCCACTTGCCGCCCCGGAGCTCGCAGCCCCCCGCCCCTTACCTTGCTGGCAGCCCAGAGCTCAGCTGAGCTGCACAGCTGCTGGCCATGCTGCGGCTCTGCGAGGTGGGGGAAGCGGGGGAGAGCCCGGGGGAGACATCCTCGTGGGGCCGAGGGGCCGGGGCCAAATTCCCTACTTGCCCCACCCTGCAGCCCCGGAGCTCGCAGCCCCCCGTCCCCTTACCTTGCCGGCAGCCCAGAGCTCAGCTGAGCTGCCCAGCTGCTGGCCATGCTGCGGCTCTGCGGGGTGGGGGAAGCGGGGGAGAGCCCGGGGGAGACATCCTCGTGGGGCCGGGGGCCCCTGCAGGGCCTGGGCCAATTGCCCCACTTGCCCCTTCCCCTTCCCTCCCCTCTGGCTAGCCCTGGAGCTTGCAGCAGCCCCCTCTCCCACCCCACTTGCCGGGCTACTCAAAAAGCGGCAGCAGGACGACTCCCGAGCTCAGCTGAGCTGCCCAGCTGGCGCCGGCAGCTGGCCACGCTGCAGCTGGGGGGAAGCGGGGGAGGGTCCAGGGGAACCTCAGCCTCCCCAGCTGGGAATCCTGGGAGCAACAGGATGGTCCCACCCATGGACCGGAGTTCTTTGCCCACCCCCTGGCCCTTTAACAACCGGTTCTCCACGGAGGTCTAATTTTAGCAACCGGTTCTTGGGAACCTGTGGGAAACGGCTCCAGCTCACCACTGTATAGAACCATTATGATATTTTTCTGTTTTATTATCTATCCTTTTCCTAATGGTTCCCAACATTCTGTTTGCTTTTTTAACTGCCGCTGCACATTGACTGGATGTTTTCAGAGAACTATTTACGATAACTCCAAAATCTCTTTCTTGAGTGGTCATTTCAACCCCATAATTTTGTATGTATAGTTGGGATTATGATTTCCAATGTGCATTACTTTGCATTTATCAATATTGAATTTCATCTGCCATTTTCTTGCCCAGTCTCTCTTTTTTTTAGATCCCTTTGTAGCTCTTCGCAGGCTGCTTTGGATTTAACTATCTTGAGTCATTTTGTATCATCTGCAAATTTTGCCACCTCACTGGTTACCCCTTTTTCTGGATCATTTATGACTATGTTGAACTACACTGGTCTCAACACAGATCCTTGGGGGACCACGTTATTTACCTCTCTCCACTGTGAAAACTGGCCATTTATTCCTGTCCTTTGCTTCCTATCTTTTAACCACTGACTCATGAGAGAACCTCCCCTCTTATCCCATGACAGCTTCCTTAGGTTAAGAGCCTTTGGTGAGGGACCCTGTCAAAGGCTTTCTGAAAGTCCAAGTACACTATATCCATTGGATCACCCTTCTCCACATCCTTGTTGACCCCTTCAAAGAATTCTAGTAGACTGGTGAGGCATGATTTCCCTTTATAAAAGGCATGTTGGCTCTGCCTCAACAAATTGTGTTCACCGACGCATCTGATAATTCTGTTCTTTCCTATAGTTTCAACAATTTGCCTGGTACTGAAGTCAGGCTTACCAGGGATCACATCTGGAGACTTTTTTAAAATTCACTCTCACATTAGCTATCTCATACAGAGGCCGATTTAAACGCTAGGTTACATACCACAGCACTGCACATAAGTCTGTCTGGATGTCTCGTGATAGCTGCAACCTTTGCACCAGGCAGGCAATTTACCATGCGGTTCTCCCAGTCATCACAAACCCAACTGTTTATGTGTCTATTGATTGAATCCCCCATTACTATTTCCTGGCTTCTCTTTGTAAGTGGGATTCCCACCTCAGGAGGGGTAGCCTCAGTGTGAGAGGACATCATGACTTCATCTGGAAGGTGGGTCCCAACTATGGGATCGTCTCCTCTGCCCCAGCTCGATGTTCTCCTTCCCGAAACTTTCACCTCCTCAGCAGCACAGAGGCTGTCAGACTGGGAGTGGGACTACTCTACTGCATCCCTAAAAGTCTCCTCTATGTACCTCACTGTCTCCCTTGGCTCCACCAGTTCAGCCCCTCTGGTCTCCTGGTCTCCGAGGGCCAGTAGCTCCTGGGCCAAATGCCCACATATGCTACCTGCCCACAGGGCTGGTAATCGTACATGCTGCATTCAGTGCAATCAACTGAGAGCCCCACGCTGCTGCTGCCCTTCTGCCTGGTTTATTTTTACTCTTCCAGGAGGTTAGTTTGTTTAGTTTGGGGAGGGATGGGGAACAGGTTATTGGCCTGAGTTTACAGTATGTTTGTTAGATGTACTTGTCTCTCACACACCCTCTCTAAACTTCCTTGCAAAACTCCCGCTTGCTAACCGAAGGTCTGATTTATATTGCCTGTTGTCTGTTTCCTCCTGGGTCAGCCAAAATGCTGGTGAAGCACGGCGCAGAGTATCGGCAGATCCTCAAGGACAGTCAAACTGAGAGAGCCTTCTGGGTCACCAACATCAGCAATATCACATCGGTAACTACAGTCAGTGCTTCCTGGGATTGTTGTGCCCAGAGTTATCAGGAGTCAGAAATTAACACCCTAGGAGTCAGGGGGAAGGGACAGACCCAGGATGTGACTAACCCCATCCAGCTGGGACAGAGACCTGCCTATGGCCCACTCCACCTCAAAGAATAATAGACCTCAGGAAATTATCTAGTCCAACCCCTTACTCAAAGCAGGACCAACCCAACTAAATCATCCCAGCCAGGGCTTTGTCAAGCCTGACCTTAAAAACCTCTAAGGATGGAGATTCCACCACCTTCCTAGGTAACCCATTCCAGTGCTTCACCACCCTCCTAGTGAAATAGTGTTTCCTAATATCCAACCTAAACCTCCCCCACTGCAACTTGAGACCATTGCTCCTTGTTCTCTCATCTGCCACCACTGAGAACAGCCGAGCTCCATCCTCTTTGGAACCCCCCTGCAGGTAGTGAAGGCTGCTATCAAGTCATGTGCCCCAGCCCCCGCATCATTTTCCTTGCCCTCTGCTGGACTCTCTCTGATTTGTCCACATCCTTTCTCTTGTATGGGGCCCAAAACTGGACGCAATACTCCAGATGTGACCTCACCAGTGCCCAATAGAGGGGAATAATCACTTCCCTCCATCTGCAGGCAATGCTTCTACTAATGCAGCCCAATATACCTGCCTACATGACACACCGCAAGATGCACTGGGGCTCATCCAAACCTGATCCCAGCTCCTTGTCAGGTTTGCTGGGAGCTTCCTCAGAGATTAATGCAATAAAAGGCATCATTGCATCTGCGTACGAGCACCAGCCCCTGCTGAGCACTAGAGAGTGTATCCGTGCTGCGCAGTATTGTGCCCCCGTGCACTGCCACGCTGGCCTCTGCCATGCATGACAGCTTCCAATTGCTGGCTGGGTACTGTGCTGCCCAGGTGCAGTAAGCCAGGCCTGTCCCGGTAGAGTGGGGTTTGCCTGCACTCCTGGCCGGGCCAGTCCTGGCTGCTTGGCCGCTGACCAGATCCGCGCTGGGCAGCAAAAGGGGTTTCACTAGCAGTTTGTTTCAGCTGTTTGGGAAGTACTTCAACCCATCCGAGAGCATGGACTTCCTCCTCGTTGCTATCGACGGCGTGAGAGACTCCAGCGTCCATGACGCAGTGACGGCCAGGAACATGCTGCATAAGATCCTGGAGGTTCCCGGCCTAGGCTTGGTGAGGGTAAGAGCTGCAGTGAGAACACCGTGCTGGGGGAGCCCATCCGTGGGAGACTCTGTCTCTGGGTGCTAGGCATTATTGGGGGCAGTTCTCTGAACTGTGAAATGCAGGGGTCAGTCTAGGTCAAGGGTCAACAACCTTTCAGAAGTGGTGTGCCGAGTCTTCCTTTATTCACTCTAATTTAAGGTTTCACGTGTCAGTCATACATTTTAATGTTTGTAGAAAATCTCTTTCTATAAGTCTATAATAAATAACTAAATATTGTTGTATATAAAGTAAATAAGTTTTTTTAAATTTTTAAGAAGCTTCATTTAAAATGAAATTAAAATGCAGATCTCCTGGACCGTGGCCAGGCCCCGGCAGTGTGAGTGCCACTGAAAATCAGCTCACGTGCCACCTTCAGCACACATGCCATAGGTTGCCTACCCCTGGTCTAGGTGATCACCATGACCGCTTGTGGCCTTGCAGTCTATGAATCGATAGGCTGGGAACTGGTGCTGTGTTCTAGGCCTGGGGCTGGTGAAGAGGTTCTGGGAGGGCAGATGGCTCTCAGGTGCAGCAGGTCCTTGGCTCCCAATCAATAGCCGTGCGAGGAAGCCAAGGCCCCCACCTCCCCATTTTCCTTCCAGGTGTCAGAGGCTGTGAGGAGCATTCATAAGCACCTGACTCCATCAGCGAGCCACTTGCCCGGCAGGAGCTGCTCAGGGCCCTTCTCCTGCTGGGTTCCCAGTTCAGCGAGGAGGTGGTCGGAACCCTGCTGGGCTGCTCACTGTCATGTGACAGGTACGGGGCTGCGGCTACCACCACTTGCACTCTGGGTCCCCCGGACTGGTCCCGCTGCCAGAGACAGGGGAGTGCAGAACCCTCCAGAGATCTCCTGCTCCCTGCAGAGCTGCTGCTTCTCCTGGAGGGTTTTGCAGGCTGGCTTGCCCTGGACACAGGCCAATCTGCAAAACCCTGTACGGCATCCCTCGGCCTCTCCTGTGGCTGACACTCAGACCTGGCTCCATGTAGCCTGCACCAGCCAACGGGGTCCTTGCAGGAGCAGGAGGGCAACAAAGGGCCGGCCGGTGAGGGGAGACCCAGCTGGCGTGCCAGTGCTGAGGGGTGCAGGAGGCTAGCAGGGCTCTGATCGGGTGCCACTGGCTCTCTCCCTTTGCAGTGTTGCTGCGGAGATGTGGAAGATGCTGACATCCCAGCCCAAGAGCACAGAAAAGATCCTTAGGGAGCTGGTCAGCAGGCTGCAGGGGCAGGCTCCACGACGGCATCAGCTCTCTCAGAGACTGGCCGGCGTCGCCTCCTTGGCCGTAAGTACCAGCCCCTGCAGCAAGGGAAGGAGTGCTGTGTGTCCCCATCATGGCCTGAGGGGGTCTCTCAGTCTCCCACGGGTATAGTCATTGGGCCAAAGAGAGAGAGAGTGTGACTTTAGCCAGTGCTATATTCGAGCCGGAACACGCCGAAACGCTCTCCTGGTGCTATTCAGCAGCACTCATAGAATCACAGGGTGAGAAGGGATCGCAAAGTCAGCTCGTCCAGCCCCCTGCAACAATGCAGGACTTCTTGTTTCTAACCCACCCTGGACAGATGGCTCCAGCCTCCTTCTGAAAACCTCCAGCGAAAGAGTTTCCACAAGCTCCCTAGGCATCTTTCCCATCGTCCTACTCTTCTTACAGTTAGGAAGTTTTTCCTGAGGCTTAATCTACATCTGCTGTGCTGTAGTTTGACCCCATCACCTCTTGTCCTGCCCTCCGTAGCAAGAGAGAACAACTTTTCTATCTTTTTATGGCAGCCTTCCAAGTATCTGAAGACCATTATCTAGTCCCCTTAATCTCCTCCTTTCCAAACAAAACATAGCCAGTTCCTTCAGCCTTTTTTTCTTATGGCTTGTGTTCCATCCCTCTAATCACCTTTGTCACTCGCCTCTGGATCCTTTCCAGTTTCTCCACATCCTTTCTAGACATTGGTGACCAAAACTGGACACCGTACTCCAGCTGAGGCCTAAGCAGCACTGAGTAGAGTGGTACTATCGCCTCCCATGACTTGCATGCTATACCCAGGGGCGGCTCTAGTAATTTCGCTGCCCCAAGCAGGGCGGCACGCCGCTGGGGCGCCTGGCGGTCGCTGGTCCGCGGCTCCAGTGGACCTGCTGCAGACGTGCCTGGAGGGTCCGCTGGTCCCGCTGCCCAGTGGAGCATCCGCAGCCATGCCTGCGGGAGGTCCACCGGAGCCGCGGGACCAGCGGACCCTCCGCAGGCACTCCTGTGGGAGGTCCACCGGAGCTGCCTGCTGCCCTCCCGGCGACAGGCAGAGTGCCCCCGCCCCCCGCGCGGCTCTCATTGCCGCCCTAAGCGCGCGCTTGGCACGCTGGCGTCTGGAGCCGGCCCTGGCTATACCTCTGTTAATGCAACCTAAAATTGCATTTGCTTTTTTTGCAACAGCATCGCATTGCTGACTCATGCTGAGGTTGTGATCCACCACAGCTCCCAGATCCTTCTCAGCTGGTTATCCTCCATTCTGTATCTGTGCATTTGCTTTTTCTTCTCTAAATGTAGCACCTCACATTTGTCTTTGGTGAATTTCATTTTGTTATCTATAGCCCTGTGACGCTGTAGGGAGAGGGATGGATTGATCTGGAAATGGTGTTTAGTTTTACTGGGACTGTCTGCATGGGGGATGGGAGAGCAGGGGATGACTTTAGGTGAGGGTCAGTACCTGAGGCTGTAACCTGAGCCAGAAAAGGGGGTGGGATGAGTCGATACTGCGTACTAAGGTTATTCCCTGTTTACACTGGTGCCCCAGCGCAGCAGCAGCAGCAGCGCAATCCTCTTTATTTCTCTCGGGGAGGTGGAGTACAAGCAGCGCTGTAGCCAGGGAGATACAGCGCTGTATGTGCCTTGCCAGTGTGGACGGGGAGTGAGTTACAGCGCTGTTGGTGGCTTTATTGTGCTGTAACTCTCAAGTGTAGCCAAGGCCTAAATCCACGTTCACACTCAGCCATGCTGCATGAAATCACACGCGTGGAGCTGAGCAGTGGTTTCAGCTCAGATGGCACTTCTGACCAGTATAATCAAGAAAGTCATGCTAGGAATTGACAATTTCTGTCAGTGACAGACCAGATTGGTTACACAGCTGCCCTACCTCCTTTTCACTTTATCTAAGGCCTTGGCTACACTTGAGAGTTACAGCACAATAAAGCCACCAACAGTGCTGTAACTCACTCCCCGTCCACACTGGCAAGGCACATACAGCGCTGTACCTCCCTGGCTACAGCGCTGCTTGTACTCCACCTCCCCGAGAGGAATAAAGAGTATTGTGCTGCTGCTGCTGCTGCTGCTGCGCTGGGGCACCAGTGTAAATAGGGAATAACCTTAGTACGCAGTGACTGATCTCCGGAAGCTTCCCATAATCCTTTTAAGTGAAGGTTCCGCTCTTTGTTTTGTTGCAAACTCTGGGCTCCGGGAGCTGCTTATTAAAAAACCAAACACAGCTCCTGTTTGCTGTAAATGAGCAGAGGCAGAGGGCTCCCTTTGGAAGGAACACAGCTAGTGTTTGCTTGAATAGAGGGGGAGGGAGGAGGGTCCGTTTCGGCGAGCGGCTGCTTATCTGGTCTGTGAGGAAAAAGACAAAGAGGTGCTGTTCACTTTCAGTGAGTCAGAGAGGGCTAGGGAGGGGTTGGAACTTGCAAGGCAGCTGCTGACACAGTGTTGGCTCCAAAATCCACTCTCTCTCTCCCCCACGCTCCCTGTCACACTCCACCCCCCCGTTTGAAAAGCACGTTGCAGCCACTTGGAACGCTGGGATAGCTGACCATAATGCACTGCTCCCAATGCCGCTGCAGATGCTGCAAATGTGGCCACGACAGCGCGCTGGCAACTGTCAGTGTGGACAGACTGCAGTGCTTTCCCTACTCAGCTGTACGAAGACAGCTTTAACTCCCAGTGCTGTACAGCTGCAAGTGTAGCCATACCCTCAGCCACATGACTATGATTGTGAATGGAAATGTAGCAAGGGGCTTATTCCGCATACATCATCACTCACGTTTAGCAAGCTACATGGCCCTTCATTTTCCATGTGGCATCCTCTCAGCTGTGCCAGAACTTGGCTCAGACATCCTTGTTCTCCCTCTGATTCACAGACACAGAAAATACAATATGGAGAAAGACGCTTTGTGGAAATACTTGTAAAAATTAGATCAATGCATTACAGCAGGCCTTTGCTACTCCAGTCCGTTATGCCTTGATGTATTTTGTGTTACTTGTGTAGCCTACTAGCTACATTTAAAATAAACTTTTATTATTTCAGCCTGATACAGTAATGTCTGTAGTGCAGCAGCATGATTTATTTTCTATTTTCATTAGCCTATAGGCTAAAGTAAAAAGAAAACGTGCTACGATTCATTGGGTTTTACCACTGTACTGTACACTACTGTCTAGAGTTATATCTTTTACATATTCTATTGTAGACACAGTAATGGCATTTCTATTGTATTCTATTGCATACACAGTAATGGCATTTCAGCACAATGATTTCAACATTTAAAATAAATTGAATAGCTACTATGGGGTGTACAATTAAAAAAAAATCCAATACCTTGTTATTTTGGACAGCTGGCCTGTCTCCAGCCATGCCTGGTTTAGCCCAGGATTACTGTACCAGAAATTCAGTAGACAAATAAAATGTGAATTTCTATAATTCATATTGAAGAAAATCAGTATTTTAGTGGCATTCCAGGACCTTCATATTTTCGACTACACCACTGTCTCTAGCCCAGTGGTTAGGGTACCCAACTGGGAGACCTGGGGTCAAAACTCTGCTCCAATGACTATTTAAGTGTTCCCAAGTAGAGATAGATACCAAATTCCCTTTAGGGGTGGGGCTTAGGCCACATCCCTCTCCGCCGCATTTCCTATTGGTTGGTTTAGGCAGCTCCTCACTCTTAGCTTCATAGAGTTCAAGGCCAGAAGGGACCTCTGCGATCATCTAGTCAGATCCCCTGCCTGACACAAGCCAGAGAACTGCCCCCAGATCATTCCTAGAGCAGGTCTTTGAAGAAAAACATCCCGTCGTGGTTCAAAAACAGTCAGTGATGGAGAATCTATCACCACCCTGGGTAAATTCTTCCAATGATTAATTACTCTCACTGTGACGTTTATGCCTTATTTCCAGTCTGAATGTCTACCTTCAACTTCCAGCCACTGGATCATGATAGACCTTTCTCTGCAAGACTGAAAAGCCAATTACTAAATATTTGTTTCCCAGGGAGATACCTATAGACTGTAATCAAGTCACCCCTCAACCCTCTCTTTGTTAAGATGAATAGATCGAGCTTCTTGAGTCTCTCACTATATCTCTCACCAGAGGTCCTGATTTTTATAGGGACAGTCCTGATTTTAGGGTCTTTTCCTTATATAGGCTCCTATTACCCCCAACCCCTGTCCTGTCTGGTCACCCTATCACTATAAGACATGGTTTCTAGTCCTTTAATCATTCTCATGGCTCTTCTCTGAACCTCTGCAATTCATCAACATTCTTTTGCATTGGGGCACCGGAACTGGACCCAGGATCCCAGCAGTTGTCACACCAGTGCCAAATACTCCCACTCTAGATTCTTCTGTTTATTTATCCCAGGATCACATGAGCTGATTATCCACCAGGACTCCCAAGTCCTTTACAGAGTCTCTGTTTCCCAGGATAGAGTCCCTCATCCTGTTCCTAGATGTATTCATTTACAATGAGCCATATTAAAACACATACTGTTTGATTGCTCCCCAGTTTACCAAGTGATTCAGATCGCTCTGTATCAGTGACTTATCCTCTTCATTATTTACCACTCACCCAATTCTTGTGTCATCTGCAAACTTTATCAGTGACGATTTGATGTTTTCTTCCAGGTCATTGATGAAAATGTTAAATCGCTTAGGCCAAGACCCGATCCCTGCAAGGACCATCCTGAAACACACCTGTGCAATGCTGATTCCCAGTTTACAATTACATTTTGAGACCTATCAGCCACTTTATAATCCAATTCAAGTGTGCCACGTTACTTTTGTATCTTCTAGGTTTCCGATCAAACTGGAGTGCAGCGCCAACTCAAGCGCCTTACAGAAGTCTACATACATTATGTCAATACCATTTCCTTTATCTACCAAACTTGTAATCTCATCAAAAATTGTTGATTTGCATTAAATAAATTATCCTCTTTAATTCTTTATTAATTGAATCTTATACCAGCTGCTCCATTATCTTGCCTGGGATCGATGTCAGGCTGACAGGCCTGAAATTACCCAGGCCATCCCTTTCACCCGCTTTAACAATTGGCCCAACTGACTCTCTCTCTGGAGCATATACGGAGCCTGGGCACTTAACCCAGGGCTGTGAGTCCACTGGGCAGCAGGGCACATGAAGCTGGGCATGGCCACGCTGGGCTGAAGTCCCTTGTGTGGTTCTAGCCAAGGTCTCACAGGCTAGGAATTGAACCCAGCATCCCAGGCCTTAGCCCCCAGCCCAGCCCACCCCTCTAGGTGCCCTGGGGGAGCGTGGGAAGGACGAAATCCCTGCAGCAATGTCTGTCTCCTGTTCTTATCTGCAGGCCACAAGAGCCCTATATGTGATCCTGCAGGAGCAGGCCTGCAGGCAGGAAGTGAAGGAGCTCTTCCCTCAGCTCTACGTCGCGCTGCTCTTCCACGTCACCCACACAGTGCAGCACACTGCTTCGCAGGAGAGGGAGCATAACCAGGAGGACACAGCCGCACCCCTCAGCCCCGTCAGGTACCGCCAGCCCGACACCCAGCCTGGGTTCTGCAGCATCGCCCGCAGGCACGCGGCAGGGCCTGGCCTGGGCTCACTCAGTAACAAGAGGCTCGCTCTGCACACAGGTTCGCGGTGAAGGCCATGGAAGCTTTGCTTCTATGCGCTGGCTACAAGGAGCAGGCCACCTTCATGATGAAGCATGGCCGCTGGGACCTGCTCATGAGCTCCGACACGCACCACAAAGGTGTCTGCCTGCTTGCCCGGTGAGTGCTGCCCAGAACCGATCACAGCAGCAGCTCCTCCTGGCCCAGGACACGGCCACATTGCCTTCCCTGCTGGGTGAGACGGCTCCCAATCGCCTGCATGGAACAGGCCGCAGCCTCTGTGCTGTTGGCCAAGGGGTCAGTCGGCTACTTCTCCACCCTGCGCTGCCTGGCGTAAACCGCTTCCTGCATGGCTCTGGCAGGCATGGCTGGGCAAAGACAGCCTCCGCCATGTCTTTCCGCCGCGTTGGTGTAGCCCTGTCAGACCCAGCACATGAGAGAGACAAGGTGGGGGAGGGAATGTCTTTGGTTGGCCCAGTGACTGTGGGTGAGAGAGAAGCTAACACAGAAAGCTCCAGCGCTTGTCTTGGGTGAATCTAAGATATTCTCTCACCCACCCTTCTGTCTCTCATCACCCAATATCTGGGCACATGAGGAAGACCACCGACCCCACCAACACCCTTCTTTGTCTGTAGTTCTCTTGAAGCCCCAGCACTACGTGCTCAGAGCTGGCCTCATGGAAGGGCTCCCTGTCGAGTGATTAAGGGTTTGGGTCTCTAGCACATAAGCCGCTGGGCATTTTAAGCCAGCAGGAACTAGTCTGTGCCAGCTGCGCGTGACTAGTCGCCCGGGATCCCCTGTCCTGTGGCACTGGTCTGGTTAGATTCGTAAATGGAGGACCAGTCCTTGCCCACCTTGATGATGTGGTGTTTGTGTTTCCTATGCCAGGGCCATGGTTTCGCTCAATGTCGAGGAGCGAAACTGGATTTTCCACCATGTCATGGCCATCCTCAACGATCGGGACGATAGGTGGTACGTCCCGGCCGTGGCGCTCTTCATTCAGGTGAGCCTCACCAGCGGGTGAGGGTCGTGAGAAGCGCCCCGGCCCAGCGGTGACTGGGGAATGGGGCTGACCTATGGCCAGGGACGGCAGATTTGTAGAAATTTTGGTGGTGCTCAGCAGAACCTGCCCCTCCAAACTCTGCCCCCCTAAACTCTGCCCCCCACCTGCCTAAGTCTCTGGGAGGGAGTTTGGGTGGGGGAGGGGGCCTGGGGTGCAGGCTCTGGGATGGGTCAGAGGGTGGGAGTGCAGGAGAGGGTGGGGATGCAGGCTCTGGGCGGGAGTTTGGGGACAGGAGGGGGTGTGGAGGGAGGGGGTGCAGGCTCTGGGAAGGAGTTTGGGGGCCAGAGTGGGGTGCGGGAAAGGGGTGGGGGGGCAGGCTCTGGGAGGATTTGGGAGGGTGCGGCGCTTATCTGGGGCCAATGGGCCAATGGAACTTGCCGCTCATGCCTATGGCCAGGAGAGGGGTGGCCCTGAAGGCCCTGGGGGTGGGTGGGTGAGCAGGGGCAGGGAAAGCTCCTACAACCCTAGGGGTGGAGTCACTCAGTCTGGGCATTGTTACCTGTCCCAGCTGGTGTCACGGGGCTGGAGCAAGGCCCAGGGTCAGGTGTCTCTTGTTCCCCAAGACTCAGTTCCATAGAATGGTCCCTTGTGTGACCTCGGCCCTCGAGCCCCCTCTGACATCCGTGTGCCATGTGCAGGCCGGGCAGCTGCCTGCCCATTCATGGCCAGTTCACCTGCCCCCCGCAGACCGGGCGACCCTTTGGAGCACAAGGCTGCCGACCGCCCCGCACACACACCACTGCTCCGTGTGCAGCTGAGCCTTAGTGAGGGAGCAGGGCAGGCCTTGATCTCAGCTGGAGCCTCGAGGGGCCGTCGCGCTAGAAGCGTTTCAGTGGGGCCCACACGGTGACCAATCGCGATGCCCTGCATGCAGCCCATGCCGGGCCTTGGCCAGTGGAGCTTAGGGCCCCGTGGCAGAGATGAGTCGCGAGAGGCCAGCCCCGTTCTCTAGCTTGATTTGCTGTTGGTGTGTTAGCTCCTCAAGTGCCCTGACCTTGGCAGCGAGCTGGAAGACGCCATCGTGGAGGAGATGAGCGGGCTGCTGAGAGACCCCAAGACCGTGGTGCGCTGGTTGGCGCTCAAAGGCCTCCTCAATCTGGCCCTTCACCCAGAGAAGGTGAGAGGGGAGGAGGGCTGGGGGATAAACCCAGAACCGCAGGGAGCTGCTGCAGGGCTGGGGTCATTGAAACCTTCCCTGGGGGTATGGCCCTGGCCTGGAGTCAGGAGCCCTGGCTTCTATTCCTGGCTCTGCCACTGACCTGCGGGGTGCCCTTGGGCAAGCCCCTGCCTGGCCTTTGTCTGCTGTTCTGCAGGGCAGGGCCTGGCTCCTGCAGGGTGCGTCTCTAGGTGTGTGGAGCATCTGGCACAGCTGGGCCTGATTGTGTCTGGGGTCTCTGTGATCCAAAGAACCCTAGCACTAGAGTAGCAGCAGAGCTGCAGACTCTAGACCCCCAGGGAATGCTGGCGACCCCAGTGATCAGGGACGCTTGGATAGAGCCATTTCACTACAATTAGGAACCATTTTTTCCTACAAATCCCCTTTTAAAGCCTCATAGGTTTTAACTGTTGACGTCACGGCTCTGTCCTGCAGCACTCGCTCCTCTGAAGAGCTCTGGAAGGGCCTTTTGCTGCTAAGATCTCATAACAAGTTTGATACCCACAATATAGTGAAGGCAGAGAAAGCCCTTGGGACTTAAATACACAGATCTGACAGCCTGGTAAAGAGGAGACAATCTGAAGGCAACTCGTTAATGATAATTTACTTCGCCTGAGAATAGGGGGGTCAGTCCGGTTTATTAAACCCGGACTATGACTAGATCAGACATGGAGAGGGCGTGACTGTAATTCTCTTTGTTATACACCATTCCCATCGTTCCATGCACTTCAGCCTGGTTTTCACTTGCTTGTGGTTCATTTTCCTTTCCGGAACCGGTTAGCCTGTATATGACCTATTTTTTCCCTGATGCCGGTTGAGATTTTGTGGGGCTGTCTTTGAAAGGTTGAAAAACCAAACACAGAAATGACTGAATCTGGCTTTTAGTAACAGCCTAACCCTAGAACTAGTGTGCAAAATCGACTCCCTCCCCTAGGCTGGGCTGTAAGGACCAGGATTCAGGAGAACCCAGGTTCGGTTCCTGGTTCTGCCAGACTCCCTAAGTGACTGTGGGCGAGTCCCGTAACCTCTCTGTGCCCGAGTTCCATGTCTGTACAATGGGGATAGAAATCCTGCCTTCGTGTGTCTAGCCTGTAAGCTCCAGGGCAGGGACCGTCTCTTCCTGTGCCTGGAAAGCCCCCAGCACAAGCCCTCATTGCAGACAGGCCCTCGAGGTGCTATTCGAACAATAATACACTTGATTTATTTGGGGTCAACGTGTTGTGTAGAGAACTTTCCACGGATGATAATCTGCTAATAAAAACCATCCCCTGAGATCTGGAGTACAAGGAAGCAGCTGCTTATGTTGCAGGTTGCCGGACCCACTGCCCGTGATCTTAGCTGGCTGTGCAAAGGCTTTGAGGCTGTAATATGTCTCTGGAGGCAGGGGCGCTGGAAGACTTTTTATAGTGGAGGTGCTGCACACACACACCCTTACCCCTGTCCACACACCCCTCCACCACTAGAGCTTTGGTCAGGAGCAGGGCCATGGTTCCAGGAGGCGGGGGCGGGGGGTGGATGGGGCAAGAGGACCAAGGCTGGGGCCATAGCTGGGGGTTGGCACAGGGCCGGCAGCTGGGACCCTGTGTGTGGGGCCAGGAGCAGAGCCCTGCGTAAAAACCTGGGAGTGCTGCAGCACCCCCAGCACCCCTAGCTCCCATGCCTCTGTCTGCAGGGGAGGCAGACATTGTTTTGGAAATGGCTTGTTGGGTCACTGGGGGGTGTTTCGTAAAGCAGCTCCTTGTTTCACACAGGTGGGGAAACTCCAGCATCTGCTGCCAGATGTCCTGGAGCGACTCCAGGAGGTAGACAGAGACCTCATCCGCAAGGCCATCACCGTGCTGAAACACCTCCTCGCCGGCATGGACAGGCAGAGCGCCAGCTGCGCGGCTGTGCAAGTGGCTGCGCAACTCCTGCCGTTGTTTCATGATGTAAGGCCTGGCAGCTCACAGGAGATCCCATCAAACTGCAGACATGTGAGTGGGGGCTAGGGGGTGGGCTAGCAGGGCCTGTGCTATGGTCCTAGCCAGAAAACGGATTGTCATAAATCATGAGCCCATTCCCGCCTTCCTCTCACTCTCCATGAGAGCACATGGCAGAAAGGATGGGAACCCTGGTGTCCCGCAGGCCTACTGACAAGGATGAGAGCAGCCTGGGGACGAGGCTCCCCTTGGGGAAGGACGTGCATTCCTGAGCCTGCATGCAGCGAGGGGGCCTCTGCAGCACAGGGTGCTGCAATGCTCTTGCTGGCTTCCAGGGTGACAAGTGATGGTACCTTGGTGAAAATCTGCCCTCCTTTCCCTGGCCAGGAATCCTACAGCTGGCCTGTCAGCTCCATAAGGAAATGGCTCTGTCTGTAGGTTCTACAGCTACCGCCCTTTCCTCTCCTCTTCGTTCTCATGGCAGGGCAGCGTCAAAGGAGGGGAAAGTTCTCCTCAGATCTTTGTACCCACAACCAGCCCGCTGGCGCATTCACCAGACTGATGTTCAGTCCCACACTGGGTGGCGAGATCCAGCAAGCGGGCAGGAGAAAGGGGCCCATCCATTACTGCCTTCCAGGGGTAATGCCCCAGTGGGGGCTCCTGGAGGGACTCCCCAGCTCTCATAATGGTAAATCCTACTCTCAGCCCTCCCGAATTCTGCTGGGACCGTGCCGCTCTTTATTTAGTAGTGGCACAGGCCTGGCTAAAGCTGTTCCCAGGGTCTCCTGGATCCCCAGCTGGCCAAAGGGACAGGGCAGCCTGGACCAAGGATGCAGGATCTCGCCCTGGGGTGAGCCCTTTAAACCAAACCCCTCTCAGGCCCGGGGGGAACAGAACAGGTTCTTTATGGGGCAGGGGTTATATCCAAATAGTGTTAATGAACACAACGCCCATTGTTGTCAGAAGTGTGTTGTCAGAGTGCTACCGGTGTGGTGCTCTGCTTTCTCCTTGTTGATATCACTCGGCTGCGTGCGTGTGTTCCCTCTGTGTGCTACCCCAGCTCTGCAGATAGCTGACACAGCAGACCCGACGACAACCCCCAATAACCACAGAGTCCAGTAAGATGCAAAGCCACGTCGGCTAGGTTTATTGCGACCTCGGACACAATTGCAGTTCCCTGTAGGTTTCTTAGCCTAATTCAGGGCATACTACGAGAAAGTGCCTCTTGGCAATGGACCCGGCTCAGTGGCGGGACTTTCCACTGCCCCCTCGGCCGGACAAAGGCACCGCCCCAGGGATGCATTCTTATACACAGACACAAACAAGTTACACATCACACCTGACCTATGAGGTACAACCCCATCCACGTAGCACGGTACAACCTTTCTACGATTTAGGTGCCACCTTCTACCTTGTACATGTTGGGTCGATCAACACAACTCTCTCCCTCCTTTTACCCTGTTGCCCCTGTCATTGGGATGGGCCAGCCTGTTCTTTGTTATCTGTGTGGAATGTGCAAGTATGTGAATGTTCAGTACCTTTTAGGTACGTATCAGCCCTTTCCTTGCCAGCTTCTGTGAGCAGGGCCTGCCTCTGGCTCACAGCTTACCTTTGCTTTATGTTAGCAAAGTCTTGTTCATTACTTTAGTTCAGGCCTCAGGCCTCATACTGGGCCTTTATCATGGCCTGCACTTACTACACCCATCACCAGGGAAAGGCAAACAGGCCTCAACAACTGGAGGGAAGACCAGAGAGGTGCCAGTTCAACATCTGCCTGTGCCCACTGCAGTGCAGCCCTGATGCCCCCATACCCTCCCACGTGTTTTGTACAGAGCCTGCCCAGCTGACCAGCTCAGCTGACCATCTGACCATCTGGGCTCAGCTGCCCAGCTGACCATCTGAGCTGACCCTCACCCCACCCCAAACCCCTGGAGGCTGGGTGGCTTCCAGTCATGGCATCCAAGGCCCCCTATCTGGGAGCTCCTGCACATTTACCACCCCTTGGCCCTGGTTAAATTCACCCCAGGTCCCTGAGCATGGCCCAAACAAACACCAATGGTAGGAATTTGCCCCCTATGCCTGGCCTCCTTGGCCCGGCTAGAGGGCTGCTGTGGGTCAACACCAGTGTGAGCTGGGCCTGCAAAGCGGGTGGACAAACTACACCCCCCCTTCGCTCTTTGAATCTTTCCTCATCGCTCCTCTCTGCCGCCCTGTCCTGGCGCTGCTCCACCCTGAATGTGTCCCCTTGGCTGACACAGGCGGGTGCTGATGTCAGTGCACCCAGAGCTGGCTGTGAGAGCCCGGGGCAGTCTCACCCCAGCTTACTGCTCTCCCTGGCCAAGAAGTTACCAGGCCAGCCCCTCAGCTGGTGGAAATCTGCATCTCTATTGCCTTCAATGGCGCTATGCCCATGAGACTCTGGCCCCAGCTGTGGCTGTATGGCTGGGGTGAGTTACCAATACCCCCTGCAGGGCAGACATCTCTGGCACAGTGTGCGCTTGCCCCGCTGGATGAGAATGACTGTCACAGTGTCTCCTCCCCTCCCTATATCATCTCTTGCAGGTGACCAGCAAGCTCCAGGTGCTCTCCATCACCCTTTTTAAAGACCTGCTGGAGCTTGTAAGGGGGCCCAACCGGAGGCAGATGAAGGAGCATGTGCTCCAGAGCCTGGTCCCACTGCTCCTCCTTGTGCATGATGAGCGTCCCAACGTGTCCCAGGTGAGGCCACGAATTGGAGTCTGCGTCTGAGATAGTTATAGAGCGACCATTTGTTTGTGGGGGGGGCAACATGTGACACCCCCCTTTAAAGGGTCTGGCCGGTAGAGGGCAGGTGCTCAGAGCTGTGACAATCAGGCACTCAAAATCACTTGAATGTTGAGTCCAGTAGTGCCATGACCATGGCACCCCACCCAACTGCTGAGTCTTCTCTGCATCCTCTGAGCTCAACACCCCCCTGCAGCCAGGCTGAGAGATTGGGTGGGGCGAGTGGTCGCCTCACCACTCCTACAGCCACTGGCCTCCGCACACTCCCCTGGCTGTGCTGGTGGGAAGAGCACAACCCTGGCCGTATCCCTACCAGGAGCAGGGCTACTCAGCCTCCAGATGGTGCACAGGACCCAATGTGCCCTTAGCCAAGCGGCCCGGACAGCCCGTACTAGCCATGACATGCCCAAGCCCCTCCCCCCCATGCCTCTGCACATGCTAGTGCTCATGGCCCCCATCACTTGGGACACAAATGCCACCAGCACTAATGAATTCACCCCATGAGGTGGGGAACTGAGGCGCAGCCTCAAAAATATTGAACCCCCATGGGCATTAGGCACCTAAATCCCTTTGCAGCCCTGGGCCTAAGCAACTTGCCTGAGTTCCTGCACAGAGAGCTGGGAATTGAGTCAGGTCTCCAGCCATTGCCTTAGCCACACCGCCGCCCTTCCGTGAGCAGCCAGGGCAGGGAAGCGTTCAGCACGCACGGCCTCCCTGGCCTCCGGTAACTAGGCTAGTGGCTTCCAGCTCCCATAACTGTGTCCGGCTCGCCCCGGCCCCTCTTGTTTTGCAGGTGTGTTGGGACACCCTCAGCAGTGCCGCCCAATTCCTGAGGTGGCACCAGCTCAGTGGCCTCATCCAGCACAAGGAAACCTGGCGAAGCTGTGACTGCCTGGTGAGGGAGCCCTCTGGCCATTCACTGCACAGCCCTCGCTGGCAGAAGTGGAGGAATCAGTGGATAGGGCACCCCCAATTGCCTGGCTCTGTGCCCACACTGAGCCCCAGCCCCGGGACCACACCTGGCCCTGGGTGTGGTCCCTCTGCGTGATCCTCCCAGCACAGGAAGGAGGGGAAAAAACAGGATGTGCGCTCCACACACCTGCAAGCTGGCCTGTGGGATGGAAAGGCCTTTAATAATCTTGTGCTCCTTTGTTCTGGCTCCTAGGTGATCCACTACAAGGAGAGAGCTGATGACTTCCTGGGCCAGACCATGGCCTTCCTGCAGAACCCACAGACTCCAGTTAGGGAAGCAGCCATCAGGTTCCTAGGTAACCACAGAGCAGAGGGGTCCCTTTAGCAGAGGGGTTGGATCTGGTCCCAGGCTCTCCTCAGTCCCTGCCAGCAGCGAGAAGTGATCCCTGGGCTCCTGATTCCCTAATGAAGGCGAAGGGGTGTCAGAAACCCACAGGAGCAAGCTCACCCCAAACTGCCCTGATCGGCTGATGGGACCCCTCTAAGCCCACTGCTCCTCATGCAGTCCCCATTCTCCGCCCCCACCCCACCATTGGCTCTTGGTAGTGGACCTTCAAGGCGCTGTGCTCTCCTTTGGCAACCAGCCCTGTAGCCATCTCTCTGGGGACTCGCCCTTTCCCCTGGGGATTCAGGAGCGTGTCCTGGCCAGTGAGGGGCGGGGGAAAGCCGCGGTGCTTGGAGGGTGACAGGCTCTTTAACACCCTTGCTGGGGACGCGGGGATGTGATGAGCTGTTTGTGTGTGTAGGGCTCACTGCCCGGAAGCTGGACCAGGGGAGCCAGGACAAGCTGGACGCCATCTGCGACAGTGAGTGGTCCCGCTTTGAGTACTGAGCACTAGGGGGATGAATGGCCCAGGGCTGCAGGGTGGGTTCAATCTCCGACGCCAGCAACGTGGTCACAGGCGAGAGCCACAAGGGGATGCAAAATGTCAATCCCCAACCCCCTGATCAGCTGCCCCCTCACCCTGTTGTGTCTGCTGGTTGGCATGTGCCCAGGCACTTAGCCCTGACCTCAGAGCTGTGGCCTGGTAGATCCCCAAACTGGGCCTGAGCTGGCTGGCCTTCGCAGATGATTGCCCCCCACAAACACAGCCAAAGTGGGGTGCTGCCTCCCCCCTTGCACTCACTAGCCCAGTGTTTGGAGCAGTCACCTCCACGTGGGACACCTGGGGTCAAGCCACTGCTCCAAATGAGGCTGAAGTGACGTCCGGTCACCTACCTCCCTGCTGCGTGTCCGGACTCCTGGGCAGCACAGGGCAGAGCAGCATCTCCACCACATTTGTTCGGGAAAAGGGAAGGGTGGGTGACATAGCTCAGACTCCTCACTCCCAGAGCAGATTCACAGCTGGGCCTCCCAACCGGAGCTAGAGAATGGCTGAGCTCCCTCCTCGGCATTTCCTGGAGGGCAGCAGAGCACCTGAAGTTAGGCGGCGCCTAACAATGTCCAAGCCCCTTTTGTGACTCTCCCCCTCTCTAGGCCTAAGTGCCCATCTATGCATTGGGGGGGAAGGGGGAGGGTAAATACAGGCAGGGATGAGGCTCTCAGATACTGCAGGGAGGAGGCAGTCCTAGAAATAGTGAGTGAATGGGGTTCATTGGGACTTCTTGCCTGTGTCTGGAGGCTCCCCCAGCTGTGGAGGGCGGCGGGGATGTTTAGTGAGGGTTGCTGGTTGTTCCCGCTAGTCCCCTGCCTCCTGCCACCTGGCCTGCTGCCTCCTTGTTGTGGGCCGAGAGGTACAGAGCTGGCTTGGCCTGCCGGGGCTCTCCAGAGTGCCATGGCTCTGACCTCCATTTCCTTCCTTTCAATCTTAGACCTCAAAGGCTTGCAGCAGGACAGCAAGTCCTCAGTCCGATGCCTGGCTTCTCAGACCATCTTCATCCTGGAGGCCTTCAAGAACCAGCCTCCAGCCTGCTGCAGCCTATGGACATTGGTCCATAGGATAAGAACAATGTGCACTGCGGAGAGCCAGCTCATTGAAGCTGCCCAGCTGCCCTAGGTCTGGGAAAAGCCAGCCTCCCTTCTCTGGGGGCTTGGTGCATCAGAGCCCACCTGGAGCAAGGTGGAACACATGGCTTCTTCCCAACTGGCTGCCTGCCCTGCCCAGCCATGTGAGTAGTTAACTGCTCGATAGCTTTCATCATCATGTACTTTTGGACAGGTTTCCATGCACCGTGTTGCATTTACGTCCTGCCCTCCGTCCCCATTTCCAGTCGTGTACGTTTTTGATGCCGTCGGCCATTTTGAAAATTTATTTTGTATTATTTTTCTGTGTTTGGCTGGGGGAAGGTTGTGTGCTTGTGTTTGACATATTTAGAGAAAAAGTACGAATGAGTAGAAAGAGAGGCTGTAAAGGGTTTGCAGTCCCCAGGCCCCACCGTCCGTCCATCTGGGTGGGAGACCACACCCTTGCTATGATACTTCCGGCACGGTGGTTCAGGGAAAATTAGCTCAGTGTTAATGGCTCTAGCCTGCAGTCAGGCCAAGTAACGGTAGAGAGTCTGTTTGCCCGGGGCCCTCAATCAGGGCAGGGCGTCAGTCGAGAAGGGGATCTGGCCTACAGTCAGGCAGGCAGAGCAGCAGGAGGTCCATTTGCCTGGCCCTTGATCAGGGTAGGGCAGCAGTCAAGTAGCGGGGCTCTGGCCTACAGTCCAGCAAAGCTGTCGCAGTCTAGGGGAGGTTAGCTCTCTGGTGGGAATGTCAGGACAACCATCTGGCATCTGGATTCAGGTGGGTGCCAGACCAATTCAGGCCTCCTGACAACCAGGGGGGAGGCTGCCACTCCTGACGTTGAGGTGGTAGGGGCAGAGGAACTCAGGTCCTCCCATTCCACTGCATCCCAGCCCAGGACCCTAACAGCAGTGGAGTTGTCCGCCACTGGGTCAGCGGGGAAAGTCCAGCCGCCACACGCTGGCTGGCTTGTAGTCAATAACACAGCCAAACCTAATTCTGCTTCACTTGGCTCCATCCGACACACCCATTCCGTGTGTACATGGGTTCCAGGGTTGTTGTTCGCTTCGCTGGGATAGACAGCTAGTGGCAGCCCCCCCAGCTCCTCGGAGATCCTGGCATCTGGCAGCTTTGTCAGCACCTCTGGGTCTCTGTCAGGAGAGCGGTCTCCGTTAGGTCTGGGCTCACGCAACGGGGAAGAGACGTCCTGCTCCTCAGGCAGCCCTCCCCCGACTGAGCTGGAGGACCAGCCTTTATAGTTCCGCTTCCTGTCCCACCCCTCTGCTTCCAGCGGGGAGGCCATGCAAGTCCCCGTTCTACCCACCAGGGGGGCGTTCACGGATCCCTCCCTGTCTGTCAGGACAGGAGACTATGCCATCTCACTACAGAGGCCTTAAAGAAAAGGAGTTTTAAAAAAAGAAAGATTGCTTAGGCTTAGAGGAAAAAAGGAAAGAAAGGTTATCTTAAATAGAAGAAAGAGGGGAAACTAGAGAAAGCAACAAGAGAGAGGAGTTTGTAAGAACGTGGTAAAAGGTTATTTTTGTTGGGACTAAAAAATTATAAGAGTAAAAAAAATTGAACTCAATTTAAAAAACCAAAGGCTAATTAAATAGAATAGGAAATATAAAGGAAGGTTGAGAAGGTCGGGTGAAAGAACTCACCTGGCAGAATAATCACAACCGAGCAGCACAGCTTCCGCTGCAAACTCTGCTCTCCCATTCTTGCATCAGTAGCAAATTTCTCCATGTTGTCGGTGCTGGGCTCCACTGAAAGCTACAGAAGGAAACCATTTCCCGCCTTTTATCAGCCATCTTGAACCAAACAGCTCTCCTACGTTTCATGCCATTTTTCCAGGATTACCCATGCAGGCACCATAGCGCGGCAAGTATGTAGCCCACTCAGATCTCTGCTGCAGTCTTGACCATTGTAAATGCCTCACGCATTATTCAGCAGTATGTGAAGTTTCTGCAAAAATGGGCGAGGAAGCGACGACAGAGCGATTACTGTACTGATGAGGACATGGACACCTCTGTTCCTAGAAGCACAGCATGCAGCGATTGGGAGATCATGGTGGTGTTGGGCCAGGTTCATGCCGTGGAACGCCAATTTTGGGCCCAGGAAACAAGCACAGACTGGTGGGACCACATAGTTTTGCAGATCTGGGATGATTCCCAGTGGCTGCGAAACTTTCGTATGCGTAGGGCCACTTTCAGGGAACTTTGTGACTTGCTGTTCCCTGCCCTGAAGCACAGACAGCAAAATGAGAGCAGCCCTCACAGTTGAGAAGTGCGTGGCCATAGCACTGTGGAAGCTTGCAATGCACAACAGGTACCAGTCAGTCAGGAATCAGTTTGGAGTGGGCAAATCTACCATAGGGGCTGCTGTGCTGCAAGTAGCCAATGCAATCATTGACCAGTTGCTATCAAGGGTAGTGACTTTGGAAAATGTGCAGACCATTGTGGATGGCTTTAATGCGCTGGGGTTCCCTAACTGCAGTGGGGCGATAGACAGAACGCATATCCCTATCTTGGCCCCGGCACACTGGGGCGGCCAATATGTAAACTGTAAGGGGTACGTTTCCATGGTGCTGCAAGCACTGGTGGATCACAAAGGACATTTCACTGACATCAAGGTGGGATGGCCGGGAAAGTGCATGACACTCACAACTTCAGGAACTCTGGTCTGTTGGAACAGCTGCAGGAAGGGACTTACTTCCCAGACAAGAAAATTACTGTTGGGGATGTGGAAATGCCTATAGTTATCCTGGGGGACCCAGCCTACCCCTTAATGCCATGGCTCATGAAGTCGTACACAGGCACCCTGGACAGTAGTAAGGAGCAGTTCAACTATAGGCTAAGCAAATGCAGGATGGTGGTCGAATGTGCTTTTGGACGTTTGAAAGAGCGCTGGCGCAGTTTACTGACTTGGTTAGATCTCAGCACAACCAATACTCCAATTGTAATTGCTGCTTGTTGTGTGCTCCACAATATCTGTGAGAGTAAGGGGGAGACGTTTATGGCGGAATGGGAGGTTGAGGCAACTTGCCTGGTGGCCAATTTCGCACAGCCAGAGAACAAGGCGATTAGAAGAGTGCAGCAGGGTGTGCTGTGCATCAGAGAAGCTTTGAAAGACAGTTTCATGATTGGCCAGGGTACAGTGTGACACTTGTGTTTGTTTATCTTGAAGTTACCCGCCCCCTATATATATGAAAGGAAATAAAGTCACAATTGTTTAAAAACCATTCTTTAGTATTCATTGCACAACACATGGAGAGAAATCAGAAGGTAAATGGGGGGAGGAGGGGTTGGGTTATGGGGGTGGAGAAGAAGGGAAGGAGAAGTCCAGAAACCAAATCAAAAGTTCACATATGCCAACTTTCTGCTGCTTGGGTGAGCCTCTGGGGTTGAGTGTGTGAGTCCCCTTAGACCTCCCCCGTCGTGTTCTTGGGCGTCTGGGTGAGGAGGCTATGGAACTTGGGGAGGAGGGAGGGCAGTTATACAGGGGCAGCAGCGGCAATCTGTGATCTTTCTGCCTTTTCTGCATTAGATCCACCATACAGGGCAGCATGTCAGTTTGCTCCCCCATGAGCTCGACCATAGTGTCCTGCCTGCTCTCATCGCGCGCGTCCTTCCTCTCTTCGTGTTCCTGTAATGCAATACGTGACTGCGCAATTGTTTACCACCACGCATTCAGCGGGGCCCTATCAGCGCTGGAGGACTGCATGAGCTCAGCGAATATGTCGTCCCGAGTTCCTTTTTTCTGCCTTCTAATCTGGACCAGCCTCTTGGATGGAGTAGATTGGGGCTGCGTTGAAACATTTGCACCTGCAGGAGGAGAAAAAGGAAGAGTAGTATTTTAAAAGATACATTTCAGAGAACAAAGGACACACTGTTTCTCAGTGAAACAGGCAATTCATAGTACACAGCACATCACACACAGCCGGGCAACAGAATTCAGCTTGCAGCCAGCCATGGTAAGCCCTAGGGGCACACGGGGTTCTGTTTCTTCCGCATTCATTTCAATACTTTCAAACTGCTGGGCCCCCTTTCTCATAGCAAGCAATGCCTGGTAGGTTTGCAGTATAAAAGGAGGTCCTGCAGGCTCTCTGGGATGATTGCTTCACACAACACACACACACAGACTCGCACCCACTGCGTGGCTCCGATGAGGCTCTGAGCAGGGATGAGCCCTTTAAACTAAACGCAAACAGCCCAACGTGGCTGTGTTTTACCCACCCCCCACCCCGCCACCGCATGGCTCCGATCAGGCTCACTCGCCAGAAGTACCTTCTCCAGGATCATGGAAGTGGGGTGGGGCTATTGGCTCCTGCATTAAGAATAGTTCCTGGCTAGGGATGAAAATGGATTCCCACTTACCGCCTGTGCACTGTCCTCCTCCTCCTCCTCTTCGTCCTCCAATAACTCATCCTCCTCGCTCCGTTCAACTTCCTCCTTGGAGATATCCACGGACAGTGGTGGGGTAGTGGTGTCGTCACCCCATAACTGCATGCAGCTCACGGTAGAAGCGGCATGTATGCGGCTGTGACCCACAGCGCCCATTTGCCTCCCTGGCATTTTGGTACGCTTGCCTGAGCTCCCTGATTTTTGTACAACACTGCTCTGTGTCCCTGGAGTAGCCTCTTTCCGTCATGGCCCTGAAGACTTTAGCGTATGTATTTGCGTTCTTTTCTTTTTAACGTAGTTCTGCCATAACAGATTTTTCTCCCCAACATTCGATGAAATCCAGTACCTCCCATTCGGACCATTCTGGAGCTCATCTGCGAATCCGGGACTGCGTGGTCTCTTGTGATGGTGCTCTCTGCATGATTGCCTATGATAGTGGACTGTGCTGCTGGTCACCTGTGCTGCTGGTGACCAAACAGGAAATGAAATTCAAAAGTTCCTGGGGCTTTTCCTGCCCACCTGGCTAGTGCATCAGAGTTGAGAGTGTTGTCCACAGCAGTCACAAGGAAACATTCTGGGATACTTCCCGGAAGCCAATAACTTCGAATTGCATCCACACTACTTTTAATCCGGGATTGCGATCTCGATTTAAGCGCTACTCTACTTGCCGAGGTGGAGTACAGAAATTGGATTAAAGAGCCCTTTAAATCGAAGAAACCAGTTTGGTCATGTGGAAGGAATGATTTTTTTTTCTCCAAATTAACTCGGCTAATTCCGAAATAAATGAGTAGTGTAGACCAGGCTTGAGAGAAGGAGAGTATAGAAAACAGCAAGAGAGCGTTTTTGGTTAGTGAGAGAAGGACAGTATAGAAAGCTGCAGGGAGGGGACACGGGGGAAGAGAGAACTTACCCTTGTGGCTGCCTCTGGGAAAAGAGGCTCACAGCCGCCAGCATGGTTATCTCCGCCTCTCGGGCGGACCAATCAGAAACTGTTCTACAGCTGCGTCATAGAAATAATTTCTCTGAACCAAACCTATCAATCCAAGATTTTTAAACAATAGCCCTCTCCCTCCCTCCCCTCCTCACTACCCACCCCTTTAACTGCCTTATTCTTATCTAAAAAAACAGGCCCAAAGCATCTTTCCTGAGATGAGAGAGAGAGATGTGGTGTATGGAGATAGATAGATAGATAGATAGATAGATAGATAGATAGATAGATAGATAGCCCTATTGGCTTTACGCCCTTTTACATTTTATGTGATTTTTCTCTAATCTCAGCTCCTTGAACTTTTTCATGGTCCAAAGCGAACAACAACCCTGGAACCCATGCACACATGGAATTGGCGTGTAGGAAGGAGCCCAGGGAAGCTGAACTGGGTTCAGATGTGTTATTGACTACAAGCCAGCCAGCGTGTTATGGTTGGACTTTCCCTGCTGACCCAGTGGCGGACCACTCCACCGCTGTTAGGGCCCTGAGCTGGGACGCAGTGGAACGAGAGGGCCTGGGTTCCTCTAACCCTACCACCCCAACGTCAGGAGCGGCAGCCTCCCCACCTGGTTGTCAGGAGGCCTGAATTGGTCTGGCACCCGCCTGAATCCGGATGCCAGACAGTTGTGCTGACTCTCCCACCAGAGAGCTAACCTCTCCTGGACTGTGACAGCTCTGCTGGACTGTAGGCCAGAGCCCCCCTACTTGACTGCTGCCCTACCCTGATCAAGGGCCAGGCAAATGGACCTCCTGCTGCTCTGCCTGCCTGACTGTAGGCCAGAGCCCTTTCTTGATTGACGCCCTGCCCTGATTGAGGGCCCCGGGCAAACAGACTCTCTACCGTTACTTGGTCTGACTGCAGGCTAGAGCCATTAACACTGAGCTAATTGTCCCCTGAACCAAGGTACCCCCGGAAGTATCGTAGTGAGGGGCATGGTCAAAGGGGCTGACGGCGCCAGAAATGGGGATGGGGTGTGGAAACCTGCCAAAAACTGTATGGTGATGAAAGCTATCAAATGGTTAACTACTCTGTAACGGGCCGGTGTGGCTCCCCTCCTCCCCTGGGAGGGTTGAGCCCCGGACACCGGAAGGGGCGGGGCTACAGAACAGTGAGCCCGCCCCTCAGAGGGTCAGCGGCGACCCAGACGTATAAAAGCCGGCCATCCGAGCTCAGTCAGAGCCCAGGCACCGCTGGGAGCAGACCTGCCCGAGGGAGCTCGTGACTGGGAAGCCACTGGGGCCCAGAGCAGTTGCCCGGACTGGCCGGAGCTTCCCCTCACTCGCTACCGGGAGGACCCGCCAGAGCTTCCCCGTGCCACCTACGACGAGGAGCCACCGGAGACTTCCCCTCTCCACTGCTGTTACCCCGAGGAACCCCCGGAGCAGCACTGGCCGGACTTCCCCGAGGAACTGCCGGATCTACCCCCCACCCGGGCTGCGAGGAGCCCATGCTGTGGGACTTCCCAGGAGTGGACGCCGCGGACCAGGTAGGCCCAGAGGGGGAAATTGGAAGTGGCCCGGGGGCAGCTGACCCTAGTCAGGCTGCAGATCAACCCATACCCATGTCAGTGTGTTGCGGTCAGGATCCCCACTGACCGTCAGCCGTGGTAGCCGCTGCCTAGGACCCCGGGCCGGGACGCAGTGGAGTGAATGGGCCTGCGTCCCCACTGCCACCCCACTGATGGGTGGCAGTTTTCCCCCTCACCTAAAGTGACCATACGTACTGGTTTTACCAGTACAGTACTGGTTTTTTGGACAGTGGTCTGGTTAGTCGTGAGATGTAACCAGTACAGTTTAGGACTACAAAATCAAAAATTATTAATTTATCAAAAGATTGAGTACATCAAATCAATCCTTGATAAACCAGCCTAAATCAATTTTATTAATTTATCCTAGTTTTAGTTTTATTTTACACGACGGTTCTTGTCGTTGGATCTCGGCAATACTCAGCATTCAGCACACGCACTCTCACTATATTGTGGCCGCGGCGACTCTTCGATAATACTCCCGTGCATTACATACAGCCCAACCGTGGGAACTCGATGATGATGTCATCACACAGAGCCTGCCAAAATAGACCAATTCGGTGTTAGCTTCAGACTATAAAAGGCCCTCCGCAGCACAAGACAGGCACCAGTGATCTGGCATCTTCGGACCGTGACACTGGCCCTCAGAGCTCCGCCCTCTCTCGGTTACTCGAGCTTTTCACTCCGCCGTTTTCACGGCGCACCTCGCTGCTTCGCCAGGACCCGATGACTTCGCCCCTTTGGACCAGGACCGGCGTCTTCGCCCCCCTCGATCCTGGACTGGTGACTTCACCCCCTCGGACCAAGACCGACATCCGACTAAGTTTGTAATAATTGTTTATTTTTGGACACCCATGGCGCCAAAACGACGAAAGTGCGTCTTCAATGACAAGTTAAAATCGAAATATACATTCATCAAAGCAAGTACTAATAATGACAATAGTGAGGTGGAATGTGTAAAATGCAGAAGTATATTTTCTATTGCAAACAGTGGAAAAACTGACATTGAAAACCACATACAAACAGTCAAACATAAACGGGCCGTGTCTGCAGCAATTGCAAGTACGAGTGTGACATCATATTTTAAGAAAAAAACAATTTGAAGATGCTGAAAGAAAACTAGCTGCAGCTGAAGGTTTATGGGCGTACCACACAGTAATGCATAATCACTCATTCCGATCAATGGATTGTACCTGCAAACTGATTAAAACATGTTTTGATGCCAGGTTTACATGTTCTAGAACAAAATGCGAGGCAATAGTTACCGATGTGCTGGTGCCTTATGCGAAACAGTTATTGGAAGAGGATTTAGATGCTGCAAATTTTATTTCTATTTATTCGGATGCATCAAACCACAAGGAAGTAAAGTTGATTCCCATAATAAGAAGATATTTTTCATACCAGTCTGGAATACACGTCAAAATTTTGGAAGTAAGAGATTTGCCAGGCGAAACATCTGACATAGTTACTGATTATATTTTGGAAGTGTTAAAAAAGTATCGTTTAGATACCAAGGTACTTGGATTTTGTGCTGACAACACCAATACTAACTTTGAAGGAATGCGAAGAAGTGGGAAAAATAACATTTTTACCAAGCTGAAATCAAATTTGGGTGGAAGAGAGCTTGTGGGAATTGGTTGTACCGCTCATATTTTGAACAATGCTATACAAACTAAAGGCGACTGTGTACCAATTGATGTGCAAACTTTCATCACTAAGTTTTATTCATACTTTTATATATATACAGTGCGCGTTAATGAATTGAAAGAATTTTGTGAATTCGTGGACATCGAATATAAGAAAGTCTTGGGATACAGTGTCACATGATGGTTGGCGCATGACCGCGATTGAGCGTCCTACAAATATATCCTGCCCATAAATCATATTTTGCCTCAAACGAGAAGAGCCCCACAATTATCACAAATTATTTTGATAATTCAGAGACAGAGTCTTGGCTTTACTTTTTGCATAACGTGTCATCAATGTTCCACAATGCTATTTTGAAAATAGAAGGACAGGAGATTTCTATTATAGAAACTAGCAATATTTACAGTGATTTAAAAACAAAATTAGCTGACAGAAAAGCCAACATTTTCTTGCCGTTACAGGTGCGGCAAAATTTGAAGCAGCTTGAGGAAGAAGGCATATTAAAACCTGCTATTTTCAAAGAAAAAGTGGTAGAATTTTATGACACATGTATTCAATATCTAGAGGAATGGGAAGGACCTATTAAGCATACCGAAAAATTCAATTGGGTTTTGTTAAGCACTAAACTCACCCATGACAACATTCAAGTTTGCAGTGATTACATTCTTCAGTATTTTTCTGAAATCAATTTAGTAGAAGATGAACTGTTTGATGAAACCTGCTTTGTCCTGCGCTACATTACAGATGAAAAAATTACTCACTGGAGACAAAATTCTGTACCACTATTGAACAGATGGATTGAAATATTCAAAGCCTTCAGTGAAAATGATGTTTCCTACAAAAATATTGGCAAATTGGTAGAATATTGTCTCTGTTTACCAGGAACCAATGCACCTGCCGAACGTCTTTTTTCTTAGATGAACAATATCTGGTCCAGTGATAACACTCAAGTACATGTTGAAACTTTGAAATGTTTGCTAATTACTAAATATAATTTTAACCAAACTTGCATGGAATTTTATAAAAACATCCAGGAAAACAAATTATTATTAAAATCAATCCACTCTTCACAAAAATATAAGAAGCAAAATTAGGAATGTAGATTAAGTACTTTTGTACCATTTTTTATTAAAACGATTTTGTTTTACTGCTACACTTGTTTCTTTATTACTTGGATCCCAAAATCCTAAGTATACAATTATGTACTAATCTACCCATATCAAATATTTTTTTCGCAAAATTACTTTCATAATATATAATATAAATAAAAGAAGTACATTTTATTGTATTCTTTCACTTAAAGAAAAAAAAAGATAAGCATACTCCGCAATATTTTTTCAATTTATATTCTACGACAGCGACTATTACTCATGCTATTTTAAATGTCCTGGTTTTAAATTTGAAAAAAATGGTCACCTTACTTTTGATCTGCCAATGGGGATCACCTTTGTCACTGTTGGCAGATCATGAAACAAATCAACAGAGCCAGACGTGTACCCAGAAGCCTCCTGCTACAAGACAAGCCCAAGAAAGAAACCAACAGAACTCCACAGGCCATCACCTACAGTCCATAGCTCCTCCCTTGGTGTTCACACCTCAACTGCTAGAAGAGGGCCTCACTCTCCCTGATTGAACTAACCTCATTATCTCCAGACTGATTCATGCCTGCATATTTATACCTGCCTCTGGAAATTTCCATTACATGTATCTGACAAAGTGGGCATTCACCCACGAAAGCTTATGCTCCAACACTTCTGTTAGTCTATAAGGTGCCACAGGACTCTTTGTTGCTTTTTACAGATCCAGATTAACATGGCTACCCCTCTGATATTTGTCACTGTTGTTTTGCTTCTCTATCCTGTACCCTAGTGCTTTTTCATATCACCACTTGTGTGTAGAACTTGGTTCCCAAATATTCTCTGAGGGACAAAAGGACCTAGAGGCTTTTGAGAATCCCACTATAACAGCCAATGCCACTTTGGACTTCCAAAGTAACATATGGTTCCCCTGCCACACACACTTTAATTTAAAATGTATTAAAAATTCTTATTTCTGTAAGTAATTCTCATCCTGCAAACACTGAAACAGACACTACTCTTCTATTATTTCATTTGCTGCATACATGTTGATTTTTCTACTGAATTGTTTACATTTCTAATTGAAGATTTCATTTTATAGCCTTTAGGTTTGCTGCCTATTTTGTTCTGATACATTTTGGTGGTGTTCTTGTGGTGTTTAGATGGTGCTTGTGATTATTAGAACTGGGACCACTGGCTGTTGGGAGTCTGAAAGGACAGGAAACAGGAAGGAGAGGGGAGGAGTTGAGGAGGCAGAGTGAGAGTTACAGAGGGTGCAGCAGCAGCTTGGTAAAGAGGTTTCCACTTTAAAAATAAAGTCCTGTTGACCAGTTTACTTTTTGCCAAAATCAAAGATTTTTACATGAATTATTCTGTTACTTCTTTGCATTGGTTGGGGAGAGGCATAATGTTGACCTCACCTAGTTTATACCCTGTGGTGAAACTGAAGAGACTTATCTCCCCATTATTTTTAGTGGAATAGCTAATGCATACTAGATACCCCCCAGTTTAAAACACACCTGGTTAGCAGTGAGGCCACAGATTATAATGGTGACTCAGATGTCAAGACATGGACAGGAATAAGTGCACTTGACAACTCCCACACTGGTAATACTGCTCCTTTGCTATCAGAGGTACGTGCATCCCAGGGGCTGAGGCCTGCAGGGTGTGTAGATGACAAAGGGGACCAACTTTAGCCTTTTCAACTAAAGGAATTAACAGAGTCTCTTCCCCGCCCCCCCATTTCCCTTATTCCCTCCCCTTCGGTTAATCAGGGCTTGTCTACATGGCCACACTTTGCTTCACAATCCCCCTTCCACTTCCGCCCACCCCTGCAGCGAGGCCGAAGCCGGCGGAAGTTGCTCGCTGCGACAGGGGGAAGCTCCCTGCAGAATCCGCTACCTGCCGCAAATTACCCCGGAAGCAGTTTAATGTTACACCCACCCCGAGCGGGGCGCCCCGCAGCAGGTGCCAAGGGTTAGATGCGGGTCTGTCCGGCCGCGTTCCCGAAGCTCACGTCATGCTGTGGCTGCGCCTGCGCGGAGCGTGGCCCCTCCCTGCAGCGGGGCGGAACCGAGTTGCTCAGGGCGCGGTGTCCGCGGGGGGGCTGGTTTTGAAAGGACCGCGCCTCCCGGAAGTGTTGGGGGCGGGGCCCGATGCAGGAGGCGGCGGCGCGGAGCCTGCGGCGGGGCTTGGAGAGGCTGCGACCCCTCGCGAAGAATAAGACGCTGCGATACGGGGTCCCCATGATGGTGAGTAGCAGGGGGCGGGGCCTGGTGGAGGGGGCGGGGCCAGTGGCGCTCTTGGCGGCCGGCAGGGGGCGGGGCCGGTGGCGCTCTCCGGAGCCGGCTGCTGCTGTGAGCGAGGCCGCCCGTGACCCCCGCCACTGGGAGGCTCTGCCGCGCCCAGGCCGTGCCGCGGGTGGGGAGTTCCCGGTTCGGTTCCCGTCCCCGCCGCTCCGGTCTCGGGGCAGCCCGGCTCAGGGGGCGCCGTCCCCGTGCACCTCGCCTCCGAGCCCCGCTGCGAGCAGAGCGCTGGGCGCCCCTTCTCCGCTGGTCGGCGCTCGGCGCGGAGCCGGGTCGCTGCTGGCGGGGCCCTGACCCCGGGCCGAGCGGCAGCTGCCAGCCCCTGGCGCTGAGAGCGGACGGCCCGCGGCGGGCTCCTGTGCGGCCCCGGACCCTGGGAGACGTTAACCGAGGCGGGCGAGCCCCGATTTGTCTGTGAAAGACTTTCCGGGCGCGCAGCTGGAAACTGGGTCTGTGTAAATCCGGCACTTAGCAGATGGTGCTGCTGGTGTTCGCTCACACAGAGCCTTACCTGCCTCGCTCAGCCCGGTGAGGCACATGGGCCAACCCTCCTCCCGCTATAGACGCCGCTAGGTTGATGAATGAGAGGTTGAGCTCCAGTGCCCTTCCCTGGATGTAGGCAGCGTCTGTGCTGCAGCACTAGTGCTGGGAGTGGAGGACAAGGAAAGCGGGGGGGAGGTCTGAGGGGTGGGGGGCTCGGGGCTCTGTGGCAAAAGTTTAAATCAAAACTGTGGTTCTCAGTTTCTAAAGTTTGAGAACCGCTGGTGTAGAGGCCGAGCGTGTGTGAGACCTCGGTTTAGCTGCTACTGAGCTGTAGCTCTGCAATGGCTTTTTGTGCTGCCTGTACTTTTAAATGAAGGAATAGGTAGATGAGTGATGTGGCAAAAGTGTAGATGATGCACAATTATTTAGGATAACTAAGATTAGAAAAGGGCATTAAACTCAAGAGTAACCAAACAGTGGTGCAATTGGGCAGGGTAATGTCAACTCAAATTCAGTATAGGTAAGTGTAAGAGAATGCATATTGGCAGAAATAATTCAAGTGTTCAAATGTGCCAACGAGTTTTAAGTGTAATCACTCAAAAAGGTTTCAGAGTGGTAGCCGTGCTAGTCTGTATCAGCAAAAAGAACAAGGACTACTTGTGGGTTTTAGCCCACAAAATCTTATGCCCAAATACATTTGTTAGTCTCTAAGGTGCCACAAGTAGCCCTCATTCCTTTTCACTCAAAAAGGAAGACCTAGCCAGTAATGTGGACAGCTGAGTGAAAAGATCCACACATGCATTGTGATGGTCAAGCAAAGCAAACAAGGTTTTTAAGGTGAGCGAAGGACAGGATGGAAAATAATCCTGATATTATCCCATTATATAAATATATACTCTCACCTTGAAAACTTTGTTCCGTTTTGGTCAACACATCTCAAAAACGCTAAAATAAAGTATAAATGGAAGGGGATCAGAGAAAGGCAACAGCAGTTCTTAGCCCCACAGCAGGGCTTCTGTCTGAGGAGATATCAGAGTATACAATTTAATCCTTTTACAGTGGAGACAAAGAGGTGACTTGATAGATATGTAAAACAATGATGTAAAGAAGGTAAATCGGGCTCCTAATTATCCCCTTTTCCTTAATGTAACAACAAGGTGAAATTTCAAATAAAAGGCTATGAACAAATTTAACACTTAATAACCATAGGTCTTATCCCTGGGGATGCCTTACTGTTGGTTGGGGAAAGTGGGGGTCTCATACTATATCTCTTTCCTAGCCTCTCCCCTTTAAAGTTTCTCTCCCCATGTACATACTTCAGAGCCCCTCTCTTTTGCTTTCCAGAGCTTTCCAATGCAGGAAGAGAGTGGTGAGGATATGATTCTTCTTAGTTTCACAGCTGCTCAAGGAGTTCTGAATAGCATCAGTGAAGCTAAACAGAATCTTATTAACTTCACTCTTACACTGTCTGGGAAGCTAGGAGCAGTGGCACTGGATCTGTGTGCATAGTTAGGAAGAAACCAACTGTGAGCTGCAAACAAAAAGAATAGATGCTTAATTTCTTCAGAAGTTGTTGTTACATAGCATTGGTCTACTGTGATGAAAACTTGGAATGTTGTGTCCTGTGCCATACTTGCTTTGTTGATAAAAAGAGGTCTTTAGTCATGAGGGCTGTCAGTCCTTTCATCAGCACTAAATTCATTTAAAAATACAGTCAAAGTGCCTTGAAATGAACCTCATTGTCTTTCATTTTACAACTTGAAGTCTAATCTGCCACTCTTTCTGCAGATCTGAGTGAAAAAGATAATATCTTAAAGACAGTTGGTCTTTTTATATATATAATTTTGAATAAAGACATTTGTATATTTACCCATTTTCAGGGTGCATTTATAATTTTGATCTGTTTTGAGTCAGAGGTTTTCTTATTTAAGTGATCTTTAAAGCCTCAAATTATCAGCCCCTGAGAGTAGCATGATCATCAGAGTTCCTCAGTCATATTATCCTAGCAGGAAAGAGTGTTTTCTTCCCAACACCAGCTGGACTGTAGAGAGTGCGAATTAACAAATCAATGGAATGAACAGGGACAGATCTCCACCCCCACCCCCAAGATAAATCAGTGAATCTCATTTTCTTCAATTCTACAAACTTGACATGTGGTGATACCAGTGCCTGGCATAAGGCAACATGTGCCTAGGAAAGTGATGTAACCTGGCATGGAACAGCATTTAGCAGCTTGAATGCTAGAGGGTATAGAGTCCTGAAGCACTAAGATGGTAACATCTGTGTAGATGTTGGAATGAACTCCACTGACCTTGCAGATGTAACTTGTACTTGCTATTGTGAGGAAGGAGGCTGTGTTGCCTGTGTATCCACTTAGTTTACTTATCTTTCTTTCCTGCTGTATCCATATCTCTCCCTTTCCTATTGCAGAAAGGTACAGGGGGATTAACTCTTTCATTACCACCCGCAGGTTATCATGCAGGCCAGTATGACACTTGGTTCTCCATTACAGAGGAAGGGTCCTGGCTTTCAGTCAGTGTTTCTTATTCCACAGACAACTCTGTCTGCCTGAATAGGGATATGTCTGTCAGTGTCCCATTCCTCCTGTGACACTTTCAGATGATACTGTGCCAGCAAGGCTCTTTGGCACCATTGCCAATGGAGCTGGCACCATACACTCTTCTGAGACACTGAGCATGTAAGATTACTTCTCCAGTGCAATTAACACATTTAAAGGTGACTGGAAATGCATTTCCTTCAGACAAATACAGATTGTTTTTCCAAATGATTAAGAAAATACATACTCAGACTTAAAAATTACAAATAACGTTTTAAAATGAATGTTGCAAATCACCTCCTACACTCACAGTAGTAGCCAAGAGTCAAGTTAATGGTTCATTTGTCTGCTACAGCCAATGACTTTCTAAGCACCTAAAGCTGTATAAGGAATATAAATGTGGAGCTTCTTATGATTCTTCTTGCTCTGCCATCAGATACTGTAAGAGGAAAAACAAACTTGAGGCTCTGAACTTGAGTCATAGCAGGTAGACTTTTTTAAAATGCATCTTGAATTCTAACTTTTTATTGCATACAGAGATATAGTCTCAACTGTAGCATCTTGAACTATTGCACTTTCCAGCCTGATAAAGGTAGATTCTTCTGTCTTCTTTACATTTATCAGTTTCTCCCTTTGCTGTACACCTCTATCTTCCTATAACGCTGTCCTCAGGAGCCAAAAAATCTTACTGCATTATAGGTGAAACCGCGTTATATTGAACTTGCTTTGATCCGCTGGAGTGTGCAGCCCCACGCCCCCGGAGTGGTGCTTTATGGCATTATGTCCGAATTCATGTTATATCGGGGTAGAGGTATAATAAAAATGCCTTTTGGCAATACCTTGCATGTGTTTCCCGTTCTTCCTCAGAATTCTGCCTCTTGCATTGAAAGTGCTGTGCATATTATTGCATTGCCATTTTGTGTGTTTCTATTGGTCAGCACTCTGCTCTTTGTCTATGTCACATACAGAGCAGAGAACAGAGTTCAGCAAGGGAGGAACACACCAGCAGCATTGGGATAAGTGGTCAGTACTTCTAAGCACCATCAGGGGAATGACAGTGGTCTACAAGGCTCCTACTAAAGACTTATTTGTCTGTTTAAATGTAATAAACATTCTGCTGGCAGGACAGTTTGGATTTACTGAGGTTATTTTTATCGCCAATTGAAATGTGGGTCCTCTGGAAGCTCTGACTAGTGTTCAGAAAGATTTTTGTCTGCATTCTGGAGCCTGCCTTTTTACCATGCAGTGTGTTTTTGGGTGGGCAGTCTATTGCAGGCCTAATGGTCTGGTGAAGTACATTGTTTTATAATGTACTTAAATAAATGGCTATCTGAGGATCTCTTAATGAAGTGGATTCAGACTCCAAAAAGTAGGTGAATTTCTGAATGCCTGGTCCTGTAATATGCTGAGCACAATTCACTTCCATTACCTTGTAGGATCTGAGTGAAGATGGCACATCCTACAACTGAGGAAGATTCTTGCTGTGAATAAAGATTCTAAGGGACATTGCTGATGTTAATTTCTGAGTACACAGATCATGACTACATTGTCTTCTATTGCATCAAGTGCCAAAACTCCCATTACAAACACACAAGGAGCATTTCCTCTGTTTCTTGATGCTCTGCCAGCATCATGGCACCCGTAAACTCACATACAGCATTCCACTAAAAATTTCAGAATCTTCAGGGAATTTATATTTATTGCCTCATGTGAGTTTTCTGTTCAAAATACAATTTACTGTATGAAACATAGTGACTTGAAACCTTCATATGCCTAGAATGTGTAGATGAAGAACAAATGGGCCTTAATGCTTACACTTGAGACCCAAACAGGCTTCTGAGTCTTGTAGATAAACTGATGTATATGTAAACAAACACCTACTAGTGCTGCACATAGAGGATAAAAATCTTTTGTTAATGCTATTTTAGTCTTTAAAACAATTTCTCCCAACCACTGATTCATATGCTGTCACTGTTATGTGTCTGTGGCTATTATTCCAAGCAGTGCTCCTCTAATCTAATGATGAGATGAGTTTGTGTACTGGGTCCCTGCTGCACCACTGCTTCTAAACTCTTATTCAGCTGCATCCTTTCTGGAGTATGGTACCGCTTCATGTGAGACCATCATTTGAAACGGCCTATGGTATGCTGGAAGCTAGTGTGCATACCTGAATGGTCTGCTATGGCTGGTTCGACTCTGGTCTTAGTTTGGTAAACTAGTACGGCTGCCTGAATTAGCTCACCTACAGTGTCTTTCCTTAGTCCTTCAGTGCGTTGATTTAGGTCTAGGGCATGTGTGTGAGTTTCTGAATGAATGTCTTCCCAAAACAAAGTGGTGATGTTTTATTCTGTGAATAAGACCCCATCTTCATTTTGACTAGATTGTGCGTGTGTGAATTTAGCGCTGGTAGAATGGGCCAGCCTGAGAGTCATGTAGACTGAAGTCCTCTGTTTATCCTCAGAAAATATACACATGAGCAGTGGCGATGTTGGCTTCCTTCTCCTCCGCCCCATTTCCTCTGTACAGCCCTGCAATATGTCTCGGTCCTCATCAGGTGGAACCACAGAAAGGGGCAGGAGGTTAGTTCTGTTCCCATGGCTCATTGAGTTTTTAGCCTTATCCTAATACTGACAACTAGGGGGACAGTTAATGGCAACAGTGGTGATGGTTTCTTTTTGTGTTTTTGTAATATAGCTATTAGTCTAATGGTAACTGAACTTATACCAACATCTTTTCATGCTCAGAAACTACTAATGAGCGATCAGATGGAAAGAGCCTTGGTCACAGTAAACCTTAGCTGGATTTGCACCTATGATCTATGGGTGGCAGTAAACTTAGTTTTTAAAATGGTACTAGGATTTCCTTTTTATTTATTTATTTATTTTTAAAGAAAGGGGCAGTGTTGTTGGTAACAGTAAGCTTCGCTTGACCACCACAGCATATTTGTTCTCCAAACAGCTGCAGCTGCTGAGTGAAATTCCCTTGTCACCTGACCAGTCCAAGCACCGTGTATAATGCAAAATGACAACAGTCTGGTTGAAAAAGTCCGCTTTTGCTAATGCTTACACAAAGGAACATATGGGTTGCTGTGTCCGCTGTTCTGAAATTGGTTTCTACTAAATGCCTTTTTTGCATTCTCCCATACGTTAAGAAATGGACATTTTAATAAACAAGATTTTTTGCCAAAAAATAGACCGCAGTGTCTACAGCGTGTGACAAAACAGAGCTTTACAATGTGGCCCCCAGCCATTCGCATCTTGAATGTCGTCAGGCGTCACCGGTATGATGCTCCGCTGTGTTCAGTGATGATAACAGTCGGCTGCGTGTGTGTTTCCTCTGTGTGCTGCCCCGGCTCTGTGCAGATAGGTGGCACAGCAGACCCCGAGAGAAACCCCAAGGACCACAGACTCCGATAAGGCACCAGGCCAGGTTTATTGTCAAACGAAACACAGACTCTGACTCCCTGGATCAGATGTCTACAGTTCTGCTAGTATATATGTGCTCCCTGACAATGGACCAGTTCAGTCAGTGGCGGGATTCTTCACTAGGTACAGACAAAAGACAACCACTCAGGGGTGCATTCTTATACACAGGTACAAACAAGTCGCACGTCACTCCTGACGTATTGAGGTGCAACCCCTCTGCATGTTAGGGTGCTGCCTCTCTCCTGGTGCATGTTGGTTCGAACAAAACAACTCTATCCATCATATTATCCTTTTGACCCTGTCTTTAGAATGGGCCAGCCTGTTCCTTATTATCTATGTGGAATGTGTTAGTACCGGAATGTTCTGGTACCATCCTGGCACATGTTTATCTTACTAGTGCTTAGTAACTTTTAGGTAAGTGCACATATACACAGTCAGCCACCTTCTTGCCAGCTTCTGTGAGCAGGGCCTGCCTCTGACTCACAGTTTAACTTTTTTTTTTTTTATGTTAACAAAGTCTTGACCATTACTTTAGTTCAGGCCTTAGGTCTCATACCCGGCCTCTGATGCAAGGGTTTATGTTTCAGAGCCTCATCTTACTACACTGAATATAGTGGTGCGGCCTGCAGAGGTCAGGTCCCAATATGCAGTGCTCCATACTGATCCAGGTGAGCTGGTTGCTTGGATCAAGATGGAGAACTGCGTGCTGAGACCTGCAATCTCTGAGGCCTGAATGCCATTACCTCCAATCTTGAATAGAACAATCTGCTCCTTTTTCTTAAACCAAGTTGCTGCCCTAGGGTTGTCAGCATTTTGTCAGTATGGCCCTTTACTTGGTATATTTTATCTGCTCATGAAATACACATACACACCCTGCTGTGTTTCTCTCTAGTTGTGTATAAACAGTGCAGAAGAATTCTGCTGGCAGTGGCTGCAGGAGGCAGAATAGTCAGAGAACAACAGGTTGCAATGTTTGCTAAGGAGTAGGTTTCCCAACATGGCTGGCCCTTGTTTTCAGCTTGGGTAGGTGGCAGCAGAAGAGAGGCTATTGCTGATCTCTAAGCTAGAAGTATTTATGCACTGTAATGATATTCACTCCTTTCTCTATTGGTCGTCATCTGCTAACACACAGTTCCTAAACATTTTTTTCTTAATTTGTCCTTTGCATCAAATATATATTTTTAAGGCACTTGAGCACCTTTCAAAAGGAGGCTATATAGCCTGTAATGAAAATCAAGTTAATCTTTTTGCCACAAAGAGAAAAAGAAGGGTCCTGAATTAGAGACCCTCCCCCTTCTGTGGGGAGGAGAACCAGACTAAATGATCCCACCTTGATTTCTGCTTAAATGAGAGGGGAGAAGGGATAAGGTGGGAGGAGAAAAATGAGGCTTGTGTGAGGTGATTTTTCATCCCCAATCCACTTCTCTGTCCCATTTCTCTTCGCACTTGGATTTAGCACACAAAAATTGACTGGGTCACCTCATATCTATCTATCTATCTATCTTGTCAAATTATACTTTGTATTTCCTTTACTACTGCTACTTGCTTGCGTTAGTGGTGTGGCATGTTTTAATCTATAGTGACTAAATCAGAGGTGGGCAAACTACCGGGGAGGCTAGCCCCCAGCCCCTCCCCTGCTGTTCCCCCTGCCCTGCAGCCTCAGCTCACCGTGCTACCAGTGCTCTGGGTGGCAGAGCTGCGAGCTCCTGCCGGGTAGTGCAGTGGCGTGGCTGGCTCTGGCCAGGCAGTGCAGCTGCCAGTCCTGCTCTGAGCAGCATGGTAAGGGGGTGGGGAGCCGGGGGGGTTGGATAGGGGGCAGGGGGGTTCCGGGGGCAGTCACGGGAGCAGGGGGTGGTTGGATGGGGTGGAGATTCTGGGGGTGGTGGTCAGTGAACGGGGTTGGATAGGCGTGGGAATCCTGGAGGCCTGTCAGGGGTGGGGGTGTGGATAGGGTCGGGGCAGTTAGGGGACAGGGAGCAGGGGGTTAGATAGATGGTGGGGTCCTGGGGGCAGTTAGGAGCAGGGGTCCTGGGAGGGGCGATCAGGGGACAAGGAGCCGGGGGGGTTGGATGAGTTGGGGGTTCTGAGGGGGGCAGTCAGGGGGTGGGAAGTGGGAGGGGGCAGATAGGGGGTGGGGGCCAGGCTGTTTGGGGAGGCACAGCCTTCCCTACCCAGCCCACTATACAGTTTCGGAACCCCAATGTGGCCCTCAGGCCAAAAAGTTTGCCTGCCCCTGGACTATACGTTACCATCTGGAGGCTGTTCATATAAAATGAGTTGGAAGTCTCAGTAAATTTCCCATTTACACAAATGTTCATGGTACAAAACCACCACTACAGCTGGCACTAATTGTCTCCCTTATTAGCAGTCACAGCATAGGGACCAATGATTTGAAATGACCATGGAGACTAAACTATCGCCTTGCCCTAGGGGTGCGTCCCTCCAGGTCAGAGTTGAACCAGATAGCTGTTTTGGTGGGATGGAAGCTTGCAGTGCTGCTGCCCATGCTGCACCTGTTTAGTGGATAAATTAAGGACTTCATTCTCCAGGACTGTCCAATCGGCACCTCTCACCAGCACTGAACTGCACACACAACGGTTTTTAAAAAAGGAAACCCCCAAAACCTTTTAACTCTGATCACCACAAACAAAAAAAAATATTTCATATGACTTCCAGTTTTGCAGCTGCACAATACATAGCTTGAGGCTTTGGCAGCAGCTGTCTTGAAGAAGATTGGCTTGAAAATTATCATATTACCGCTCCAGTAATATATTTCATAACATTTTCCTGCTTTCTTTTCACCAGTGCATGATCTGAGTTGCCAGTATTGAATATTGTGATGTGATTAATTTAGGGATTTATGACAAAGGAAATGTAATTTTGTAAGTTGGCTTTCACAATCGGTGTTGCAGCAGGAATGAGTTTCTTTAGCAACGGGAATTCTATAATATAGCAAATTGCTAGGCGATGTCAGAGAAATTGCCTCTTGTTATTTTGCTAACCCAAGAGACTAAGGGTGGCTGCTTTAGATTGTTCAGGATAACTCAGGGAAGTGCAGTAAGTCAGGGAGTTCTCAGGCCATCAGTGAACAACTCAGTTTTAATTGGTGACAAGCGCTAGCATCCTCCATCTGAAATGCAGCCTTAATAATCAGCCCCGTGCCATCCATAACTGTTTGCATAACACACTTCTCAACGGAGAAGAGAATGGGTAGATTTAAAAATAAAGTTAAGGAGAATAATGTCAATTGTTTTTGCATAAAACGCTTACTGAGGTTGCTGAGTTTATGTGACAGATGGTACTCTTATGTCACATTCTTTTATTCTACTTTGCAACATGTCTTCTGTGCATGCATGAGTACGGTAAAATGTTGAGTTTTTATATATAATCATTGATGCATACAGGAATAATCCAGATTGGAACATTTAAGAGGGTATTTATGGTAGCAGTGCTACTAGTATGCAAAGTATTGTATAAATTATAAGTATTATTAGTTTTTATTTTTAAAGCTGACCTTTAGATGTAAAAAAAAATACCACCATTAGATCCATATGTTGAGTGCTTCAAAATAATTAATCAGAGGGACATTTCAGCATGTAATGAATTCAGAACCTTTTTAAATTTCTTCTCTTGCACATTCTGTAAAGTGTAAAATATTAACAGCTTTCTCACATTTAAAAAAAAATACAGGTTTATCTGAGCTTTTCAAGTTGATTCTGTTCTCCAGTTGGGTTGTCCACAGCATAGGGTATTCTGGGTCATCTGATTAAATGTGAGGCAGCAATTTGCAGGTTACTAGAATTGGGGTGATTAAAGTATGTTTTAATCAGGGTGGATAAAAATCAATGATTTTTTTTAAATCAGATTTTTTTAAATTTATAACAGATTTTTGAGGAAAAGCCTATTTAAAGACTTTTAATTAGGATACATTATAGCTCAAAGATATCTCATCATGGAATAGGGATTATAAATTCTAATTCTATAGTATGAGACAATATATTCATGTAATGTGTAAGAAGAGTTTTTTGTAAATTAGTTCCAATAGTTCATGGATTAGGGACCCAATTTTATGGGGTTCCAGGGGCTTCTGTATAGATTATATAGGTTAATCTTTCTATCAACCCAATAGGACTCAGTGCTCAGTCTAGAAGATATCAGAGATGATTAGTTTTGCAGTTCTCAAACTGTGGACTTGTGTCTCCAGAGATAACGTGCTTGTTAACAGCAAAAATGTTTTATTTATTCATTCATTCATTCATTTAAATATATAGAGGTAAGAAATAACTGGCCTCAACCCTATTGTCCTTCAAATTTGTGTACACAGGGCCAATCCCTTACCTCTCTCTAAAAGTGCAAAGTTTCAAAAAGTTCAATGAATAGAAGATTGTTGGGGGCGGAATAGATCTGGATGAGGAGAAGAAGTCTGGAGATAAATGTGAGAAGGGAGGGACAGGCAGTAGAAACAGAAGTGGAACTGCTTGAGCAGCATATTCCAGAAGTCTTGAGGTCTTTCTGAGTGTAGTCTTCACTGATTTGAGATCTACCATACTGATGATGATGTTCGTCTATCGTTTTTCAAAGAAGACCTTGACATCTTGCAGGTTGTAAGCTGTCCACAGTGCGTCCACAGGTGGCTGGCAAGGCCAATATGGGCACGGAATGTTCTGCCACATGTCGGGCAGACATGTGTGGGCACCACTGTTACAGCATTTGCAGCTCCAGCTTTACAAAGTGCTCGCTTCTCTTGTGCTATGATTATCCTTCTGGCTTCAGATGTCTGGCAGCCTTGGTGGATCAGCGTACGCCATGTCGATCGATCTTGTGCCAAGGTTTCCCAGGAGGTGATGTCGATATCCAGGGACTTAAGAGAGGCTTTCAGCGTGTCTTCGTATCGCTTCTTTTGTCCCCCGTGCGATCGCTTTCCTTGAGACAGCTCACCATAGAAGAGCTGTTTGGGGATGGGGTAGTCTGGCATCCTTACAACATGGCCTGCCCAGCGTGTCTGGGCTTTCATGAGCAGAGTGTAAACTGACGGCAGGCCTGCTCTAGAGAGGACTTCTGTATCTGGCACCTTATCCTGCCACTGGATCCTCAGAAGTCTGCGGAGGCAAGTCATATGGAAGTGGTTCAGCTGCCTAGCATGCCTCCTGTATACAGTCCAAGTCTCACTGGCATACGTCAGGGTAGTTAGCACTACTGCTCGGTAGACTTTAAGCTTTGTAGCAAGGCTTATTCCACGGCGGTCCCACACGTTGGTCAGCAGTCTGCCAAATGCAGAACTTGCCTTGGCAATTCTGCAATTGACCTCGATGTCAATTGTCGCTGCGCGAAAAAGGGTGCTGCCAAGGTATGTAAATTGGTCCACTGCTTGCAGCTTTTGTCCCTTCACTATGATGATGGGCTCTTGGTGTTGGGCTTTCGGAGCTGGCTGGTGCAACACTTCAGTTTTCTTTATGTTGATGAGGAGGCCGAAGTTGTCACATGCTGCTGCGAATTTATCCATGCTAGCTTGCATTTCCTGCTCTGATCCAGCATTTAGGGCACAGTCGTCAGCAAAAAGGAGGTCTCGTAGCACAGTCTCCTTTATTTTGGTGACAGCCTGGAGTCTTTGCAGGTTGAACAGTTTCCCATCAGTCCTGTATCTCAGGCTGATTCCCAAGGAACTGTTCTGAAAGGCGTCTGACAGCATAGCTGAAAACATTATGCTGAACAGGGTCGGTGCCAACACACACCCTTGCTTGACGCCATTTGTGACGGGAAAGGCCTTTGAAGCTTCTCCGTCGTCCAGAACACGAGCCGTCAAATTATATTGTAAAAATAAGAATGGATTAAAGAAATGTTGTATGTACCTTTAAGCAGAAATAAGAAATGTTGAAATACAGGTGCCAGGAAAAGAAACATTAGGCATAAACAATGGTGCTAATGGCGAAACATTAACAGAAGATGGGTAATAGTTAGTAAGGAAATAAGATATGCATGCCTAGCCCAGGTAAACTTATCTGATTCTGCTTCCTTTGTTATCTTGTTAAGTTCTCACCCTTTATCTGTATAAATAAGATAGTTTGTGTCTTGCATGGTGCTCACATTATTTGGGTGTTATTAGCAGAGCGCTGTGCTAATAAAACAGAGTGGTCTGACAAACTGTGAGTCCTGAGTCTAACTTTAACACACAGTCTCCTTTATTTTGGTGACAGCCTGGAGTCTTCGCAGGTTGAACAGTTTCCCATCAGTCCTGTATCTCAGGCTGATTCCCAAGGAACTGTTCTGAAAGGCGTCTGACAGCATAGCTGAAAACTTTATGCTGAACAGGGTCAGTGCCAACACACACCCTTGCTTGACGCCGTTTGTGACGGGAAAGGCCTCTGAAGCTTCTCCGTCGTCCAGAACACGAGCCGTCATGCCGTCATGGAACTGACGTACCATCAGGATACTTCTGTCAGGGCACCCAAACTTCGACATGATGCGCCACAGACCTTCGCGACTGACAGTGTCAAAAGCCTTGGTAAGATCCACAAAGATGGTGTACAATTCGCGATTCTGCTCTTGACACTTCTCTTGGAGCTGTCGGACTGCGAAGATCATGTCCACAGTGCCACGCTCTTTGCGGAAGCCGCACTGTGTCTCGGGAAGTAGACCCTGTTCCAGGTGGTCAATCAGGCGATTCAGCAACACTCGTGCAAGGATCTTACCTGCGCTAGAAAGCAGTGATATTCCTCTCTGATTATCGCAAACTTTTCGATTTCCTTTCCTCTTATAGAGGTGTACGATGGACGCGTCTTTCAATTCCTGAGGAATGGACCCTTGATTCCAGAAGGACTGGAACAGCTGAGTGAGTTTGTCAACAAGCATTGCACCACCATCCTTATAGATTTCCGCTGGAATTGCATCAGATCCTGAGGCCTTGCCACTGGACAGCTGGCTAATGGCCTGGAGGGTTTCAGTCTCTGGTGGTGGAACGTCCAGGCTGTAGTTGATATCCGTCTGGGGCATTCTGTCAATCGCCTCGTTATTGATGGAAGATGGGCAGTTCAGTACGGATTGGAAATGCTCAGCCCAACGCTGTAGAATCAGAGTCTTCTCAGTAATGAGAGTTACACCATCCAAGTCCAGGAGAGGGGAACTCCCTGAAGGCCGAGGTCCGTACAAGGATCTAAGGGCTTCATAGAACCGTTTGGCATCGTTTCTGTCAGCAAACTTCTGGATTTCATCTGCTTTGGCACTCAACCAGGAGTCCTGCATCTTGCGAAGCTTGCTCTGTACAGTCCTGCGAATGTTGTTAAAGGCATTTTTCTTAGCTGTTGACAACGGATCATTCTGATGAGCACAGTGAAGGCGGTGCTTTTCAGCAAGTAAAGCCTTGATCTCTTTGTCATTTTCATCAAACCAGTCCTGCTGTTTCCTATGTGAGGGTCCAAGAACCTTCAGTGCAGAAAAGTGCACAATATTTCGGAAGCGTTCCCAGTTCCTCTCAACATTTTCCTCTAATTGCTGCTCTGAGAGTTGGTTACCAAGATCTTCTACTAGTGAAGCTGCTGTGTTGGGGTTCCTCAGTTTACTGATGTTGATCTCTTTCATCACAACTTTGTTTCCCTGCGGACGTCTCTTTGGCTTGATGTAAAGGCTTAATTTAGAGATGATAAGTCTATGATCAGTCCAACAGTCAGCACTCGGCATGGCCTTGGTCACCCTTACATCCTGTCTGTCTTTCCTCCGCACGATGACATAATCAATGAGATGCCAGTGCTTGGAGTGTGGGTGCATCCAGGACGTCTTTTTGCGAGTGGGCAGGCGGAAGATGGTATTGGTGATGATCAGATCATGAGCCGCACATGTCTTCAATAGTAGTAGGCCATTGCTGTTGCATTTGCCGATTCCATTTTTTCCAATGATGCCATCCCAGGCAGAGTGATTGGAACCTACTCTCGCGTTAAAATCGCCAAGTAGAATCAGCCTGTCAGTGTGCTTCACGGATGAGAGTAGGGCATCAAGATCTTCATAAAACTTGTCCTTTACTTCATCCAGATTCGTCATTGTGGGTGCATAAGCGCTGATTAGTATAACTCGCTTTCCTCTCGGTAGTGGAAGATGCAGTGTCATGAGCCGATCGTTCACGCCCTTGGGAAAACTGGCAAGTTTGCGGACAAGATGATTATTAACCGCAAAGCCAACTCCAGATTCACGACGTTCGTCACTGCTGCGTCCACACCAGAAGAATGTGTAGCCACCTCCTGTTTCTGTGAGCTGACCTTCGTTGGCTAGACGAGTTTCACACAGGGCCGCAATATCGATGTTAAATCTTGCGAGCTCTCTGGCGACCAGGGCTGTTCTTCTTTCTGGTTGATCTGCTGAGGGGTTGTCTTGAAGCGTGCGTACGTTCCATGTACCAATAATGAGTGGTGTCACCTTACGTTTTATTATTTGAAATTTTGTTGTTCGACCGCATAAGATGGGATCCCCTCCAGCCGCGGTAAGCTGGCCAGGGTTCTATGAAGCAAACGATGTTTAGGGCACCTTTTCTAGCCCCTTCCTCTTACTACGGAGGTGAACAGTGCAGTCCTAAAGAGGACTGCTCAGTCACTCAGGTAGACGCCGAATCCAGCTGTTGCTTCGGTCAGCAGGAAGACAACCATTAGACCTGAGCCGCCTGTGTGCAGGTCCGCGGCTACAGCTCCCAGTGTATCCACACCTGCTGCTTCGTCGCTCGCCCATCACCACAGGACTTTAAGGTTTACGGAAATTGGAGGGATGTCAAGACTTGTGCGTGAATTGGATTAAAGTGAGGGAGAAGTGCGCATAGTCAGCCTCACTCTCTCTTCCCAGATTCCATCTTGCTCCAATGGCAGGACAAAAGTCGAGACGGTTGGAGATGGGCTGGGCGCAGTGGTTGACCAGGGCATCTTTCGCGTTTTGCCGTGCTCTTAGCATACCACATCGCTTGCAGAAACCGCCTTCATGACCGTTGGTCCTATTCTGAAAGGTCTCATCCGCTCAATCCACCGGAGTCTGTCTTCACATGCTCGGGATAGACAAGACCCTATCTCACCGTAGGTCTATGCCCGAAGGCTACCCTCAACCTGGTTTGGCCAGCCTGTCGAAGCTGTTGCCCGGGGTGTGGCCGCTGCGCATGCTACAGCTACTAGGAGCCACAGGTGAGAGCTGAGTGACAGGTGGGGACCAAAGGTGGACGAGCTGCCCTGGAAGGACACGCCATGCCCCTACACCAGAGGTGCTACCCCTCCCTGAACACCCCATACATCTACCATACTACTCTCTCACTAGAAGGGAAAACCTGTAATGGCTGCAAGCCATAAAAGAGACCCAGTTTGGGAATATTTTAATGAAGTTCCTCTACCTGTGGGTAAGACAGGCATGTGTGCAGAATGCAAACGGTGCAACAAAGAAATGCAAGGCCTTGGTTGCCGGAATGAAACAACATCATGAGACGTGTTCCTTCTCAGGAGGAAGCTGTGGTGAAGGTGATGAAAGGAACATGTCTGAATGTGACGGTCCATGCCCCTAAGGTCAGGGCAGCATGGCCCGTCTGTCACAGTCTATAAAGCAGCCCGTCAGGGCAGCGTGGCCTAGTGGCCAGAGTCTACAGAGCCGCCCTTTGATGCAGGCCAGTGGGGCCTAACGGCTGGAGTCCATAAAGCAGCCTTTTGCACAGGGCAGCGTGGCCTAGTGGCCGGAGTCTGTAGCACCATCATCCAGAAACAACCATAGATAAATTTGTGATAAGAACTAGCAGATTACAAAAAGAGGTAATTGATGAAAAAATTTCCTGGTTTGTTTATGCAACAAACTCTCCTTTCTGTATTATTGAGAACCCACACTTCATTAACATGGTTCAGTCATTAAGACCAGGATACAGTCCACCCAACAGAGCAGATGTCACAGGCAAATTGCTGATAAAGTGTATGAAAGAGAAGTTGAGCAGTGTGCTTTTGGTCTAGAGGGTAAAATTGTTAACTTGAGTCTTGATGTTTGGAGCAATGTCCACAATGATCCTGTTGTATGTGCTTGTGTAACAACAGAAGAAGGGAATGTCTTCCTTACAGAAACAATTGATACATCAGGAAATGCACACACAGCAGAATACTTACAAGAAGTAGCAATAAAAGTTATAACAAACTGGAAAAAAATTCAAATATCTAGTATGCAGCTTGGTCACAGACAAGGCTGCAAATGTATCCAAGATGAGAAGAAATTATTTAGAAGAGAGTCTCAAGCTAATAACATACGGTTGCACTGCTCATTTGATGCACCTCCTAGCCTAAGACTTCAGTGTTCCAGAAATAAAGGCTAATGTTGAAATTGTAAAATACTTCCATAACAACCACTTTGCAGCAGCTGCTCTGAAAAAAAATGGGAGGAACCAAGCTAACTCTCCCACAAGACGTGCGATGGAACTCAGTACTGGACTGTTTTGAGCACTATATCAAGAACTGGCCAAATCTGATGACCGTTTGGGAACAAAATCGTGAAAAAATAGATGGCACTCTCATAGCCAAAATTCTCAAAGTTGGGCTTAAGAGAAATGTTGAACGCATGCTGAGTATCCTGAAGCATATTTCTGTAGCCTTGAACAAAATGCAGGGAAATACCTGTTTTACTGCTGACGCTGTTGAAATTTGGAAGGAACTGAGTGAGATCTTAAAAAGAGAAATATGCAATGATAGAGTTAAATTACAAGCATTAAAAAACCGAATGGGACAAGCACTACCTCCAGCTCATTTTCTTGCAAATATTCTCAATACTCGGTATCATGGTCAAACCTTAACTGCTGAAGAAGAGAAGTTGGCTATGACATGGACATCCAGCAATCATCCCTCAATAATGTCAACTATAATAAACTTCAGAGCTATGGGGGAACCATTCAAGAAATAAATGTTTGCTGATGATGATTCAAAGAAAGTCACACCAGTGAACTGGTGGAAGTCACTTAAGCACTTGGATTCAGAGACTGTTGAAGTGACAAGCTCACTTTTAACAGCAGTAGCTTCTGCCAATGTAGAAAGAATATTTTCTTCCTTTGGACTAATTCATTCCAAACTGCAAAATCGTTTGGGACCTGAAAAAGCAGGAAAGCTTGTTTTTTCTTGTCTGGATTATGAACAAACAGCAAAATGAAGGTGAAGATGACTGAGTTAGCTGCAGAAGCCAATATTTTAAGTTTCTCATGTTGACCTGGCTGACATAGCCAATTTATTTTTTTTTTAAATATTTCATTTCACTATTTTTAGTTAAAAACAATTTTAACAAAAACAAACTTGATTTTTTCAAAAATTCATATGCTTGTTTTTTTAAAATATTATGTTTGTTATTGAAGAAAAAATCCAAATACATAACTTAGTTGTTTTAGTTAAATAAAACAATTTAAATGTCTGTCTGGTGATGATCTCCTCCTAATACAGCATGGCAAGAAAATCCTCCAAATATTAATTATTAACCTGTTGAATTGGAGATAGTTCACCTCCCAGTGACTGCATAAATATCTGCTTCAATTACTTTTTAGTAAATGAAATAACCAATCATTCATTTTCTGATATAGCTGTAAAACTATTCTGAAAAATTTTCAAAATAAATCACTTTAAAAATGTATAGTGTGTACCTTCTAAAAATGAAACCTACATCTGAGTTGTGAAGAATATGTATTAAGGTTATAACAACCAACAAGAATGCACTTTTATATAGAAATCCATGATTAAATCGAGTTTTCCTCACTAGTGATTCAAATCCACCCTGGTTTTAATTTTCAGTATGTACTTAATTACTGCTTCTCCTTCAGTTGCTCAGCATTATATACATAATTGTAACATTGGTAAGTGTTAGCCAAAAGGGCTCGTTCCCCCCCGGAGCTTACCTAATTACACCAAGGAGGCACGGAGGACAGGAAGACGGGTACCACTCCCTTTATTGATCAGTCAGCTGAGCGGGTGCTCTCATCGGCTAGTGCCAGAAGAGAGAGACACCTTACATGGCCAGACGGGCCCCTTTTTATAACCAGTAACAAACAACTTAATCTACATCCTTCCACGTCATTTGGCTGACCTATACAACCTGTAATATATTTATTAGGGGCTAATTGGATATACAGGATACATATATCATTTTAAGGGGGAAACAAGATAGATCCGTTGACCCTTTGTACTATATATTTTGGAAACTTACATGGGAACGCAGCTGCATATACTTGGGGAGCCAAACAAAATAAGCAAAATAGCTGACATAGGTAAATACACGTCCCTTGTTCTATTGAGTTCTTTAAGCTTTCCAACAGTTCTCCCCCCTTTGAGAATACTCAACAAACTTTTGGCTGAGTTTTCTCATACTTTGAGGACAAAAAGCAATTAAGCTTTAGGGAACTGGGGTTATTAATGAGGGGGTATTCAGTTCCACATTCATCCTCCCCATGGATCCGGCAGGATTCGGTATGTGGGAGCCCACACCCACCCTAACCGGTCCATATGCTTGGGAGGAGCACTGTAAATGTACACACTTCCACCCAGAAAGTGTCCAAGTATGTCTTCATGACCACAGATCAGATGTTCTTGATGTGTCTGTAAGGGCAGTGGGCCAAGTCTGGTGCTCAAGATCACTCCGAATGGCCATCAACTGGTCATTCAGGAAATCCTGAATTTCCAAACATACTAGATCCCGCTGCAATGACTTCCCAGCCTCAGTGATATTCAATACCATCTCTGTCAGTAACTTCTGGGTCATAGAACTAAGGGTGGAAATGACATGTAACTCACCAACTCCAGCCTATACTTGGGTTAGCTGAACTTCAGAAATAAGGCTAGTGGCCTTTTCTAGTTGGCCCAATTTCTTATCATGTTCTTGGCTTTTAAGAATATTCCAAATGGTTGCTGCACTATTGGCCCTAGCCCACAGGGATCTGGTCAATTCTCCCTTTTTCCAGAGGAAATAACCCATGCTCTCTGTTGTGCTAATCTAACGGCAGCCCCTTGTGAACAATTTGGGTATGTAGAAGTGATCTGAAAACTGGATAAGGGCAATGTCATTTAAAATCCAATTAGGGAGGGCAATACATACAGAAAGATTTATCCAAAACACAGGGTGCAGCCTGTAAAATAAACCCTAAAATCCAATTAATACCACATTCCCAAATCAGGGGTCCCACAAGTTTCTTCCTGCCAGTGTATAATTCTTTGTGTCTTCACCAGGATCAGTTCCCAATGTCCTTTTTGGTCAGGAATTCCTGCACTTTGGCAATGTCAGTGGAGTGAGTGTGTGTTCTTCTTTCCCGAAGCAGTCGTGGTTCAGCATCCTTGTCCTTTTTCCCTGCTGTCCAGAAGCACAGTAGAACTAGAAGAAAGAATAGGCTAATTATCAATAGGAGAATTCTCCTGATGTGGAGGGGTCTTTTTGCAGTGAGAATCATGGGTCCAGGCAGTCAGTTTTTGGCACTTCACAGCGGTGTTGGTAGTCAGCAGGACTTAATAAGGGCCTTTCCAGCATGGAGCCAAAGCAGTCTTTTGTTGGTGGACTTTTACATTGATCCAGTCTCCTGGTTCCAAGGAGTGGCACGGCTGCTAGGGTCTTTGGGTAGTGCTTCTTTACCTGTGAGAAAAAATAAACCTAACACACTGCATTAGTGTCTTTGCAGATTTTACAGCTACTTGGGCATATTCAAGCCCCCCCTTTTCTGGGTTATCAGCCAAGTTTTAACTGTGAGCAGTGTCCTTGAACGAAGTCAGTGTCTCATTTTTGGACTGAGCTTGCTAATTAAAGTTTTTCTCAGTTAACTTGTTCTTTTTCCTTTTCCCTTCTTGGCTTTTTTTTTTTTTTTTAAACCTACAAAGGAAACTTTTACTTTTTACTTATACACCTTTTGTTAACAAAGAACACATACACATTGCCGTTATACAGTACATTAATCTTATTAGTTAATGTATGCCACATATACCCTTCTACTAAAATAACCTTATTACAGAGCTTTGGAACAAGAAGCCAGGACAAGCACACCCACTTTGATGAGTTCATTCAGTACAACCTCTAGTCCAATAGCTTCCCACCATCCCCAGCCCTCTGGCTAGAAGTCTGAGGTAGCCAGAAGGATCCCATGTACAATATGGGGAGTGGGTTAACTTTTCGTGTCCTTGCTTCCAAAGACTGTTAGTGTGCAAATTTTAAAAACAATTTTCAATTAAAAGATTTGGCCATTGACGTTTCTTTCTCTTACTTAAGAAAATGTATTAGACTCTAATATACCACATTTTTTCTGATGTATCCAAACACTTTGTATTCTAAGTTGAACAAAACAAGTATCTGCATTCCAATCCAACCCTTCCACTTAATTTCAAACCAGACCATCCCATAAAAATATTAAACAAAACAATTCTGGCCACGAGACAAACACCACAAGACAGAACATAGAACACAAAACATAATTTTTAGTGTGCCAGTAAATCATGGTACGTTGAATGCTGTTCAGCTGGCATTAGTTTTCTTTGATTATCTGAAAGACAAAAACAGAGGTCTACCCCTTCTGGGTAGTCAATCATTGCTTAAAATATACAAATACCCTTGTTGATTTCAGGCAAAACAGGGGCATTACCCCATATTTTCTTATATATGTTTTATAGGCAGCCCAGGTTTCAGTGGCTTCTACCTTATCAGTTAGATAACTTGCATTAATAAAGATGCTTTCTGGCGTGCTTTTTACTTTTAACTCCTGCTTAAAACACTAACAGAAAACATCACCACTTATAGTGCCTTAGAGCCTAATAAATTTTCATTTACATAGCACTGTATACATTCTTCAGCTAATTCAACAAAATTGTTCATAGCTAAATGATTGCAATTTAATAATTTCTTTGCCTGAATTTATTTACAAACATTTTAAAGATACCAAGAACTTTTCTCTTTAGCATTTTTACAAAGTTTAACTGCTGTTCCCTCCAGCAACTACAGAGCTAACTTTTCACTCTCCTTCAAATCACTTGCTCTTTCCTCAAATCACTTGCTTGTCTCCCAGCAGCCACTTACCAATTCAAATCACCATTCCAAATATCCTCCTGAGTATTTGAAATCCCCATGCTTATACTTAATTACTCCTTCCTCCCGCTACACCCTTAAAAGTTTCCAACCTGTTTTCCAATCTCTCTGTCTGTTGCCTGCCCACCTGGGCCCGATCCTGCTTTTCTCGCTGAACCATCCCTTCCATGGCACCAACTTGTTCCACTACCAGTTTTAACTAGGAGGGTGGGCTTTTCAGAAGGGTGGGGGCTAGTTGGTCTTTTCCCTAAAACATTTTCACTCACAAGACTACCCGAGTCCTCCCTTTTCTCCAACTACTCTATTGCCCAGTCCTGCTACAACTGCGGGTAGATCCACCTGCCACCCTTCCCGGTCAACCAGGGTGGAGAGAGGAATGCTAAACCCCTCTCCAGTTCTCAGACTTACTGCAGTTGAGAGTGGGCTCACCTTTAATCATGCAATCCTCAACATACAACACCAACAGTACCAAACAAAAGAAACATAAAATAACAAGGGCAAAACAGATAAATAATATAAATTTTACAGGGCTCCCCCAGTCTCAAGTGCTCACCAAACTGTGACAAATTTTTTACCAATTTATCTACTGCAGGACGTTGGGGGAGGATAAAACACACCATATAACCAAATTTTAAAGCGTCATTAAAAATAATAAAACAACAATGGAGAGTGTTGGGAACTCTCCCACATCTCTCAAAAAAATATAAATGCCCCAAGCCTTAAGCCACTTTAATACTCACACATGTCCAGACTGTTCACGTCTGTATATAACATTCAGAGAAGGGGAATAGGTGGACGGGAGATTATCCTGTATACAGCTTGCCCAGAATTTCCAACATGCTTCTACTCTGGGAGGGCTGTTCTTTTACACCCTGGAATCCCCTGCGGTGTCTCTTTCAGAGATTCCAGTCCAGGTCAGCTGCCTATGTCTTCTCCAGTGTCACCAAACCACACCAGCTCCGGGGTTGCAAAGACTGTTGGATCTCACTGAACAGTTAAGCTTTGCAAATGCAATTTCAATTCTGTAACTTGTATTGCCTTTGGTTTGCCTGTCTCTATTTTTCCACAGCCAGCTGGGGCTAAAAGCAGTTCTTCTTTGTACTTAGCATAGTTTGCACTGATTCTTGACCTTGAGCATAAAGCAACTTTCTCTTTATCTCTCTGCCAAGCTGAATTTCAAATTAACCCATTCCTAGACAAATTGCTCACACTGTGTCAGAGGCTTTTCTTTGGTGATTAAAAGCTCCTCTGAGATATATGATCTTATCTAGATTGAAGGTACCTTCTAATGGGCATTGTTTAGATGGATCTTCACGCGTGTGAAGATTCCAATTCTCTAAATACCTGCAGGTTTTAGGACCAGAATGTACGTACATATAATATGCTGGGGTACCCTTAGGGGGTGAGGTGGAATGTTTAGACTGTCCCTTACCCATTTTCTACTTACACACGCAGAGAGGGTGCCCTGTCCGGGCTAGCGGCTCATAAACTAAGGATCTCTCCCTACAGGGCACTCACACAGGAGAGACCAACGAGGATGACCACAACTCTCCTACACCTCCCTTCAGCAAAGAGCGTCGGCTAGTCTCTGAGAGACGGCGCCGCTTACTCTGATTGCGGCCAGTGAGATGATCAGACTGTCAGTAGCCCACACGGAAAGGAAGGGGGGGGAGAGAAGATGGGTTCACACACTCCTAGACCCGGTTATCACAGTTTTGGCTTCCAGCATACCAATATAATGAAAAACAAAAATACCCCTACCAGGAATAAAAGCAGGCCCTCGGGCTGTTCTAAGTCCCAGTAATTGTTCAGCACGGCCCACGGACTAGTGGCGTTAATGGAATTATTCATTAGCCGTTGCTGGCCTTAGTCACTATGACCACAAAACATTCATCCACTTACGATACCTTCCCTTACATGAATCACCTAAAGGGTCCAACCCACACTTCGGGGGGCGTTATCCCTCAAACCCAGGAGGTAAACGCACTTACCGCCCGGAGTGGCCGCGTCCGGCAGTTGGATTTCCCCCTCTTCTGGTACCGTCTTGCCTCCGTGTCGTTTGGAGTTCTCTATAGAGGGGGCGCAGCCGTCCCAGCCGATTGTGGCGACCCGGAGCTCGAGCAAACCAACAGCCCGAGGTGGCCACTCTCCAGAGTCGTCCTCGACTGCCGGTCAGCGCCCCCTACAGGGAGAGAAGTCCCATCTGGGTCGCCATTTGTTAGCCAAAAGGGCTCGTTTCCCCCCGGAGCTTACCTAATTACACCAAGGAGGCACGGAGGACAGGAAGACGGGTACCACTCCCTTTATTGATTGGTCAGCTGAGCGGGTGCTCTCATCGGCTAGTGCCAGAAGAGAGACACACCTTACACGGCCAAATGGGCCCCTTTTTATAACCAGTAACAAACAACTTAATCTACATCCTTCCACATCATTTGGCTGACCTATACAACCTGTAATATATTTATTAGGGGCTAATTGGATATACAAGATACATATATCATTTTAAGGGGGAAACAAGATACATCTGTTGACCCTTTGTACTATATATTTTGGAAACTTACATGGGAACAGAGCTGCATATACTTGGGGAGCCAAACAAGATAAGCAAAATAGCTGACATAGGTAAATACATGTCCCTTGTTCTATTGAGTTCTTTAAGCTTTCCAACAGTAAGAATTATTGTTATTTATTAGTGGTGGTGGTAGGAAATATTTATATTATGGCACACCCAATGGTCCTTGTTAGGGAAGGTGACTATTTCTGATTTGGAAATCAGAAAATGGAACCAACCCGTCTGGTTTCACTGCCCAAACTATGTGAAGGGCAAAAAGTAAAACAGAATTTAAACATTCTTTAGATTTCATAATATAATGGTGATGTCAGTAAAATTAGGGCAGGTAAAGGTTTGGAGCTGTAGTCTAAGGAACAGAGTAAATTAGTCACACCGGCTGAGTCATGGCGCCTCTCTCCACTGCAGAGGCTGGTGGTGGTTTTGTGATCTGAACAAACAAGTAATATGTACAAGTCTGAAACCACCAATCTATTTTGCTTAGAGCCTCAAGTTAGGCCTATGATGATGATTATATTTTATGTGTTTAATACTGTAGTGCTCAGTGCTGTACTGTATTTGGAGGAAGACAGCATCTTGGTGTTACAATCTAAATTAGGTAGTACAGTTCAGATATTTAATTTCAAGAAAAACAGATAATCTAATCACCAGCCCCCTTTTATATGTCTGTTTGTGTATGTAGCATTTTTATCTATCATGTACTGTATATAGCTGAAAGTGTACTGGGTAGTATATAGTAAATGGTCTCTGCCAAACAATTAACAGGTCAAAATCAGTACAGGATAAGACAAGACAGAACATATACAGCGTGGTATGACTATTGTTTCATGAAATTGTGAGTGTTTTTCCATAGTTATGGCACAGACAAAAGGGTGATTATTAAATCATATTATATACAGTGTTTTAGATGCAGCAAGTAAGAGTGTGTGTTGTCATTTCCTTTTGGTTAAAGAGTGGCTTCACAAACCGCAGTGTATTGACCATTCTCAATTTAGTAGGGCTTGGCTTATGAGGAACAGGCTAGCTGTAAGTCTTCGTTAATGTGAATAAGACACAGGTTGTATAGCATAATTTTATGAGTGTTCATTGCTGAGCAAACTAATGCTTAATGGATCTAACAAGACTAATTATTGATGTTTGACAACTGGGTACCAGATACTTTTCTAGTGCACCTACTTCGGCCCTGCATTTTTCATACTGTATGTTAGCATGATTCCAGCTGGTAAACTATTGTGTGTGATAGCAATAAACTTCTTGAAACCAATCTTGCGGTCTGTTCATTAGAGCTTTAAGAATGTGAGGTAAATCATTGGGCTGTTAATTAACACACTAGTCATTAGCTATGAAAGAAGACCAGTTTCAAAGGAGATTTTTGTTTTAATGAGAATAAATGCTGTGACTCAAACCACATTTGGTTAGAGTTATTGCCTGATCCTGTGAGATGCTCAGTGCTTCATGCAATCGAACTTTAGTCAGCGAATACATTGATTCTTCTTGTTAATCACCCATGCCATATTTAGGCAAATCTTAAAACCACTTTTAATCAGCATGTTGGGTTTTTTATTTTTTTTGTTTTTTTCTTCTTATATCTTATTACCAAAATATTTGTTAGTGAGCAGAAGCTTTTCCCATATAAATCCCTGCTTTCTGCAGTATGTGTTTTTGTTGATCCAGCATCTATGACAATATCATCACTTCCTTGAATGGTGGAGTCAGAAATCTGGCCCAGTTTGGTTCTTGATGGTCCAGGTTGTTAGCTACTGAAAGTTATTTGCTACCACTTGATGGTTCTTTGGCTTTGTGAAATGAGTCGTAGTTCTGGGTCCAGTTCCTATCAGGAAGGAGTCCATATCCCAAAAGCCACTGCTACATTTGACTCTAATTGTCATGTACATCCAAAGATCAAGACAGAATGAGACTGTGGAGACTTAACTCCTCCTAGAATTCATTGCCACTTGCCATGGGGTGCCCATTTCTATGGCTATCTAGAAGGGTTCAGTTTCCAGTGCTACCAATCTGTCACCTTCCAGCTTCTGAGGGGAGGTTATACCTATTGCTGTTTCTGTTGTGGGGCAGCCCAACCTCTTCCAGTGGAAAATCAATTTGGCCAGCACCTTTCAGGAGGAATAAACAGAGAAGAAAAGTCATTTAAAAAAAACAAACAAACAGAACAAATACTGCATCACTGAAGTAATCTGTCGGGTAATGTGCTAGTTAGGAAGGGCACACATTTTAACCATGTCTGTGCAGCATGATTTAACAAGTATGAAACTCGGCATTTTGTTGTGCTGTGTTATGAGCCTGATGCATTTCATTTGAACAGCTAGCATTGTATGGAGAACTGCTACCATGTGAATTGCAGCAGCCTGCAGAAAAGGAGTTAACTAGCAGTGAGGAGAGAGAGAGAAGATACAGGATAGTTTTTTCTTCTGGGGTCCTCAGAACATCCCCCTCCCATTGCCTTCCTCAGACGTGCCTCTCTTTGAAGCCTGTTGCTCTCCCATTCTGTATGTCAGCCAATGGGCCTTGCCAGAGAACAGCAGAAGGAGCGTGTCAGGCCAGAGCAAGAGTCAGAACTCTGATCTTCCATGTGGCAACTAGATTACTTAGCCAGCCCTTAATGGTGTACTTGATCTTTAGGTTTGTCTGAGCATGGCAGGGCTCTCTAAAGGTTAAAATAGATGTTTAGGCTTTGTGACGTGTCTCTGCCTGTCGTAAGAACAAATCATTTCATGATTTTCTTCATGCTGACATGAGACTGCCTTGCCTATTTCTTCCTTTATTATTCCTTTTCATAAGCTTCAGTGGTGTGGAGAGAGCTCCAACAAAATAAATGGGGCAATAATGAAGATACAGGTGCAGTGGGTCTGATTTCTTCAGCGACATCATAAAGGACAGTAGGGCCATTATTCCAATCTTGCTTGTTTGTTCCAGAAACTTAATTGGGTCCTTTTATGCCCAGGCATGAGAATAAGCCTACTGGGCATCGTTACTTCCCTGTTATTGCTATGAAAATAGTGAGAACAAATCCAGTAGCAGTGTCCTCTGCTGCTGACAAATCAAGGAGCCATTTGAAAAACAATTTATATATGAAGATTGTAAGGGTGAAAGATGGGGAGGGAACGGGCACTAAGAAAATCTGAGTCCCCCTACAGTCCTTTCTGCATAAATTAGAAACTTGGTGAGATCCACAGACAGACTATCAAGGATGGAAGCTCTGATGCCCCCTGCTTATCTGGTGATGCACCTCCTGTCTTTTTTTTTCCTGCCTTGGGAAGAATCTGAGGCCTCCTGACACTTGCAGTGGGTGCAGGTCAGTGTTCTCTTGTTGCAGTCCAGTGTGTGTTGTACTGTGCTGTCTTTTTAGAGAGTGCTTTTTCTTTAATGTTTCAGCTCCTGATTATTGGTGGCTCCTTTGGTCTCCGTGAGTTCACTCAAATCCGTTATGATGCTCAAAAACTCCACAGCAAGGTAAGTTAAGTGGTTTGTTGGTTTTTTCAAATCTAGAGAGCACTAAAAAATAGTGAGGACTGGGAAAATAGTATGATTTGGTATTTGTAGCGTGCCTAACATAGTATGGCCCTCATCCATGGGAGACACGCCACAAAACAAATAATGATGATAACGAAATGTTACAACTTTTCCTGGGTGGCAGGTTGGAGAGCAAAATTAAGATGAGTGCTGCTACATCTTGCATGGCTTAGCAGAAGCCCCTCTGACCGATTTAAAGAGGAGCAATGATGAGTTACAGTGAAGGAGGGTGATTTTGCCAGAAGGATGGTGGTTACAATGGCCCTGTTTAGACCAGAAAAAATAGGTGATGTTTTAAAAGTTGCTAGCTAACATGTTTTAACCAACATGTTTTTAAATACCACTTAGTGCTAGGGTAGACAGGGTGTTACTCCTTAAAAAATGGTGTTAAATGGTCCTGGTCAACCCAAGATGGCAGTGAGGTGGGGTAAGAGGAGCCTAGGGTTGACCAAGACCAGCTAACACACTTTTTTAAAGCGTTAAACCATATCTCTCTTATGTTATAAGTGGTATTTAAAATTTTGTGTTAATCAACATGTATTAGTTCACACATTTTAAAATGTCACATATTTTCCCAGTTTAGACATACCGACTGAGGGTTGCTCTAGGGTCCCCGAGGGAGGTAGAGGACTCTTCTTCCCCTCCCAATCTTCCCGCATATATGAAACTTGTACTAAAGGGATGGGGGAAAAGAATCTTTCTTGTAATGTAACTGAAAACCCATAACTGGGGGAAGTAAGTATATTAGATATGGAACCTTTCACTGAGTACTGCAGCAAGTGCTGCTGGTGGTTCACTGAGTGGTACTCTCATTTCTGAATCATTACTGAATCAATGCCCCAGTGTGTGGCTGTCCCCGGTGTACAACCTGGACTGTGTGACTGCTGAGCCCTTCAAACCCACCAGCCTGGGCTGCCTCTCACACTGTGGTGCTGATGTCAAGCTACAAACCTCTGGTAGGCATTGCACTTACACAGACATCCATGAGCAGGGACACACCCAACTGTGTTACATGAATGATCTTCCAGCCACTCATGAACCATCAATAGTGAGGCTCCAGCCAGTTCCCCCCAGCTTTGCTCCCCAGAATTGTATTGTCTTGCACTGGTCAAAAGCCTGGCCAGCGTAAGTTAATTAAGTAGTTTGCCACTCCCTCAATGTGCAATGGACTCACACTAGCCTTTGTAAACTGAGTTGAGATTTCCCAAGCACTTCAACCAAAACACACTATTTTAGGTAAAATATAAAACAGGTTTATTAACTACAGAAAGATAGATTTTAAGTGATTATAAGTAGTAGGCATAGAGATTAGAGTTGGCTACTTAAGAAACAAAAATAAATTCACAGTCGAAGTTCTACAAACTAAGCAGGACTTGAATCAAGCAGAGTTTCACCCCAACAGATGGTACAAGCAGATTACAAATCCTCAATACACAGACTGGGACCACTCTTCTGCAGTTCAAAGTCTTTGTCCTCCAGGTGGTGTGTTGGGGGTGGGGAGTGGCCAAGTGGTGATGTCACTGTCTCTCTCGTATTTCCTTTCAGCTTGCTGGAAAGATCTTTGCTGTGATGTGAGTTACTCTCTGAGAAGTCTCTAGGATAGTGGATTCTTTTCTTGATGGGTGTTGATGAGCCATTAACACTGTCTGACTATTGATGCCTACTCCCTTGTAACTGAAAGGATGGTTGTGGGTGTTCCCAACCTCACAACTTATTTCTGTAACACAAACAGTAATGCTTCATAACTTCACATACAATGATAGTATATACAATGCAACAGGATATTAATATTCAACAGATCAAGACTTTTAAAACGATACCTCACAATATATACTTACCATACTCGTATCACCATGGTGAATATGGTGGTTCCAGGGTGCTACTTTGAGGCAGAGAGTGTCATAGCAGTGCACAGAGTCATTCTGCTGCTGACTTTCCAATGAGATGTAGAAATGAGCTTTGTAATCATTAAAGATTCCATGGCACTTTTTGTAAAAATCATTGGATTATTTTAAGAGGTGAAGAACAGAACTTGGTGGGTTTAATGTAGCTATACAGCGCCTTGGTTCCATTCCGATCCTTGGCTGCTCTAGGCCCTGGAAAAGCCCTTATAACTTAGATGACCCTGGGTCAAACACCACCTCCTCTGGGCAGCACTGCCCAGAGTCTCTGAAGCCTGCATGGTACAGTCCCACCTCCAACATGCCTCCTGTATCAGGTTTTGCAAGGGGTTCTTGAAGGACAGCCTTACAGCTGTGCCTGCATTGGGGGACAGCAATTGGTGGGGACATTTTTTGGGGGGGAGAAGCTGGGGGTCAGGGGAATAACCCCTGTGACCACTCCCCACATGACCCCATCCCTAGCCTGGGACCCCCCCCTTTCCCCATCCCTTCCCACCTTATCTGGGGAGGGCCAGGGGAGGATGTCTCTGGCCTGGCTGGAGCGTGCCGGGATGGGTGGCGTGGCCGCAGTGTGCTCTGGCGGGCCGAGTGGCACGGCTGCAGCCTGCCAGCCCTGGAGCTGCAGCTGCTTCGGAGGCTAGGGGGAGAGCAGCGTGGCCAGAAGTGGAGAGACTCTGGCCCTGCCTCTTCCCTGCTGGCTCTGCTGGCTGTGCTGGCTCTCCTTGCTCCCTCTGTTGAGGGGAGGGGCTGTGTCCCACCTCTCCTCTCTATAACCATTCATAAGCCGACCCCCTTCTCTGGTGCTTCCCTTTTTTACTAAAAAAATTCGGCTTATGAACAAGTAACTTGGCTGCATTCGTATAGGGACTTTGTGGCAGAGCAGGGAGTAGAATCCAGGAGCTCATTTCTTCCCACCTTTATCTCAACATGGAAGTGCATATGGCCAGGATACTGTGAATGGGAGCATTGCATACTAAGAGCTGTAGTCTCAGTTGGTTCCACTTCTGATTGTATTCACAATGAAACAGCTACAATCTTCTCCATTTTGTGACAATTGGTATTGTAACTTGTTCTCTTGGCAATTTTCTAATGCAGCCTTTGGTTAGGCATGGGCACCTTTATTGGAGGGTCTCCCTCTGTGATGCACAGTAAATTTTTAATCCTAAACTGTAGCACCAGGGTAATCCCCTTACCCTGAATAGGATTTGTCTACCTGGGTTTTTGTCTTCAGTGTGACCACCACTGTTGCTGAGCTAACTGACAGCCAGATCAGAGTGAGGGCCTTCACTCCACAACAGTATTTGAGAGGAGCCTGCAGTAGAGCAGCTGGCCTTGTTCCAAGAATAATGCAACTAAGCACCACTTTCTTTTCTCACTGTTGTGGTTTAATGAACAGAAGACCCCATTAAAGACATTCCTAAGTCATTAATACCTTTCTAGCTTGTTGTCCAATACCAGGAGTTGGGAAGAAGGTTAGTGTGTGACATTTTTGCATTTGATAAAGTATTGCCATGCTAGCTAAAATGATGCTCTGAACAGTAATGTCAGTGTGTAACAGCCATTGAACTGACAATGTCCCAACAACAGATGTTATAGCTATTTAGAGTAACTTCTTTGGGTTTCAGAGAGTGGTAAAAGCCCATCCTTTTCCTCAGCAAAAACATGTTTTAGAGTGAGCTGAGCCATTTAAATTACCCAGGAGCCAGATAACTAGATTACTCACATTATGTCAGTACACTGAACATTCCAATTTGTTTATTTACCATGGGCCATATGTTGAGGTCCATAATCCTGCAAACTACTACTGAAACCAATGGGAGTGATGCCTGAGTAAGGACTTGAGGATTTGGCCTTCAGAAAAGAAAACTTCCATTGACACACAAGAAATTTTTGCAATAAAAACCCAGATAGTATTTAAATTGAACTCCTGTTAGGTTGCCTAATTATTCCCACTTCTGGGAAGATTAGATGCAAAGCAAAATTGTTTATAGAAAAATAAATATCTTTATGCAGAAGTCCTATATAATTTAATGGAGCAAAACAATAGCTTTATATAGAAATTACTCTAAAAACCATATGGACTTTAATAGAAAATGAGATCCTTTCTATATAATTTTTATTCCAACCAATTTATTCAATTTAATAGTGAAACTTATTCCTGCTATAGAATTCCGTTGAATCCTTCAAAAACTTTATAGAAAAAAATTATTCTTCTCTGTTAAATTCCAGGAAACTTCTGTAAGGACAGGAATTTGAACCCGAATAATTTTTAATAGACAGGTACTGTAGCCATCCAAGCCATGACATCCCTTCTCTGAAGATCAAATTTTGGACCATCGAAACAGGAGACATAGGAACGTCTTTTCACAGCTGTCCTGTTGGCCATTTAGTTACTGCACTGTGCTGCGAGAGATCCAGCTTTGATTCCAAATGCCCCATTCTATTCTATATAGGTTTTTATACCATGTACATCACCACTGTATCTGAGTGCCTTCCAACAGTGCATTAAGCAATGTTTCTCCTCATCTGTCACGTGTGTTCTGTCATCTTCTCCCCAGAGAGAAAAGCCATTTTCTCCCCAGAGAGAAAAGCCATTTTCCTATGCAGGCAACCAATAGGGGAGGCAGTGATCAGCAGTACAAGTGCAGAAGGAGTGCATTCAGCTCCCGGGAGAATGGCAGTGCTTTGAGCCCATCAGCTAACCCCTCTGACCAATTGAGTTGCATTTAGCAGTTGATTAGAGATGACTTGTAGGCTGTTCCAATGAGTCATTGTGCTATTGACAACTCTTAGGACTTTATTGTGAGTCTCACAATACTTGTTGTTAAAGCCCCAGCTCCTGGAGTCAAGTGATTACATGAGAATTTCAGCTTTCATTTTACAAAAGTACAATTCTAGCCCTCATGGTTGTGGCAAAAAGCTGGAAAATGTCCCCTACAGGCTCAGAAATTCAAAGGCGAGGGTTCTCAAACTGGGGGTTGTGAGTTTATTACATGGTGGGGGGTTGCGAGCTGGCAGCATCCACCCCTAAACTCCGCTTCGCATCCAGTGTTTATAATAGTGTTAAATGTAAAAAGAGGGTTTTAATTTATAAGGGAGATTGCACTCAGAGGCTTGCTGTGTGAAAGGGGTCACCAATACAAAAGTTTGAGAACCACTGTCCAAAGGCAAAGACAAACACCCAAACATTTACTATATTTTAAAAATTTAAGCAACTACATGATTTTTGGGGGCTGATTCATTATTTTTGAACCCTTAGGGTTGGCAATGCTGCAATGTGCCTATATTCAGGTTAGTCCCATTCATTTTTAGGGCTTCAGCCTATTGTTGGGGTCCCTGTTGTTGGCATTCAACCTTGTGGTTAAGGCACAGGAATGGGAGTCAAGAGACCACAGGTAGGCCCCATTATCCCTCTCTGTCCCCATCCAGGCAGGGTTTAAGTAACCCCTACTGACCTTAATAGGCATTTTACCAATATCCTGTTCAGAAAGAGTTGGGCTCCTGGATTCTATTCCCAGTGTGCAGCAGAATCCCTTTATGAACTTGGACAAGTTATTTAATTTCAATGAGTCTCAATTCCCCATCTGTAAAATGGAGATGATAATGCTACTGTACCTCACAGTGAGGTTTCAGAGTTAATTCACATGTTTTTAAAGTACTTTCAGATCTTCATATAGAAGGCACTATTTGAGCGTAAATTATTATTTCAGGTAGAAATTGCTCAAGTAATCTCCATTGAGTGATTTGGGTCAGGATGAGACAGATAAGGATGAAATGGGAGCACAAAGTTGACCAGTCCTTTTGGGATTAGATCAGGGCCAGGGCATTGTAGGCCTTGCATGAACAGTGAAAGAAAATAGAAGTAAGGAAGCAGAGGTTAACAGTGGACAAAATATTAATTCACAAGTGACCTTGTAGTTAGTAGATAAAGAAATTGTAAGAAGAGTAATGTGTGATAAGTTTGCAGCTGCAGCTTTGTTTACTAGCATGTTTTGTATCTTGTGGACAGTTTAGGATTTGTTTATGTAATGTATATGTGTTTAGTCTGCATCTGTAATCTCATGTATTATGTGCTTTTGGAATTGTGGGGCACCCTAACCCACCTCCTGGTATTTGGGCATGGTCACCTCATGTAGCTTTATGAAATGTCAATAAAGACACCTCAGTGACAAGTCCTGATTCAAACCAAGTTTTTGGATTCCAGAGTATTGGATAAAGTGTTCTCTCAGAACCGGATGAGGTGTTCTGGGTAAGCTGAGTGGAAAAGGTCTCGGAGGGAATCTCAACAGGTATAATCCAGCATGCGTCTCAGGAGGGACCAGAAATCTGGTCTGGGAGTTTCTCCTTATCCGAAATGAATCATCAGAATGTAAGAAGGACTGCCTGTCAGATACTATTGTAAGTTTTGTATCTAGTGGTTACTGTTTTTTCCTGAGATAGTCGTATGTAAATTCTAGTCTGGATTTTTGTGCAACACAGATTCTGGCAATATCCTTGAAGCAGGAAGTTCCTGTTTCTCTTACTGGAAAATAAATATTCCCAGAAATGTACTTAATGTACGATGATCTGTGCGTCACTTTTACTTTTTTTTTGGAAAGTGTGTTTCATGTGCGTTCTTCCTGTAAAACAAGTGCAGCAGGTGAAATGAAGCTAAGACCAAATCTTCAACTGTAACTCAGCAGCATCAACAATACATGGATGAAACCAATTTTGTTTTCTAATCATGGAGTTTGGAATGTCAATATTTTATTACAATGTAAAATACAATTGATAGCAACAATGTTTTGCAAGTTTCCAGGTTTTCTTCTGCCAGCAGGCATATTCCTAGCTACTATGATAGTTGTTGCCTTCTTTCTGTGAACTGCCCTTTTTTTCTTCCTTTGAAGACCTCCAAATGTGTTAGAAAATGCACTTTGCACACATTTTGTGTATAATGAAACTACACAAGAAACTTCTCTTTAGAGGCTTGGCATTAGGATTTAGCTGGCAGGGAAGGGAATTGAAATCAATGAAGCTATGTAGATTTAAACCATCTGAGACTCTGGCCCTCTATTTTTGTGTCTCAGCAACGCATTTTGTTCATAGGAAATCAATGAATTATGGTAGTAAGTCAATGGGTTATTATAAACCTATGGGATTGAAATAACTCATTAGTAGGATATGGCACCTTTCATCTCTGTCACTGGTACAGATACAGCTCAAGAGAGTGACTGAAGGCCATTATAAGTTTTGTGTCAGTTCAGTTCCTAATCGATAGATATCCACATTTTAAAAGCTACCATCACAACATACCTTCTTGCGGGCAAGTCTCAGCAGTGTGGCTAAGTCTGAATGTCTTTCTCACCTTTAGAAGCATCTATCTAGAGTTTAGGCAGGTGGATGGGGTGAAGTGGAGGAAGATCATGCAACTACAGCTTGTCCTCAAGCTTTATTCTTTAGCGAAGTCAGCCCAACACACTTCATCTCCAGTTTTGCTTTTTCATTTTTTTTTTCATTCCATGCAATCAGTTTTCTTCTGAGTTCTGTGGAGGAGATGAGCCTTTTGTCCCATGTAGGTTTGGACTCACCTTCTGGAATTCAAGTAGGCCAACACCCTTCACCAACATCGTTTACTTAAAATTAAAAATAATATAATAAAACTTGAATAACTATTATAACTCAAAAATGTTTTTAGCAATCCATTGATATAAAGTAGTTATTTTATTCACTGCCTAACTAAATCTATTTTTTTATATATGCAGAATTACTGTACACTAAATATTGTTACCAGGATGCTCTGTCAGCAAACTAGTATTGATGAATAGGCAGTGGGAGAGAAGTGGAGGGTCTCTTTGAATTAGTCCACTATATGTTGTTTTTTCCCTGAGGCACAATGAGATTCTGGAAAGAGCTTTTCTCTGCCTGTCTGTCCCTTAATTTCATAGCAGGTTGTTTAAAAAGATCTGTGTATTTTTGTCTGAACACTCCTTATTTGGTGGGGGGAGTTGGGGGATAGGAAAATAACTTCAGTTTGTCAGCTAGGGAACAGAGTCATTGCATTGTCTGTCACTGAACTTTGAAGAATAATTAAGTCTTCTCATCTTCTTGTTTTTAATTGGTTTTCAGTAAGCTAATCGCACTAACACCGTGTGGCAGGGGATTGATGCTGTTCATTTTTTTTCTTTCTCAAGCAGGTCAGGTTGGCCTGACTCTCAAGTCTAATGAAGACAAACATCAACTAATTTCTTGGTGTAAGTTGATTTTTCAGAGACTAAATTCATTAATGAGCTTGGCTGTAAGTCATAAAAAAAAAAACAAAAAAAACCCAACCACATTAAAATGTTGTTGTTTGGTGGTTTAAAGGGCTTGTGAGAGGCACAAATGTATGAGTTATTACAAAACCCAAAGCTGTGTCAGCCATTTGTCTGTATTTAATAGAGGCATTTTACTGAATTAAAACATACTTCTGTTTTCAAGCATTGCATTGCCTATTTGGTGGAGGATTTGAGGTAGTTTGATATTTAGTACAGTAGCCTTGATCCTGATTGGTGGGAACATGGTACTGTTATAATAGCTTTCCTTCTATTAGCAAAGGGATCTTGGATCCCATTACCTCATTTTAGTTCACAGTTCTGAATCATCCAAGTTAGTAATATCTGACCTGCAACGTGACAGAGGAATGAAGGGAGTTTTTCATACTCCATATGTTAGTAATACCAGGTGTTCAAGCATTAGCTCTTCCAAATGATCCGGTCCAGTCCAAAAGGATTGTCTGGATGGGGAAGTCTGTTTATTTTCTCTCTCCCATTACAGAGTTTGGAGCCCAGCTACTAACGTTGAACTCCTGGACTTTCTCATAGGTTATGGCAGCAGCAGGAATCATTCTTTCACTTTCCTTGGCGTTCCTGGGCTTAAATGGGCCACTCCCTCTCTCTTTGCTGGATGCTTTCTTGCTGAATTTATGATACCATGCACTGGATTATGGATCAGCTGAGATTGTGCATAATTTTCTCCCAATTCAGAAAGGGACTAATACTGTTGCCCAGTGATGAGCTGCCAAAATCTTAACAACCGGTTCCCTATAAAAAGTTCTGATTTAAGGGGGGTAGTGGGGGAGGTGCAGGGGGAGATATACTCATGGGGACGGGGGCCCCTGCAAGGCCTGGGGCAAATTGCCCCCTCGGCAGCCCTAGAGCTTGCAGTCCCCTCCCCCCCTTACCTTGCCGGCAGCTCAAAGCAGCAGGACGACTCAGGAGCTCAGCTGAGCTGCCCAGCTGATGCCGGCAGCTGGCCACGCTGCAGCTGGGGGGAAGGACCGGGGGAGCCTGAGCCTCCCCAGCTGGGAATCCTGGGAGCAACAGGATGGTCCGGCCCGTGGACCGTTGTTCTTTGCCCACTCCCTGGCCCTTTAACAACCGGTTCTCCATGGAGGTCTAATTTTTAGCAACCGGTTCTTGAGAACCTGTGGGAACTGGCTCCAGTTCACCACTGCTGTTGCCCCTCCTCTCAGTTGTGGTGGAGATGGTAAGATTTTTGACTCTGTAGAGATCAACATCATCTGTGTGCCACAGGAGGGAGTTCTGGGGCCAGGTCTATGTGATTCCACTGGTTATTGCCCCTGTAAAGGTCAGGAGCTCTACTGCAACTCCTCCCAATACGCTATTGTGGAGTGAAAGCCCTTACTCTGATCTGGCTTCTCCTTAGCTCAGCGACAATGGTGGTTGCACTGGAAAAACAAACAAACAAGAGGTAAAACAAATCCTGTTCAGGATAAGGGGACTACCCTGGTGCTACACTTCAGGATTACAACTTTACTCTGCATCACAGTGGGAGACCTTCCAACAGGGCAATCTGGAGGGAGTAGTTTGCTCCCTCCCTGACCCTGTGTTATCTCCTTACACCAAGCTTGACTACTTGTAGTTAATGCAGTAGGAGGATTTGTCTTACAAGCATGGCGATCTGACACCAATAGAATGTAGATGGGGAGAGGAAGAACTAGACCAGAACCACCCTAGTGAAACTGTGGTAAAAAGTTGATACATAAATGACAAGCCTATATGCCCCTTATAAATACCTAAAATAGACATAAGCCTCCTGGACAACAATCTTGTTAAACCAGGACGTGGTAACCCTAGTTGTGTAATAATACCAAGACACCTTGATCATAATACATATGCTCAGTGGGGTAGAGTTAAGGTTGCCATGTGAGCCTTAACTTTGAATTATCTGGCTTTTGTGGTTATAAAATTTCAACCTTTTAGTGCTGCACTAGCGTAATTTTTCTGAATGTGACCAAAGATCCTAGATAATAGTCTTCAGCATCAAAGGTCTGCCTCTTCAGACATATGCACACGCAAGTATGTGGACATTGCTGCTCATACCTGACTTATACATAAAATGCCTTGATGCACAGACACACAGCATGGAATTTGCTTGTGCACTTACATAAAATGAGTGCGCGCTTTTAAAGATTGGGCCTCAAGTGACTTGCCCAAGGTCACCAAGCTCTTCTTTGACAAAGCTGGGAATAGAAACAGGTCTCCCAGCCTTGTGCTTAAACACAAAAACATCTTTCCTGTATTATTTTGCTTTATTTTTTCTTTATCAAAAATAAGTTCATATCAAATTACTGTGTAGAAATTGAGTTGGATATCATGCTAGCTGGAAATAACTTCAGCATACATAATGCTGTTAGTTTTGAGGTGGTTAAATTTTCTGCAATACCAACAATTCTAGTTGGTTGCTTTGAGTTCTACTACGCTTCCATAATTAATGAGTAGTCTTTTTCCATTGCAGTTGAAATGAACCTGTAGCATATAATTTATCTCAAAACACATTTTTGCCAAAGCATCATATAATATTAAGCAGTGTTTCCCTTGGTCTTTTTCAAGCACTTATGATGCTTAGCAGCCTTTCACACACTGTATCTCCACTATTCGTCTTGCTTGGTAGCCTGAAGCAGGGCCCTGGACCAATGTTCCCTCTAATTTTTCCCATCCATGTGCGGAATAAATTTTGTCATGTGCACCGCAGTATGTGCGGATGTGAGCCACCAGCAGAAACAAAAAAGCCTAATATATTTTAAAGTTACCATAGGGATAATTACTCCAGCCAGGACAGGTTAGGCATTTTAGAACTCACTACTCAAAGAATTAAATGTAAGTGTAAGAGAAATAAACATTATGAAATGCATAGACCAGTCAAAACCGTAAAATAACACACGTTGAGAGAATAAATGTACAAATAATATAAGTGCATTGCAGGAAGTACCAAGAAGTAACAACAACAATTATACCAATATGTGTTGGGAGGTGAATGTGAGAGTGTGTGTGTGTGTGTGTGTGTGTGACCCCAACCCAGAGACTGTGTGAGAGAGAGAGACCCGGAGACTGCGTGCGCTGGCTGCTGGAGATTTCAGGTATTTCCACTCTCAAACTGGGTGAACTCACTGAAAACTCTCTTGCTCTGTCCTGAGCCCCGTCTCTCCTCCCCGGCTATGTGGAGTTGGGGTACATGAGCATGGGGGAGAGAGGAAGTATGTGTCAGAGAGACAGAGCTGGCTGCTGGGGAAGTCTCAGAAACCATGCACTGTCTCTTTAAGAAAGGCACTCGCGCACTGATCAGACCTCAGATGCTGCAGCTCCAATTCCTGAGCCAGGCTGTCCCCTACCCCTGGTGTGTGGAGATGAGGCACAGGGGTGAAGAGATGGGCACACACTGACATCAGTATCCCCCGCTTTGCACAACCAGCAGGAGGGTCCTGAGAGCAGCAGCAGGACGGAGCAACCTGGCTACAAGCAACGGGGGAAGGGGCACCTGAACACCTGCTGCCGGATGTGTTCACACTGCTAATCAACTGGGCGGCACTTGAATTGCTCCTGTGTGGCCGTCCAACCATGCAGCTAGAGGGAACACAGCCCTGGACCCATCTTACTTGGCAGACTGTTATTGCAAAACAAGTGACAACAGCATTAGATACCAGAAAGTAGCTCAAAACTCAAGAACAGAAGCACTTTAAATGTAGAGCTGATGTATCAGTCCCTAGACTGTGAATTGTTTTAAGAGTTGTAGCCGTGTTGGTCCCAGGATTTCAGAGAAACAGGGTGGGTGAGGTAATATCTTTTATTGGACCAACTTCTGTTGGTGAAAGAGGCAAGCGTTTGAGCTTACGCAGAACTCTTCTGAAGAGAGATTACCTCATCCACCTCGTCTCTCTAACAGTTTTAAGAGTGAGCTGTCGAGATGACCTTAATTTTATGTTTCTTTGTGGTTTTGATTTGGGTTTTTCTGTTGACTAAAGTTCTGCAGAATTCTGAAGTAGCAGAACCCAAACCTTTTGGAAATACAATGGCAATTGAGAGGGAAAAAGAGAACCTGTCACTCTTTCAGTAGTTGTCCCTACACTTGGCATTTACAGCTTCACTGGTGATTCAGGAGGTGCCGTATTTCCCCTGGAGTCAGTGCTGAATCAGTACCACTGTGAGTGGTGTTAGGCAGTTGTAAACTGCATCTTTTTGATAAGGTGCAAAGATACAGCTTAGCTTTTAGAATGGTGAAGAGTCTGGGGTCTGGTGTGATGTCATGTTTCACCTCTCTAGGAAGCTGCCTGATAAGAGCAGGAGAAAGGTGAACTTGCATTCTCTCCTCCAGTGGGGAAGTGGTAGTAGCCTGGTGTGACCCCCACACCTCCTGGGTGTGGTGCCCTGTCCCCTCTGTTCCTGGCCATTTGGAGCTGCAAAGCCAGCACTCTGGCCAGAGGCAGTCTGCAGAGCTGCCTGGTTTTGCCTCCACCTAGCAGCTGAGTGAGGGGGATGTTGCCGCTTCCGGGGAGACCCCCAGGTTAGTGCCACCCAGAGCCCGCCTCCTCCCATGCCCAAACTCTGCTCTGGAGGGAGGGGGGGCGAGACTGCCCCAGCAGCGGCCGGTGCGCCTGGCTCAGGGGCTTTCTGAGCTGCCCTGAGCCAGGCACGGCAGCCGCTGCAGAAGTCATGGAAAGTCACAAAATCAATTACCTCCATGACAAACTTGCAGCCTTACCTATGACTAAAGTCCTTAGTCAGTCAAAACTTGCATTGACTTTAATGGACATATTGACTTAGCTGTGATTACTGTATTGGGCCTCTACCGCTCAAGAAACAGCATAATGGCCAGAGTGGAGAGAATCTGCTCCCTGCTTGGCTCTACTGTTGATATTAATTATACAAAACTGTAAGTATGGCACTGTCTTCCTTGTGCTATTTATTTTTCTCTTTTATTTTGCTATAAATAGATAAATTGCATTTTAAAAAAAAATTGAGTCAAATGATCCAATTAATAAGAACACCTGCTGGCAATATCTGAGAAAACTGGCAATTTTACCAGTCATGTTTAAATGTAAGTAGATCTAATCTACCCAATCTAATCTTTCTAGGTATTTTAATGTATCCATCAGAGTGCCTGAGACACTGCCAACATGTACACTCTTTTTTATTTAACAAAAAATAGTATTCAAAATACAAATATATCTTTGCAAGGGGATTATAGTTTAATTCTAAAAAGCACAAAATTCTACAAATATGTAGCAACTACTTTCCAAGGGTGTTGTGAGGACTAATTAGTTAATAAATCACTGTGAATATGAAAATCTGAGTGTTTAGTGTTAGCTCAATGTTGAGTTTATTTTTGTTACTGTAGAACTTCACTAGATGTCAGTATAGAAACCATTTTACTTATATTGTGCAGTGAGCTTTGTAGAGAGTGTGGATTTTTCTCCCTCTCAGTATAGCAGGAAAGTGAGCCGGTTTAATAAAAGGTCTAATTCCTACTGCAGGAAGGCATTACCATTTTCATGAAGTATGTTTTAGGATGGCAAAAACATTACTTTCTTAACAAATCTGTTCTTTTAAAAAAAATCAACTTTTTTCCCTTTTTAGACCCTAATCAAGCATCCTTGATCAGGAAGGGTTCTTATGTCCTACTGAAGTTGATGAGAATTAAGCATGTGCTTTAAATTTAAGCACATGCTTAATTATTTCCTGAATTGGGACTCTAGAGCCCTTGAAGTTAATTCTTCTAATGGGCATACTCCGTTGTCAAGTATTTCTTTTAAACGAGTTTCTTTGCATATCTGCATTGGCTAGCTGCACAAAAGATAATGGGCCAGAACTTCTAGTATGTGGAGTCATTACTTTTGCTGCATTGTCAGTATAAACTGGACCCAACTTCAGTTAACTGACTCATGGGGGAACCCATCAGTGCAAAGGTGGCCTTCCAGAAGCATAGAGCCAATGTAAAAGTGTCTTACACCACTCCCCTTCTTTGCAGCTGGTGTGGCAGTGCAAAGGGGTGTTGTTGGAGGCCTGGGGACGTAGACAGGGTGCTCCTGCACCGTGCTTATCTCTGGCTGCATTTTTATCTCCTGGGGTTGTTTTGCTGTCAAAGAAAATTAGGGCAACCTAAGGGCTGCTCTAACTTGGCAGAACGGAACTGGTGCTATATAGAACGTTAGCATGATTAAGAGGGTGTAAAGGTGAAGTTTATGCCATATTTGCACCTTCTCCCCATTGCTGACTTGTGTGCACTTAGGCTGTAGCTCTGAATCTGACACATACATTAAAAAGCAGCCTTTTGATAAGTATTATGAAAAGTGACTCTGGGAGAACGGCATCCAGGCTAAAAGATGTTTTTTAAAACTGCTAGTCCTGCAAATCCGTGCTGGGATCTGGGGATGCTTTCTTTCTTGCATATATTCACTAGTAATAAACAAGGAGTCCGGCGGCACCTTAAAAACCAACAGATTTATTTGGGCATAAGCTTTAGTGGGTAAAAAACTTCACTTCTTCAGATGCATGGAGTGGAAGTTACAGATGCAGGCATTATATAATGACACATGAAGAGGAGAGTTACCTCACAAGTGGAGAACCAGTGTTGACAGTGTTCGATCAGGGTGGATGTAGTCAGTGGTGCGCTGGAGCCGGTTCGCAAGAACCGGGTTGTTAAATTTAGAAGCGGTTGTAGAGGGGCTGGCGGGTGGGCAAACTCTGGTCTGCGGGCCACATCCGGCCCGCGGGACCGTCCTGTCTGGCCCACCTGAGCTCCCAGCTGGGGAGGCTCCCCCGGCCCCTCCCCCACTTCCTCCTCCTCTCGTAGAGCCCCAGTGCGCCATGCCAGCGCTTTGGGCAGCTCTGCAGCTCCTGCTGCTTTGAGCAGCATGGTAAGGGGGCCGGGCCGGGGCTGGGAGGAGGGGTTGGATAAGGGGCAGGGAGCGGTTGGAGGGGGCGGAGGTTCGGGGGGGCAGTCAGGGGGCGGGGGGTGGGTAGGCGTGGGGGGGGTGGATGGAGTCGGGGCAGTTAGGGGACAGGGAGCGGGGGAGGTTGATGGGTTGCGGGTTCTGAGGGTAGCAGTCAGGGGCAGGAAGTGGGTTGGGGTCAGATGGAGGAGGGAGACAGGCACGTGGGGCTTGTACTCACCGTGCGGTTCCCTATCGGATCTTTGGCAGTGGGGGGATCTTCACTCACTCTGGGTGAAGGACCTGCCGCCAAAATGCTGCCGAAACCAGTTATTAGGATTTTGGGAGCTCATCACTGGATGTAGTCCACTCCCAATAATAGATGGGGAGGTGTCACACTGGTTCTCCACTTGTGAGGTAACTCCCTTCTCTTCATGTGTGATTATATAATGCCTGCATCTGTAATTTTCACTCCATGCATCTGAAGAAGTGAAGTTTTTTACCCACAAAAGTTTATGCCCAAATAAATCTGTTAGTCTTTAAGGTGCCACCAGACTCCTTTTGTTTTTGTGGCTACAGACTAACACGGCTACCCCCTGATACTAGTAATAAAGATTGTCTTCAGTGAGACGTGTGGCTCCATTGCCGTCACAAGGCTTGTGCAAGTGTATGTTTAACCCTATAATTAGTGCTTAGGAAATAATTCTGTTGATGTACAAAAGGGAATGGAATTTCAGATCACTCTCTCTTACCTGTGTTAGCTCTGCAGGGACAGAGGGAGTCTAACTACTTTTTTTGTTTTTGAGGGTTTTTTGGGTCACTAATGAGCAGATATGTCTTGGAAAACACATTTTTACAGTCATTTTTCAGAGCGGAACGTTAGGTACCTTTGTATACCCCAAAAAAATCAAACGTTTTAACAGTAGTAGCCAGATACCAATGATGGGAAAATTAGAAATGCATAAAAACAGATTTTGAAAATATAAATGTCAGACAAAAATTAGCAGCAAAAGGAATTTTGTAGAGAGTTTTGTTAGATTAACAAAGAGTACTTGCAGATAAGATAGCATATGGTACAATCAACATTTAAAGATTTCAGTTCTTTTAGAAGGAAATATGAATGGATTTTTCATAAATTATACCCACTTTGAGGAGACAAGGAAAAAGGAGAGAGCGTTTTTGAAGCTCTGCCTTATATAAGATTTCCTTTCTCTCAGCTGATACCCTAAGGGCATTTAGTTTAAATCCTGCACTTCAGGCTGTTTAAGTGGTTTGTAACAGGACAGGTACAGCATATTAAAGAGGCTTTACAAAGGCACCTTGAGGAATTGTCTTTTAATATTTTAAAGATGGGAGTCTTACTTTTCTTGCTCCCTTCCCTCCACCCATCATCATTTTATTTTAGCTGAATCATCAAATTCTGCTGCAGCAGAGCTCTAGAGTAAAATCCTACTGCGAGTTGTGCTATTTGTGAACAACACAACAGTCCACTTTTTGGCCTCAAAGGAAAGCATACGTGCCTACTTTTCATTTCCTCTAGACTGAAATGAGGGCTAAGAGCACCAAGTCCCTTGATGAAAAAAGCAGGCTGAACAACTCTTGCCTTTCTCAAAATGCCTTGTGCTGGAGTGTTGGGAAGTTGTGGCATTCATGGTCAGGTCTGCCTAATTCCTTAGAGAGATCTAGACTTGCTTACATGTTTAGAAGGGGGATCACTGAAGGGCCAGAAAGCCATGAAAAAGTGCACAAAAAGGCACAGCAAGTTCTTTCCTTCAGACCATTGGAGCTACAGAAAAATCAAGGTGTAGCAAAGCTCAGGAGGTTTTGAAAGCTCCTTTTAGAAAGCTATGTCCTGCTGAGTCTGATCTGGGAAAGGTGCATGGACAGTGCTTGGAATCTGTTAACCTTCAGGGCATGCTGCAAGGCCCATCTTTTCCCCAAGGCATTTGGGGAGGGTTGCAGGTCTTGTCGTTAGTAGTGGGGGTTATTTTATGTATTGGAACATATTTATTATACACGGGAAAGAACAGTCCATTGTATTAAAATGTTACTGTGAAATTAAATTTATTGGCTGGGTGCCCAGAGCTTGGGAAGGGGGCCTCTAGTTTTGTTTCTATAAATCAAATATATCAATGTGCACCTAGAAATTAAGCAGAATGTGAGGGCATAGGAATAATTGATTAATTGCATGAGAACATTGTTTTTTGAGATGAGAGCTGACAACCCCTGCCATTTCCCGATGGCCCATGTATGTGAGAAAATATAGGAACATTGAAATATTACGCCAAACAGATAGACGAGTAGCAGCCAAAGCACCCTCCATCCGTTCCCTATTTCAGGCTCTTAGGGCAAATCTAGCAATAAACTAAGTAGGGGGCAAATAAACGCTCTCATTTGTGGTCTTCAGCTTAGTATATTTTTAAAAATTGAGAGAAATAAGAAAAATAGCACCCACTAGTAAACTGACCAGGTCACAGTTAGAAGGGTCGTAAGTCTTCATATCTTGGGGCACGAGTTGATCCCTCCCCACCTATGGTATTGCTAATTTGGATGCTTATGGCAGGGTTTCTCAATTTTTTTCATTATATGGACTGAAATTTAATAAATTGTCTCGTGCACAATTCCTTTCCCATTTCTGATTGCAGAGACCACCCCCCTTCCCATTCCTGACCACATAACACCCCTGCAATTATAGCAGATGTTCACATGGAAAAATAATAGTAGGGAAGAACGTAATGTATTTTTAGCCTCTCTCAATGCAATTTGACAGCTGGAAATAAGGAGGAGTGCTGACACCACTTGACCAGCAGCTCTTGTCAGATTACCAGTGCTCTATGGCTCACGTTTTGAGAACTGCTGCCTTACAGGGTTTTATATGCAATTTTCTGAATCATGAGCTTGGCTGTTGTCAGCTATCAGTTGGACTACTGGTCCGTCCTTGTGTGGCAATTTTGGTGTTCCTACGTAGACCCACATTTTTTTAATAAGAGATGGACTCAAACCATAAAGTTCAAATCTGGATTCAGAAGTCTCTGGTGGTTGGAGGTGGTCAGATCTAGGGTGATGAGATGGGCCCATCTCTATATTTTATACAGCTGAAATGATTAATATAAATAATAAAACTAAAGAGTATTACAGAGAACTGCAGGTAAATGTATTTTACAAAATGTATTTTGTAAATACCTTCTCTGTCTTTTCACTATATTACTTACACCCTTACCTGCTTTTCCTTTGCCTCCTGGGAAGTAAAATAGCATCTAATTTAGTTGCTTGAGTATAATTATACATTGCACTTTTAAACTCTGGGATTTATCCCTTCTTGTCTGTAGCTTTTAAATCTGCTCATAAACCACAGTTCAGTAGCCTGATGTCGGAGATCCTTGTGAAGAGGTTAGAGTGTATTTCCCCCCCTCTCCTTTCTCAAGAAAGATCCAACCTGGCTGAATCTCTGAAATGAACTGCTGTTTTGCCTTTTATAGGAGTAGAAGTATGATGTGTGAGCTCCAGGAAGCTGTTTCCCCACACGTAAGGCTTCAATTGTTGCTACTCTGGATTATTTCAGATAATTGGTAAATTGGGGCAGGTTTCTGGGGAAATAACTTGGTCTTCGTTGATCAATTTTTTAGGATTTTTTTCATTTAAATAGTTTCAGTGAGCCTACGCAGTGCAAAATACTCTGACAAATAATGTTAATTTGAATGGGTCTTATCTGTAAGTAGACATTTTGAAAAAAATACTTCCCAGAAAAATAAAATACAAAGCCTGCTTTCTACCTTAAACCCATCTTAAAGAATTCTCTGAGGATTTGAAGGAATTCTCCAGTGGCATAGGGACACTGTGCCTCCTAACCCATGGTGCATGGGACACAGTTTTGTTCTTCCTGCACCCTGACAATCTCTGGCCACTAGAATGGCCCTTAGGGGCTTCTGGTCAGCTGGTGTAATGCACAGCAGCCTCTGAGGTCAAGAGAGCAAAAATGTTGCATAGCTACCTTTGTGCACGCCCCCTTCCTTATCCAGGTGTGGAAGGATGGACTCCTGGATTTAATTTTTAGTTTCTCTCAGTGATTCCATTTCAAATGAGTCCATTTTATAAACCAAAGAACATTTTCAAGCTGCCAGGCCAGTGCTGCAAACTCCATCTGGGCTCTGAGAATTCAGCAGGGTTTTGTCTGCATCAAGATTCTGCACTCAAAATTCAGCTGATGATTCTTTTGCTGATGTGTGCAGTAGAATAGATTCCAGCTCACTGTATTGTATTGGCTAGGCAGGGATAATGGAAACACAACTGTGTTGGTGTCTGTGAAATGGGGAGGTCTGACTACTTGCAGGGAGGAGAGCTATAGAGTAAGGAGTTGCCATTGTCATTTTGACATCGTTACTTTCCTGGTCATAGCTGTACTCTAAATGTTCTCTGATGGTGCTTGATTATGGCTGACATGTTGTTCATAATTGTAGCATGTACTAATGAATGCTTTATTAGAGGGAAGATATGCCCATTCTGTCTTTCTTTCCTTTCCGTAATGTTGCAGATGTGGTTCACTGAGACTTGGAGTCGTGGGAAGTGGCGCTTTGTAAGAGACTTTTTCTCCCTGATGGCTGACCATGATCATTGCATTGGTTCCGAAGACATGTATTCTTGTTTAACTCTTCTGATTAGACCTGGTGACTGAAATGTGGGGTCTTGAAAGCAGGTGTTGAGAAAGTAGGGCAGAATCCTTGAAGTCTAGGATCATTCAACTTTGCTGGATTGGGTAAATGTGTGGGGAAACAAAAAATGGAAAAGGTAAGAGGGAAAACTTATTTTATTGTCATTGCTGGGAATCTTCCTACAGAACAACTCTTATAACTTCAGTGGGTCATCATGGGCTCCACAGGAGCCACACACAGAGTGTGTGCTCAGAATAGGGTCTAGCCAGTCTCTCTGTAATTAAGGTATGGAATAAAATTCTTATTTATAATGAAGACGAGTTTTCTGTGTACTTGCCAGTGAGTGTTAACACAATAACATCTTGTGACGTTTCACTCCATATTTGTGAAAATATGCTTATTATATGAATGACATAACTGAGATATGCAAGATGGATCATGTAAGATATCATTGGAAAGGTTATGATTTATTGAATGTGATTATCCAATTTGTATGCCTGTGTCATTTCTGTATCTGAACACTTGTTCTTCCACTGGGAAACAAAGGGTTCCTGCCATACACAAGAGCTACATAAAGCAGGGGAGTGACATCATCGTGGTTCTCCTCTGCCTCCCCACCCAAAGAGACAGTGAAAAACACCTGAAAGCAAGAACTGAATTGAGGGGAGAAGGGTTGAATCTAGGCTGGGAGGGCGTCCAGTCTGAGAGGGGAAATGCCTGAAATCTCCAGCTGCAGGCAAGTGCAGCTGCCTTTCAAGACTTTCTGTAATCTACCTGTGACAATATCTAGGGTGAGAAATTACTGTTTCTTAAGTGCATTGAGCTTAGCATGCATATTTCATTTTATTTGCTCAGTAATCTGCTTTGTTCTGTCTGTTACCTCTTATATTCACTTAAAATGCACCTTTTGTAGTTAATAAACTTATTTCTTGGCTGTGCATAACTTCCTCCACATTGAGGGAGAAGGCGGATTTCATAACCTATCTTTGGGTCTGCACCCCAAGGGAGGTGGACACCTGAGTGCTGGGGCAAGTCCCTTAAGCTGAGCCTTCACAGAACTGATCTCAGTGTCTGTTTCATCCTGCAGTTTGGTGTGGCCCTGCCTGTGTGTGTGCTGGAGGAGGCTTAGTGGAATAGCTTGGCTCAAGCAAGACAGGTAAAAAGGGTACCCAGGCTGGCATAATAGACAGGCTCAGTGGTATCTCAGCTCATTAGGTGGCATCCTGGGGGGGGGGCAACCTGTCGCACATCTGCTTGAGCAATTTCAGGTGGCTTCTTTGGCTGACCAGGTTTATTTGGGGCAACATTGCTGTTACTGAGTCAAGCTAGTTACAAATTTGCAGGATTTCTATGTCTTAGACTTAGATGCTCCCCTCTCCTTCCTCAGGTAGAGGGGAATTAATGCACAAGGAAGTGGGCTGAGAGCAGAGGGGTCCTGGAGTGGAGCAGCAGCAGTGCTCCCCTGAGTTTTCACAAATGTAGCCATGTGAACTAGAATCACTACGCATAAGTAAAATAAATCAGATAAATAGGGGATATTGAGATGTTTATGGTAACAGTCAAAACAAAAATAATCAGGTACATTTTGCCTGTTGTAATTTAAATAAAAACACAGATTTAACTACGTAGGTACTTTTATGGTACTCACCACCATGACATCTGAGTGCCCCCCGCTCCCTTCTCCATCTGGAGAAGTAGCTTGAAAAGCATAAGAATTAATTTCCACCTTCCCTGTCTGAGTGTGGACTATGTGAAGAGCTATTGTGAGGACACTAAGGAGAAGTTTGCATTTCGTTCTGAATGATGTGAGGTCCAGGGGTATTTTCCTCTTGCTCCAGAGAGAGTTCTCTCTCCCGCACTCATGACCAATGGGTTTGTTGCTGTGGTGGAACATAGCTGTTATTGGAGGTCATGGTTATAGAGAGAGAGGCAGTTTTTCCAGTCACTAGGCCATTTCCATGGAGCACTTTCAAAATCATCAGGACCGAGACGTTGAATTTGCCCCAATGTTGGTGAGAAGCAGTTTAGAGAGCGGAGCCTTTTCACAAAAGCCTGTTTTGCTCACCAGACAGGCTTCTGCATTTTGTACCAAGTTAGCTTTTTTAGTCTGTCTGGCTTAATTCCCAGATGTAATGAGCTGCAGTAGAGTCTGGAAGTCACAAATATGTGTATTACTGTAGCTAGATCTGTGACTCATGCAAGGGGACTAAGGCCTGGTGTACATTTAAAAATTAGCTCAATCTAGCTACATCCCACAGGGCTGTGAAAAATTCTGAGCACTGAAGTTAGATTGACCTAATTCCCGGTGTAGATGTAGCTAAGTCAATGGAAGAATTCTTCTGTTGACCTCATTACTGCCTCTCGGAGAGGTGGATGTATTGTGTCGCAGAAAAATTTCTTCCGTTGATGTAGAGAGCTTCTACATTACAGCACTACTGTGACAGAGCAGTTCCGTAGCTGTGCCGCTGCAGCATCTGTAGTGTAGACGTGTCCTAAGTCTTCTAGCCATTCACAGATGGTAATGATAATTTTTCACAGCCGCAGCTGTCTGAGCATCTTTAGGAACTTAGATATGCAAGAGGACCCCAAAGCTATATATTGACTTTACAGTCAGCAGTCAGGTGCCTTAGATCAAGGGGAATATTATGGAGGAGATATGTGCTCTGAGCACCTGCCTCTTCCTACCTGTACCAATTCTGTCATGCCTGGGTTCAGTTTTAGCCAGCTGCTCTTCATTCAAGTGTTGATCTTGCTAAGCATTAGGAATGCAATGAGTTGGTCCTGTTTACATCTGGACATACAGTGGGGTATTATCTGTATATTGCTGACATTTTTCAGTGTGTAACCAGCTCCCGCAGTGTCTTCATATAGATATTGAATAATATTGAGGAAAGGATAGAGAGAGCCTTGCAGCAAGGCAAGAGAGCACTTTCAGGGCAGAGGAATAGTTGCCCATTACACCTCTCTGGGTTAGTTCTGAAAGGACTCAAACCATTTTAGGACATTTCCATGGACCTGTGCTGTTCATTTGAGCAAAAACATCAGTCTAATGTGTGTTGACTATTATTATCATTTCCACATTTGTTTGACACAAGAGACGATATTGGAATGGGGGGCGGGGGTTGGCAATGGGACAGCTAATACAGTGTAGCTGGAGTGGGAAATGAGGAATTTACCTCTCCAGTATCAAAACTTAAACTGCTTCCTGAGTACCAATACTCTTAGCATCCAGCTGTGAAAACCCACTGCTATGCATTGCTATATAAACAACAGTAGTACATTGAAAATTTATGGGCAGAGTAAAATAAAATTCAGGTAATATAAAATTAAGTAACACAAAGGTTACTTTATTGTACTTGGAGAGCAACGAAGGAGAGGGGGAGGGCAGTTTTTCCTCCCTGCTAGTCTGACTGAGCTAGAATCTGTTGACCTTTTTTGTATTCGGGTTCATATATTGCACCCATCACCGTGGTATCTGGGCAATGCATTTAGTTTATTTTTAAAAGAAGATTGAGAAATGTGGTGTTGTTGTTTTTTCCTTTAAAATTTGGGTATATTTTATAAATAAACATTTTGGATGTCTTTTCCGTTTGCCTTACAGATGGATCCAGCTTTGGAAGAAAGAATCAGAAAGAATAAGATATCATTGGAATCTGAATATGAGGTATTGTAGGCTTTTTGCTCAGGGCTTGTAGCCTTGTCTTGCCTACCCTAGCTGTTTTGTCAGGTGTGCCTGCTCATAATTAAAATTAAACTAACTCTTTGCCTTTAATTCACTACTGTCCAGTAAAACTAGGGTTTTTTGGTAAAAGATTTTGAACATGCAATGCTTCTTTCTAAACACAGCCCTGCTTTGATGTCCAGTTGCCAAGTACAGCACTAAAATGAAGCTAACAGTTTCTGTGGCTAGCCTAGTCTATAAAAGTAAAGCTTACGCTGGACTTGGATAGAATATGTGCATGTCAGCATTTATGCTACATATGATGTGATGAGATTCTTGTGAGAAATTGCACCACCATGTGACCGCCTAGCTGACACTACCCACTAATCTATCTGCCTCCATAACTACTACTTATATTCCAAACATGTGTGCAGTTTTCACACAGCTGCCATTCCCCTTTTGTCCATCAAAAAATATATACATCACGGAGAAATATTTCCTCCTTTCCCCCAAATGTATTCCTTCCCACAATTACACTGCTCTAAGATGGAGGCCTGAGCTAGCTACAGGTTTAATGTCCAGTATCTCATAAGTCTTCAAGGCTGGAAATGGGTTTGTTATCCCTGAGGAAAGCTGTTATCCCTTTCCAGAGATAAAAGGTGTTTGTTTCAGGCTCAGTCCCGGCCAAGATATTAGACCTTAAAATTATGACACTGATATATAGAAAAGGTTTTTTTTGGTAATTGTAGAGTTTTATAAAATTAAATGGAACAAATTATCTGCTCGTTGTTTCTGCACTTGGTTTGTTTTGTTATTGATGGGAGGAGAGGGATAAAAGGGCACAAATAATTTGGGGTACAGTTTCTTGCCTACAGTTATTTGCAGGTGAAATTCCTGACACATGGGTGTCATGTACTTGATTGCACCCTACTTAAATATTCAAATGATAGAAACTAGGGATGTAAAAGGTTAACTGGTAAGCATTAGACTTACCGGTTAACCAACCTTAACTGTTAACCCCGGTGGCCCCACGCAGGCGGCAGGCACCCACGCCCCGGCTGCATCTAGTCACCTGGCCAGAGGGACCTCAGCCCTGGCCATGCTGGGCCGGCCGGTGGGACCTCAGCCCCAGTCACGCCAGGACGGCCAGTGGGACTCAGCTGCACCAGGCCAGCCGGTGAGACACAGCCGCACCAGGCCTGCCATCCAGAGCAGGCCCAGCCCTCGCCATGCCAGAGCTACCTCGGTTAACCGGTTAATTAAACGATATAATTTTAGTCATTTAACCAGTTAACTTTTTTAACCGGTATTTACATCCTTAATAGTAACTGGACTTGCTAATAAAACCAGTCTATCACACTATCCCATCCATCATGAATTATCTATATCCGAATAATAATATGTACTCTTTTTGCTTTTCTAACATAAGCACACAGAGTTTTCCTTCTCTAGTACAGAAAAGTTATTAAATTAAGATGACTGGAAACAAATTTGGGGCATTGCACTTTTTACAAATAACTTTGTTTTGTAGTGTTTAGAGGGCAGAAAGCTTCATACTGAGTATGAATGGAAAATCCCAGCCTGAAATTCATAATTTACAATCCACTAATGACAGTTCCATTTGCCCTTTGGGAGCCTTTAGTCTTGTGCGCTCCCTTATATGCATTCTAACTCTGGTTTGATTTATTAACATGAAAGAACCACAGTGCAATGAAAAGAACAGTCTCTGTCCTTTTAACATGATACATAACTCCTAAGCTCAGAATGGAACTGTACATGTGATTGGATAAGCCGCACTTTCTCCCAACCACAATTAAGTACATGGTTGAAGGACAATATTTAAACGGCCATAATTGCACTGACTCTTGTAGGGGGGACGTCAGTGTTCATAAAATGAAGATGGCATAACAAAATCTTAAACACGTGTTCTGATAATTCTTGTGAGGCTCATCCTGTTAACAGAAGAGACTGAAACATTCTTAATTTTTGTTTTTTAATCTAAACTGCAGATGAGCCCCATGCCACAGAGTTCAGATCTAGATCCAAACTTTACCAAACAACACAGCATTCAGATCTTGCATTCCAGTGTGGTTGATTATAGAGAGAGGACCAATATATGTTGTTTGGATTGCATCAGGATTTGAAATTCCTCATAATTAAGGTGGATTCAGATCAGTTCGGGGCCCATCTCTAATGTCAAAATACAAATATATAAAAGTATATAATTATAAAAACTTTACTATGGGCCCAAACCTGCTAAGTGTTGAGCATCCTAAATTCTCACTACAGTACAAGTTAAAAGAGCTCTGTGCCCCAGCAGGGTTGTATATCACCTTGCAGGATTGGGCTGTATCAGAGTGTTTGACTATTTAATTCATTGTTTCCTCTCCATTCCTACTGAAAAAATTCCTGGACAAGTCCTTTGTCATCTCTCTCCTTGAGTACAGTAAACTTTCTCCTCTGTGGACCCTATAGTCTACCTTTTTCCTACACTGCTCCCATGGCTACCCAAAATATGGCTGCTTAAGAACATCTTGGAATTTTATATATAGAACTACTTGGAGGGTTATAATAGTGCCTCTTATTAAGGACAGTAATAGTAAAATCCCAAGGGCCCTAAGAAGGTTGCATAATTATTATGTAATACTCAAAGGAGAAGGGCATTATTTTACAATCTTGCTATACTAACAGCATTATTTTACACAGCCGCTGTTGAAGACAACTGTCCTTTTTGAAATTTGGCTGTCTGATATATAAAAACCTTCCGTTGACTTCTGTTTCTTCTTCTTCTTATCGGAATATATGTGTTGAATTCTTTTGGTATGCTGAGATTACTGCTTAAAGCTTACCTATCACCTTTTGAGTCCTGGCTCACAGGGCAAAGATATTTCCAATGTACTATAACATTATATCCTGACTCAATATGAATTTTGTGAGTTAAGATATCATCAAGTCATGATTTAAAGTGACAAGTTTTATGTAAAGACTTTTTTTTCACTATAGCTTAGTAGTTGTGCGAAGTTCAGTTTATCCCACATAGGAGCACAGTTGGTATTGATGTTATTTCAAGGACTGCAGTAGAGGCGACCATTTGTGTGTGTAATCTATACTGAAGTGTTAATCTCTTGGGTCTATCATTGGTTCCATCCATCTTGTGCTTTGGGATGTGCCAAAGGAGCAAACTGCCTTTACACACGTTCCGTTTTGCTCATGCATTCCTCACACACACTTGTGTTCTCGCACAGCCAGCTAGTCCTTGCTGCTCCCATTTGCCTAATAAATCATTGCCCTTTCCATAGATGAAATTGGTACTAATGTGAATGTAGTTCCATGCTTGAGCCTTGTTAAACAAACTATAAAAAATGCAAAGTAGTATATAACTTGTGCTGAGACAGAGGTCTAGAGTTTTGTTTTTTTTAAAGTGCTAAAGTGGCACTTAAAAATTAAAGCAAGGAGGGGAATTATTTTCCCGATTGGCACATTGTTCCCTATCAAATAATTTATTTTGAACACCCCCCAAAAAATTCTTTCTAATCATAATTTTTTTCTACAGTATCTTTTATCCTCCAGGATCTAAAGTGGTTTGCAAATGTAAAGGGTCACAGTCAACTTCTAATCACAATTCTATTTGAAATTCTTTATTTACTAAATTATATGTTACCCTGAGGATTACTATAGCTGAAAGAGATCAGAGGGAAATCCCCCTCCCCCCCCCCCCCCGCCAATTTTGTACTTTGTGGGCAATCACTTTCAATGCCCCTACATTGAGGCCTGGATCCAGCATAGCACTTAACTTAAAGCTTGTGCTTAACTTAACTTACAGGAGTACTCCCATTGAAGTCAAAGCCTAAAATTAAGCACATACATAAACTTTGCAGGATTGGGGCCTTACTTAGTTTCCCCTATTATTTGTGTGAGTCTTTCCAACAGCAGAAGAGAAGAGTAAAAATATTTTTAAATTGGAAAATATGATTGTAAAACCCTCCCAAAAATGGCAGGAAGAGGGATTCAGGAGCATGTGAAGAACCTGAAACTACTTTTAGCATCCCCTCTCTCTCTCTCTTTTCTTTAACTGACTAGATTTCAAGTTGTCAGTTTTCCTTTTAACTAACTGACTGCAAATACATAGTTGCAGTAAGAATTTTTCAAGACAAAATGTAATTACCTGCGTTGGAATTTAGCAAAGGTATCCAGGATAACAAACCAGGTACTAAAGGGCTCTTCAGTCTAGCAGAGAAAGGCATATCAAGAACCAGTAGCTGGAAGCTGAAGCCAGACCAAATTTAAATTAGAAACTAGGCATATATTTTTAACGGTGAGAGTGATCAACCACAGGAACAAACATCCAAAGGGAATGGTGGATTTTCCATCTCCTGATGTCCTCAAATCAAGACTGGATGCCCTTCTGGAAGGCATGCTTCATTGGGCTCAGTACAGAGATAACTGGGTGAAACTTAATAACCTGTGATATCCAGAAAGTCCGATGAGGTGATTAATGGTACTTTCTGGCGTTAAACTCTATGATATATGAAACCCAGATACTGATCCACTTCCACCTTGCATAGTTCATTAGATTAGATAAGAAGTCTGCGTGAGGAAATATGACTGAACTCCACCACATGCAATGGGTTCACATCCCCTGTCCAATGGCCCACCCAAATCATGACCCATACTTTGTACAATAGAACTGTATCAGTTCCGCTGCATGGAGTGACCCAGGCATCCATGGAGGAGGGGGCAACGTTCCTCCCTGGGTGAGAAATGTGTAACTGTTTACTTATCATGTGAGATTGCTGGCAAATATTGCAAAATTATTAAATGGCATCTCAGTCTTCAAACAGCAGAGCAAGAGGTTTGGGCATGTGGTTTGGGAAGGCTGCTTCCTACACAAGATGCCTTGTGAGTGAAAGGAAATAATATACGTATTATCTCTGCTGAGCTGGTTCGTGCCATTTACATCTCTTATTAATTGAATTTGGGCCTGGCCCCTGCATCTATGGGGGTCCCGGACTGCCCCCACCCCCAAGTGCACGCGCACACACACGCCCAAGTTTTAGTCATGGCGGGTATTTTTAGTAAAAGTCATGGACAGGTCACTGGCCCGTGAATTTTTTTTACGGCCTGCGACCTGTCCATGACTTTTACTAAAAATACCCATGCCTAAAACATAGCCTTAATTATTAGTCTTTGACATACCAAGACTAGCAGTAGGTATGAGAGCAAGTGGATTATAGTTAGGGCAGTTTTTGTGTTTAAGTACTGTATTTGTTGAGTGAATGTACAATATATACATAAGTTATCTTGTTCTCCCTTCTTCCTCTTTCAAAAATCTCATAAACCTGTGGTTCAAGATGTGGGTCACGGGGAAAGGTCAAAGTATTACAGGAAGGTGAAGCTGGGCAGCAATTATGGCACAGGCTCCTAAAATAAATTCTGGCAATAGAACTTTAGTACAAGGAGGAAGGTTCTTAGTCTCCCAACAAGACATTTTCTCTCTGTTGAAAATGTTGGCTTATCCAAGCCTTTGTTTCCGTTAGGCTAGGGTACGCCACCCAGAACTTCAACTAGTGGAGAGAGCAACTCAGTGTATTAAGAACAGGGCATGCTAGAAAGAACTTAATACTGAAATTAAATGCTACAATGTTCAACCACTAGGGTGTTTTTCCCACCACAAGGATGTTTAAGTTAATTATATTATGGTCACTATTACCAAGCGGTCCAGCTATATTCACCTCTTGTATCTGATCCTGTGCTCCACTTAGGACTAAATCAAGAATTGTCTCCTCTTGTGGGCTCCAGGACTAGCTGCTCCAAGAAGCACTCATTTAAAGTGTCAAGAAACTTTATCTCTGCATCCTGTCCTGAGGTGACATGTACCCAGTCAATATGGGGATAGTTGAAATTCCCCATTATTATTGAGCTTTTTATTTTCATAGCCTCTCTAATCTCCCTGAGCATTTCACAGTCACTATCGGCATCCTGGTCATCTAGCTGGTAAGATATTCCTACTGTTATATTCTTATTATTCGAGCATGGAATTCCTATCCATTGAGATTCTATGGTACAGTTTAGTTCATTTAAGATTTTTACTTCATTTGATTCTACACTTTCTTTCACATATAGTGCCACTCCCCCACCAGTGTGACCTGTTCTGTCCTTCTGATATATTTTGTATCCTGTATTACTGTGTCCCATTGATTATCCTCATTCCACCAAATTGCTGGGATGCCTATTATATCAATATCCTCATTTAATGTGAGGCACTCTAGTTCACCCATCTTATTATTTAGACTTCTAGCATTGGTATATAAGCACTTTAAAAACGTGTCACTTTTTAGCTGTCTTCCATTACATGATGTAATTGAATGAGACTTTTTTTTCATTTGACTGTTTCTCATCTGATCCTACCTGTATTTTATCATCTTCCATACTCTCCTCCTTACTAGGACATAGAGAGTCTCCATTAGTAGATCCTCCTCTAAGGGATGTCTCTATCCAAACCATGTGCTCCTCTGCACCTGTTGGCTTTCCCCCAGCCCTTAGTTTAAAAACTGATCTACAACCTTTTTAATTTTAAGTGCCAGCAATCTGGTTCCAGATGTTAGGTAAATATCTGGGATGTTCTAAACCTATTGCTTATGTCCATGTGTGCTTAAATCTAATAAACTGCAATTTTCGATAGAGCACGCTTACTTGCATTCATCTTTTATCAGACGGAATTGCTGTGCTCCCATTGATTTATTCCTGACAGCGCCTGGAGGGAAATAGTTAAGTTACCCCTGTTGTGGGTTCTAAAAACCCTAAGTAACAGTATCTGTGTTTGAAATGCTTTTCAAGCGTGATTCCAGAAGAATGCTGTTATAACATAGTCTGTAATCTGCACATCAAGGGGTGGTTATTAAATGTTTATATAATACTCTTAAGTGTACATGGCACAGTATTAGGTGGGGGTCAAACAGTGAACCAGCCCCTGCTCTGAAAAACGTACTGTCTAAGAGCAAAAGGGAAACCAAATTTACAAGACAGTAGTGGGGATTGGCCATTAGAGCTTGGATGCTTCACGAAGGAGATTGAAGAAGTTTTTAGCATATAGCAGTAGGGGGTTTATTCCAAACATTAGGACAGCATGGAAGATGGTGTGGAGTTGGGAGGGGCTAAGATAACACATAGGATGGTGAAGAGGAAAACTTAAATTGAAATCAGGAGTAGATGTAGGAGAAAATGAGGCAAGTGAGAGTTGTATACAAGTGCAGGGTTGAGGAGAAGCTTGAAGTTTGATGCAGAAGAGAATGGAAGCTAATGCAGGGATTCATGAATGGGGAAGGACGAGGTCAGAGTAGTGGGGAAATAAAAACTAATTTGTTAAACTATTCTGTAGACATGCTCGTGGAGTAGACTATAGCATACTTTCCACTAAAGAGATGGCTTTAAAAAAAATCCCTGTTCACACTGGGTGCTAACTACAATTAGGAGGGTGGTTTGAGTAAAGAAATAGGAAACCAGGTGGATGAGGTAATATCTTTTATTGAACCAACTTCTGTTGGTGAGAGAGACAGTTGTTCCAACAAAACATACTTACCTCACCCACCTTGTCTCTCTAATATCCTGGGACGAACACAGCTACAACAGCACTGCATACAGTGCTGGGCAGTGGGAGGCAGGAGACAAGAGGACCCAAATTTTAAAACATATTTAAGTGTTTTAGGCTACTAAGTGCCTAAATCCCTTTTGAAAATGAGACTTTTGCTCCTAAATCAATTAGGTGTTACAATACTGAGCTTAAATACCTTAAAAAATGTGGGCCGAGATCCATTATCACCTCTGTCACTCTCTTGCTTTGTGATCTTGTGCAAATTACTTAACTTCTGTCGGCCTCATATTACCCTTATGTAACAAAACAAAAGTAGTAGTAATAATAATTAATATGGTGAATAATAATGTTTACCTAGCAATGCAAGATACATAGAACCACACAATTAAACAGTGCATGACGACTGTTTTAGAGCATGATTGGATCTGATTTGTCCAGATTTGGCAGTGACCAAGAGTGTCATATTTACAATAATGTAAAAATGTTCCACAGTGAGATTAGAATGGTCCAGAGACTGTTTAGTTTCTGTCCTGAAGCCTGCCTGCACTAACTTTTCCTAGTTCATATGCCATCACCTTCTGGGATGAAATCCAGACCAGTGCAGGGCATTGTCATGCCTGCCATGGAACCTTGGGTGCCTTGCAATGCTTTGCTGTTACAGCTCCAACCTGGGCTGCTCCCAACCAGCCTACCAGCAAGCAGGTCACACTGTGTGTGTGTGTGTGCGCGCGCGCACGCGCACTAGACAACCCTGGTTCAGCAGTTCTCACCCCAGCAGCCCATCTACAGCCTCACTCTGGCTTCCACCAGCTTTGGTTACTACTTGCAGGGTGACCCCAGCAAGCTCCCTGTCTTGAATTTTCCCAAAACCATGTGCTCTGCAGTGTCCAGCCCTGGACAATTCAGAGAAATAATATGGTTCACTTGTTCCTCTAAAGACACAACACACATCATAGCTTATTGACTCAACTGGGGTAAATACATCCTTCTCTTTAAACACCGCAGTAAGTTGGTTTATAGTAAAATAAAACAAATTTATTAACGATAGAACATAGCTTAAGTGATGCTAAGTAAAAAGAATAAGGTTAGAAAGGGTTACAAGCAAATAAAAGTGAAAACACGCATATAAGAGTCTAAAAATTAATCTAGCAAGATACAGCCTTTGTTCAAGATGGTTTCCATCACCAGTCATGCTTCTTCCCAGCCATGGCTAACTTTCCTTCAGTCAGGACCTTCCAAAAAGGTACAAGGCGCTGGCTTCCCTTGTCATCTTAGGTGAAAGATCTTTGCTTAAACAGGCTTCTCACCTCTATTCAGTTTCAGAAACTTCAACCCCTCCTTGTTTGAAGGACCCATCTTTCTCAGCTTGCAAGAGCTCTGTTCCCTTGTGTCTGTCTAGCCATGGATACCAAAAATGACTTTTTGCCCTTGCTTATATCTCCCAAAGTTCAATGGCCTTGGTTCAAGAGACAGGAAGCCCTTCTGTGTGCTCAGCTTGCTGTATCCACTAAGAAGCTGACCTCATCCTATTCTTCCCTTCCCCCTTCTGATTTCTATGCAAATAGGGCTTCTGTTGTTTTGATTCTATTATGCTTAATTTACACAGGAGACAAGTAAATGTCTGCCCCCACTCCCAGTCTGGGCGGAAACTTCTTTGGCCACACACTTTAAAATATAATATCAATGAGTATTCATAATTTCTCCTATAATGTTAATACATATGTTTCACAATGATATTGCCAGTGTGTCATTAGCTTTTAGAAAAGACCTCATTCTGTATGTTTTTATGATACAGTAATGTTGTATACAATCCGTTGATTCAGTTGCGTATCACTTGAAGTTCAGCCCAGTAAACCTTTGAAATGGATTCTTCTGAAAAGTAAAACCCAGACTAAGGTTCTCTCCTGCTGGATATAGACACCATGTGTCTTCTTTCCCACTTGTTAGTGTGAAGTTTGCCTCCAACCCTTGTTAGCTTGATGGGTCTGTGTGACACTGAGCCAAAAAGGGTTAAGCAACTATGACCCAAATTCAGCCTTTAAAGAAATATTAGAAAAGTATATAAATGACAATTAGGGCCATTCCTTATAAACAGCTAACAAAGCCATGCTAGATAGACTAAAGCTTTGAAATGTAGACTTGTATTGTTAGAGAAATAGAGTAAGAGAGTGATTGTATTTATCTGTTTACCTATATCTTGTTAGAGGTTAACAGTGTAACCAGATGGTTCCTGTCTGTTACTATAGTCTATATAGTCAGAGATCAGAAGGGAACATTAACATTTAGTTGAAACTTGGGTGTAATAATATCATTGTCTTTATTTCTCTTTGAAGTTTGTAGTAAACTGTCTGTGAACCGATTAATGGATAATTACCTTATGCTGATGAATGCAACTAATTACCTGTGTATACATAGGAAATAGGAGGTTTTATTTAAAAGCCATAAAGCTTCACCCAAGGAACTCCTGCTGTGAAGAGGCTATCGATAGCCTGCCAGAGATCTATAAAAGAACTCTAGGGCCCTGATCCTGTTATCTCAGATCTGCTTAAGCTTGGTCAGGGGAAGCTTGAGTCGCAAGACTGCGGTCTCCAGCTCCAATCTGGATTATCCAACTAATTCTCATGGAAGAATTTGGACAAACTCTATATATGGACTACCTATTTGGACTATAACCAGATGAAGTGATTCTGACAATAACTTTTTGCAACTTGGCAGCTTGCAATCTCTACAATGAAACTGACCTAAGAACTTTATTCATATCTGTTATAACCAATACTCTTTCTCACGTTTCTTTTTTTTATACATCTTAGTTTAGATAATAAGCATTGTCTGTAAGCGTGTACTAGGACAAGATCTGAAATATTCATTGATCTGGTGGGTAATGTGTCTGATCCCTTGGGATTGGTAGAACTTTATATCTGATAAACAAGATTTTCAGTAATCCTCATCATATTTGATTTGGCTGTCTGGGTAGAAGCCCAGGAGGCTTTAAGGAAGCTGTGGTTTTGGCTTCTGGGTAACCAGTAAGGTATTGTAGAAGCTGTTTTGTTGCTGTCTTGGTGAATCTCATTATTAGAATAACCACCAGTTTGGGGGATTGTCTGTCCTGTTCTTTGCACTTAACCCTGATTGAGCAATCTCACTGGCCCCTCCAAGGCACCAATGGTCACAGTCTGTTTATTGCTTGTATGTAAATTGAGGTAAATGCAAATTCCTTTGTTTAGGATAGACCTGATTAACAATTCACCCTGACATACCTGGTTCACACACACTTCAGTTATAATTCCAGAAAGGTACAATTTATTTGCAAGCAATATTTATTTATTTATTTACTTATTCTACATCCTGCACAGCTTGAGGGTGCCACCCAGAAATCTGCCTGCAAAAAGAACGTCATGGGGGAAAGCGAGCAGTGTTACCAGCCTTATCAAATAAAAAAACAGAATTTTAGCCAAAATGAAGAAACAAGAGGTGGCATGAAATGGTTCAAATTTATTTTATATTTTTTTCCCAGGCATTTGCTCAGAAACACAAAGCAAAGTGTGAGCATTGGTGTCACTGAAGAAATAATTGATAGCTGAAGGAATTGAAGCTGCTGTGTTGCATCCGGCCAAAATCAGAATTACTAACAGAGACAAAACCTTTCTGTTTGGGGACTATAAATTGTCTAGCAAGCTCCTGGAAGAGATGAGAGTGGAAAATCTGCAGGAGAGTGTGGATAAGAGACAGAGAGCTAACTAAAAAGACTCAGTGTGAGCACTGCCTAAACCGACAGCTGGTCTATAAACAGTAACAGCTGAGAAACAGAAAATGCAGTTTACAAATATAGAGGGGTGGATTGGTTTCTAAGTTATATCTGCTACATGGGTTTTTTAAATTTTTTCTTTTCAAAGCTCTTAATGGCCTAGATGTAGGCTATATTTAAGCCCCTTTGTTTTCCATTTAAACCGATTTTTACCAAAAAAAATTCTGGGGTTTTACAAAAAAGTAGTATTAATTTTTTTCTGATTTTCACCTTACTTTTGTATTATTCAAATATATAAAAAATAACTTGTTTTATGAGGAAAATACAATACATTGCATGAGGTAGATATATTATGATAGCAGCAAAGAGTCCTGTGGCACCTTATAGACTAACAGACGTTTTGCAGCATGAGCTTTCGTGGGTGAATACCCACTTCGTCGGAATACACTTCGTGTATTCACCCACGAAAGCTCATGCTCCAAAACGTCTGTTAGTCTATAAGGTGCCACAGGACTCTTTGCTGCTTTTACAGATCCAGACTAACACGGCTACCCCTCTGATACATATATTATGATAATAATTAGTCTGTGTTTATATGCAAAGCTGCCTGTTGAAGTAAGGCTATGTATTAGTCTAGAACAGGGGTAGGCAACCTATGGTATGCATGCCCAAGATGGCACACAAGCTGATTTTCAGTGGCACTCACACTGCCCTGGTGCTGGCCACCGGTCTGGGGGGGCTCTGCATTTTAATTTAATTTTAAATGAAGCTTCTTAAACATTTAAAAACCTTATTTACTTTACATACAATAGTAGTTTAGTTATATATTATAGACTTATAGAAAGAGACCTTCTAAAAACATTAAAATGTACTACTGGTACACGAAACCTTAAATCAGAGTGAATAAATGAAGACTCAGCACAGCACTTCTGAAAGGTTGCCAACCCCTGGTCTAGAAGATACACACAATAAACAAGCAGGCACGCACGCAAGGTCTAAAGTGCATGCACATCTGAATATACTAATGAATCTCATGCCCACCATGTACGCATTTCAAGCTGTTATCTGATAACAGTTTAAAGAGTTGACACACTAAAATGGGAAGAAAACAAAAATCTGTATCAGAGTACATTTCAGAACACCAGAAGTATTTGAAAGTTTTTATAAAACAAACAGGAGACAAGGATAGAGTTGAGTGTATGTGCTGCAAATGGTGTGGCCCAATTATAAAATGTAAATAGTTATAGGCTAATAGTTCTAAGTCTACAACAGTAACCTGTTTATTGAAATGAAAAGTTTTTTATTCGGGGATTAGAGATGTATTGTTTTCATAAACTCAGCGGGGGCATTGTGTTTTGAGTTCTGTTTTAGTTCTGCAGCAAACCACATTGAGCGAATGGAATTCAAAACATTAATCTACTGAATACTTTTTTCCCCATCTTTCCATCCATCAAAATAAACCCTGATATGTACCCAAAAAAATTAATAGGTTTTGGTACTGATTTTTCACCTGCTTTTGTTGTTGTGGTAATGAACACTGATAAATTCCTGGGAAAAATTAAAATAAAAACTGAATATGAAAGGCCCTAGCTATATTTGAGATCTGCTCCTTGAGCCTTTCTTATGGGAACCTGTATTCTCACATGCCAGTTTTTAGGGATGCCACCATCATGTATTAGTTTGGCAGGTAATCACCTCTTGCTGTGGTGGCTCCTTGGCGCACTCCTTGACATGCATCTCAGCCCTTCCCTTCCACTTGCCAGAAGCTCCTGGAATCATTTATATTAGAAAAATTTTCAGAGGTTAAACCTCCTGGTAGCACTCAAATATGAAATGTTTCCCTTTCTCCTTCCTCCCTTGTAGTACAACTTCTGTTTTTAGTATATACATTTGAAAAAGTGTTTTTTAGTTAATTATTTGTATTGCATCAGTGCCTACAGATCAGGGATTGGGACCCGTTGTGCTAGGCCTTGTACACACACAATGAAAAGATGGTCCCTGCCTCAAAGAGCTTACAGTCAAAGCAAGACAAAGGAGCAGGTCTTCTCCCTGGTGCCCACCCTGACAAATTCAGCTGCCTGCAGGGGACGTCCGTAGAGGGAAGTGCTGGAGCAATCTGTATTCCTCTCCCCACCTAGGTCCAGGAGTAGGACCTGAGGTGCTCTGCAGATGTTACTCCATCCATACAATTGAACTATGTCCCTAGCCCCCATTCTCTTGCCATGCTCATCCTGCAGTGTATGGGGGATGGGGAAAGACCAGAGAAGCTGCACAGCAGGGGAGCCTCACGCTTTGGCTGACCCCCACCCCAGATCTCACAGCACATAGCTGCATAAAGAGTACCCATGGAGGTGGACTCCAGGCAAAAAGAGAACACCTCTCAAACGTCTGCCCTGCTGGAAGGGGGCCCTTTAAAGTGGTAAAATACTGGCTAGGATTTACTTCTAAAAGTTTTAATACAATATTAAGATGGCAAGAGTAAGCACTCAAAAGTAAAGAAATTCCTTAGCCCCGGTGCACATGCTGTACATTTTATGGCACCTCCCAGTGACAAAGAGCAATACTTCTGTCTCGTTCTGAGCATTTCTAAGGTCTTGTATCTTAATATACTAACCTTCCATAAACAAGGGAAAGAGGAACAGAAAATATGTGCATCCTGGCCTAGTTAAGATTGGAACTCACTGAATTTTCAGTGCTTGTTCTTGCAGACTTAACATTGTGTTAATACTACTATTTTGCTTTTAATTTTCCAGATTTTTTGTTTAAGTAAAGAAGATAATGTAGAAGTAAATAGCCAAGTTCTGTCGGCTTTATTACTGGAGCTTGTGAATTCTTTGAACCAATAAAAGCACGCTTAACCAGCTGTGCATACAGAAGCAATGCAGGAATGGCCTTCTGTCTCTGCTGATCTCCTGCCATGTGCATGGGTTCTGGGGCCCTCTGGGGTTTAGGAGGTGAAACCTCTGGCCAATACAGCGTGGGGTTAGTTTAAAAATGGAAAGGCTATGTAACCCTACAGATTACTGAGTGCAATAAATATTCTGACTATTAAATAATTTGGATCTCCATACTACCATCCATCCAAGGTTCTCAGAGCAATTTACAAATATTAACTAAGCTTTACACACTCCTGTGAAGGAGGGATGTACTGCCTCTATTTGAAAAATGGAGAAATTGATGCACAGAGATAATAAGGCACAGATTGTCAAAGGTATTCATACTCTTAATTTCCACTGATTTCAATAGAAGTTAGGAGCCTAAATACTTTTGAGGATCTGGGCCTAAGTGACTTACCCAAGCTCATGTGCCGAGAGTGAGATCTGTCCCATTGAAGTTAATGGCAAAACTCCCATTGCCCTCAGTATCATCAGGATTTCACCACAAGTCTTCAGCAGAGCTGAGAAGAGAACCCATATCTCTTGGATGCTAAGTTAGGTGCTTAAACCCCAGACTTAGGCACCTAAGTCCCAGTATTAGGCTCCATCACAATCCACAAAAGTCCCACTGAACCCTGTAGGTGCCTAAACTCACTTAGTATCTAAATGTTCAGGGTAAAAGTTCCCATAAGTTTGTGCCACTGGGTATGTGCACTGCTGCTTCCTTCTAGGTGCCCAGTTGCCTATCTCCTATCTAATGCATGAACCATGGGAAAATAGGCAGAGGAGCACCTAATGCGCTCATGGGCCCGATCTGGTAAGCACGCCGAGAGGCTGCCCACTGGCTTGGGTTCCATTCAGAATTGGAGGCCAGGGAAAGAAGTGGTCGTGGTGCCCACCTTATAACTTTTAGCTCAGTAGTTAGAGCACTCACCCAGAATGTGAGGAAGAAAGGATTTGAACAGGCAAGTGCTCTAACCACTGAGCTGGGGGATATTCTTATGTAGGGCTCCCTCAGTCTCTCCTGGCGAAGCTGTTCTGTGTTGCATATAATTAGTCACAATGCTGTAACGCTCAGCCGGACAGTGCAAGAATGACTTTGTAACCTGGTGGACAGGGCACCCATTTGGGAGGTGGGTGACCCAGGGGTCCAGTCCACCTGCTCCAATAACTCTTTAATTATCTCCCATCAGCATCTTCCACTGGCTATCTGAGCTGGCTCTATGCCTAGTGTGCTGTCTTTTGTGGATCGCATTCTTAGGCACCCACCTCTTTTCATTCATTGTATAGGGAGCATAAGCACCTAACTCAGGCTCTGTGGATTGCAGTGTTGTTCCAGTAATTGTCTAGGTGCCTCACCTAGAAATGCTGTAACGCTTAGCACCACACTTCCTAAGTTCTTTGTGGATCCGGGTCTAAATCCTGTGCTCCAATCCCACAACCATTCTTTCTTTCACTAAATAAAAACCCTACTTCAGACTTTGCATTCTCTTTCCTCTCAACTTCTTCAGCCCTTGTCAACTTGCGTTATACATGAATAACATAAAACTACAAAGAAACACCCTCTGGTTAAAAAGAATTACTCCATGCAGCTTTCCAGTCTGAGCAGGATTAATCACAGATAATAATTAAATACAAAGTGATAACCCGTAAATCACTAAACAAATGTGGCAGCAGACTTTTGTAAGGAAAATGAAAAGAACAAAGAGATTGCATTGTGAAAGATTTCATGCAAAAACAGAGCTTCATTACTGCAATAAGGTGGAGATTTTAAACACCCATTTTAACTCTGTCCCCCTACATCTGTACGTTACAATATGGTCTTTCATTACACGCGCTATAGCCCCGGAAGTAATTTGTTGATCTGACACGTACCAAGCTGATTTGATGCGGTTCTCTTCCCTGCTCCTTTCAACTGTGAAGATGCTCTGCCCTTTGTAATCTTTCCATCTTTATCTGAAATTTTACATGCCGGTTACCATGACAGGCAGTAATTGCCCCTTTTGATTTGTTATGTATAGGCATTTCTGGGGTGCTCATCACCAAAGTATCTGAGCACTTCACAAGCCTAAGGAAGTAAGCCTCCTAACACCCTTCTCAGAGAGGCAAATTTTTATTGTCTCGTTTTTACAGGTGAGATAGTGCAGCACAGAGACACTACAGTCACGGTTGTTGTAAATGACCACTGATTTTGGTGGCCAACTTGAAATAACTTGGCCTGATTTTTCAGAGGTGCTGAGAACTCCCAGGTCCAAATGAATTTTGATTGACTTCAGTTTGCTCTTTGTGGTGTGGAGGCTTGCCCTCTACGGACAACGTATACCCAAACTCACAGGGTAATGATTTTCAAACACCATCAGTCTGGACCAGATTTGAACCAGGGAGCTGGGAGTGAATGACTCTCTAGGCCACTTCCTGTCCCTTATACCATCCAGTATCCCTAATATTGAAACCTGCTTAACAGGAGTCTTATAAAAGCCAAATGTGTAGTGAGCAGCTGAATGCTTGTTTAGCCACACCACCTACTCACAGAGCTGCAGCTGTCTTCTAGTTTCAGCTTGTTAGCCAAAGACTTTTAAGAGGCATTTTTAGCTGATTTAGAAAGAGAATCAGTAGGTTTGATGTACTACATTGTTCTGACTTTAAACAATTCATTTCCAGGATCCTTTGGGCTATTTGAGACAAGTAGCAAAAGGAATGTCAATCTGATCTGGTTACATCTCCTTCAGTGACTGACTGTTTAGTGCAGGGGACTGGTAGCAGAGCAGAGAGCCTTTCACCTCTAGACAGCCAGTTTGTATAGATCTCAAGTTGGGAGTGGCTGAAAGCACTTTGCCATTTGTATGTTGTACTTCTGTGAAATTAGGTGGTCTCAGTCCTGGTCCTAATGGACAGGTGTCCACATCACAGCTAGCACTAACTGGCATTCTCAGCAGAAAAGCCAAAGACTGAGTGAACTTGGGGGTTGAGCTACCCTCTCGCCCAAAGATGTGGTCCTGCTACATGGTTGTGTGCCAGTCTGAGGGACGCTGGTAACGCCGCTGCCTGTGCTGTTCCTATTCAGTGGACTGAAAGAGGACTTAACTCTTCAGGGTTGTCAGGCTTATTTAAGAAAAATAAAAATAGCACAGTAACAGTTGAAGGCCAAGTTCTCTATTGCCCAGCACTGGGGCAGTCATTTACCTCTGTACAAAGTGGGTGTGAAAGGCTCTCACCAGTGTGTGTAAGTGAGTGGAGAGTTCTGGTTGAGTAGAGTTGTACCCACACTTTGCACAGATGTAAATAACTACAGGTGCTAAGCCGTAGAGAATCAGGTCCATTTTCGTAGCTGATGTTCCTTCTGATCTTTACCTGAATAAAAAAGGACCCCTTTTCTTTGTAAAACTTTTATGACATCATCAGATTTGGGAAATTGTATAGCCTGGCTGTTCTGAATGTATAACTGATTGGATACATGTCCCTTCTAGACTGATAATAGTTAAGGCTAAGTTATTGTCATGGATATTTTTAGTAAAAGTCACGGACAGGTCACGGGCAATAATGAAAAATTCACGGAAGCCCATGAACCTGTATCTGACTTTTACTAAAAATACCCATGAGGAAATGGGTAGCCTGGGCAGCTGGGAGGGGAGGGGCTGGGAGCTCCAGGGTGTCCCCCCCACCACTGCGGCTGGGAGCTGCCCGAGTCCCTTTTGCCACCCATGGCAGTGGAAATCCTGTCTGCCGCTGGTAGCTGCTGGGAGTGGCGGGGGTCCCTCTTGCTACCCGTAGTGGCCGGGAGCACCGTGGATCCCCTCTGCTGCCCACGATCCATGGGAATGGTAGGGATTCCCCCTGCCACCGGGTCCCCCCTGCCGCCCACGGGGGCTGGGAACAGCAGGGGTCCCTCTTGCTGCCCATGGTGGCCGGAAGTGGTGGATCTGCCCTGCCGCCAGGTCCCCCCTGCCACCTGCAGTGGCCAGGAGCTGTGGAGGTTCCCCATAGCTCCCCAGCCGCACTGGCTGAAGTCACGCATGTCTTTGGAAGTCCTGAATTCCGTGACCTCCATGACTAAATCGCAGCCTTAATAATAGTTGCAGATTCTGCCATGCATCCTTAGGAAGCTACTCTCCCTAGACTTGCAGTGAGGCATCAAATGAAATCTTTATTGTGAATGTCACAAACTATTAATGATCTTCATGAATGTAACACCTGAACAAACAAATGTATGGTTTCTCTGTGCATTGATTAGATTTGTAACTCCTTAATTTTAACTGACAAGGATAAACTCAGTTAGTAGACCTCATCAGTTGTATAGTTTAATCTATTTATTTACTCTGACTATACCCAACCCTTGGATGTTAAGTCCTTCATTAGGTAATTCATAATGGCTTTTTCAGGAACCTTGATGCCACTAAATTTGGAACAAAGACTACCGAAATATTTTCTTGTTTTCATTTCCTTAGATACTGTACATATTTGAAACACCCTGTGCTGTAAGTAACCCTTTGTCTTGAGAGTGACCCCTTCAAAGCCTTCTTAAGGTGTTTCCGATACAATAGAGTATGACCTTTAGTTAAAGACTATCCTCTATTAGGTATTCCGCTTGTGTTGGTCCCTTGAGTAGTCGCTTCAGATTCTGTAAGTTTCACTGAATATATTTCACTTTCAGTAACTGCTTATTGAAAATATCTCTGAACATTTCTAGAGCAGGCATTGTGGGTAGAGAATCTAAACTGCACTGTATATGTGTTTTATAAAGTCAGAATCCTTTCCCTTTGTAAAGCACAAGGTTCTTTGCAATCTTCCATTTGAGTCAGGTGTTAAACTCTGTCTCTTGTAATCCGAGTGATGGCTGCTGACGCATGGGATGATGGGGCACCTTCCCTAAACTCCCTCTCCCTCTCCTCCCTAGTCAGTTCAAATTTTTTCCAGTGGAAATGAAAGGCTGGTTAATCACAATTTGAATAAAGTAGCAAGGACAGTTTTCAGGAAGTGCTTATGCTAACTCACTCCACTGTATGAAAAATTCAGCTGCTGCTACCTCATATCAAAAGTCTGGCGAATATATATGCGTGCACAAGTGTTTTCTGTGGGATCTTGCTTAATTTATTTTGAAATCTGACTAATCTCATTGAGATTTCTTCAAGTTGTAGAAGTGTCATGAAGGTTTTGCATAACATGAACTAATAACAGCAGGCCTGTCCTGTTACAGCTGTCAAATTTTTCTGTGACCCTTTTTCAAGTCCCTCATTGTTTGTCATCCCTATTGACAGTAGGCAAATTAGAATGCAAGCTCTGTAGGGCAAGGGTAGTGTCTTCTGGTGTATATGTAAAGTGCCTATTGCAGTGAGGCCCGGATCCTGAGGCAGGGGTTGGGTCCCACTACAATATGTATCATTAATAAGGCTATGTTTATGTCATGGAGGTCATGGAAATCACAGAATCCGTGACTCCCAGAGACCTCTGTGACATTCTCTGCTTCAGCCCCAGGGGCTGCAGGACTCCGGAGCTGACAGCCAGTGGGGCCCTGGGCAGGGTTCTGGCGACAAGCCATAGGAGGCCCCCGGCAAAGTTCCAGTGACAGACTCCCGAGGGGGCCCGCCTCAGGGGTCCAGCAACAGGCAACAGCCTCGTGCGGCAGGAGGGGGACGCCTCGGGCAAGCAGCCGGGGTGTTCCGTTTTCTCTTTGGGTCACCCTGCAGCTCCCAGCCGCCGTGGGCGGAGGGGGAACCCCACGGCTCCCAGCCACCCACAGTGGTAAGGGAAACCATGGAGCCACAGCAGCAAAAGTCACAGACCGGTCATGGCTTCCATGAATTTTTGTTTATTGCCCGTGACCAGTCCATAATTTTTACTAAAAATAACCATGACAAAATCTTAGCCTTAATCATTAATAATGTACAATCTTCTCCACTTCGGTAACACTTGGAATGCCCCCTTCTCCCATCAGTGTGAACTTTTGGGATGATGTTGCAAACTCCCTCACAGGTCTGCTGTTAGCAGATGTGAAGCTCCTTATTTAGGAACTTACTGACTATAGAGAGTCTGTGCCCAGTGGGAAATGGGACTTCCATGTCCCAACTAGCTGCACTGTGAAGAGGGGGGGGGTGTCAAATTTTGGCCTGGTGTAAACAAGCAGAACTCATATTGTCTTCAATGGGAGAGACACCTGCTTATACCACTGTGGGACTTGGTTCAGAATGTGCCATCTCAAGGATAGAGTGTGGAGAATGGGAGGTGGAGAGCAGGGGCAGTAACAAACTAAAGTAGATGGTCAGGGAGAAGACTTGGGATGAGCAGCTACTTCTCCACTATCTGTGTGCATTAAACTAAAGGAAGAGTCAGCGGAGTTTGCTTCCAGCTTGTTTTCAGTAACTGCACTGAAATTAAACTTTGCACTAAAACGCACTGGATACAGAAACTCTCTTGGCATCTGTCTTTTACTATTGTAGTTCTTTGACATAGGAACTGGAGAGGCTTTAAAAAATAGTCTGCAAAGGTTCTCTAGCTTCTCTATAGCAAGAACTGCAGCGTCCTGTGCCAAAATGCTGTCTTGTGTGGTGCTACAGCCATACTCCTGGGGGAATCTCAGCATCCCTTTGCCTTCTGCAGCAGCAGCACATTGCAGGGGAGGGCAAGAGGGTGTTTCTTCTTTTTACCCAGTCACAGAAATGCACAAAGAGTCCTATTGTGGATGCCCTTGAACAGGGGTACTAGAGGGGGGTGGAGAAAGATCCTGTCTACTCCCCAGACCACCTGTGTGGGAAATCTAGACATTGTTTAAGTGCTAGGCTGTTTGGCCACTTAACACTCCCGGGGCCTGTCTCCACAATGTATTAGTTTGTATTAGAGGGGTGTAAATTCTAGTGTGTTGCGCACTAACTGGCCCCCGTGGACCCTGCTAGCATGCACTAAAAGTTCCCATTTCAAACAGTACTAGATTAACGCGCACTAAGAAGCTTTTAGTGCATCCCAGCAGGGTCCACATGGGCCAATTAGTGTGCAACACGCTAGTGGACACTCCTCAGTGTGGACTAACACCCCATACAGACAAGTCCCCCCATGTATTCCTCACCCCAAAGGGGGACATGGGTAGGTGGGTTGGGAACATGGCTATAGCCCTATCTCTCATTTGTGGCTTCTGGAATTAGGAAGCACATTCTGGAAAGCTGCGCATTCCTCTCTTTTATATGAAAGTAGTATGGAGTGAAGGGGATCATGCTGTTTCAGACTCCCCTGAGGCCATCTGCCCTGCACAGGCAGAATACCTCTGGGCACCAATGAGCAGACATTGTCTTCCTTCCCCTACCTCCCTCAAGAGTAGTTCCTTCTGCGAAAGCCAGGTTTGGGTTGTGCTTTGGCAGCTTTCTATACCTCGACACCAGAAATTCCTGCAGTCAAAGGGCTGACCTGAAAAATAGGGTAGTTTTAAAAAAAAGAAAAGGTAAAGAAGAGAACCTTTTCTGCCCTGTCCAATGGCTCACTCTTCCCTAGATATAGAGTAGCAGTTACAGCTACAGTCATCGCAAGGAATATGATATTTCTCTGTTCTTTCTCCTGTCTGTAGACTTTTTTCTCCTATAGAATATCATTTGGTCGTGGGTGAAAGTTAATCAGCCAGTGGCTGCTGTTACATTTGTGATATAGGAAACAAGCATATTTTGAAGAACTCTGTTTAAAGCACTGCACTCATGCCCTAACATCGCTTTATGTTTGTTTATCTATAGAAACTGAAAAGCTCTGACTTTGATGACTGGAAGAACATCAGAGGGCCCCGTCCATGGGAGGATTCCAAGTCTCTTCAAGAGCAGCAGCAGCAAGTTCTTCATTCCAAGCCATCTTGACTATGTGCGCTCACTCCGGTGTCTTTGTAGAATCACTGCTATGCCAGTGACTGGGCTTTCTTGCTTTCTAATCCTGTGTCCAGGGAGAGACATGGGTGGAGGAAAAACCAAGCTGACAAGTGGTTTACTTGAGATCAATCTGAGATGAAATGTTAAATAAAGATCTTTGTTCAACTGCAGCCATTTGCATGGAAGCCCATAGACTGTGTATATTAATTCTTAATAAAGATCAGCCCATTCTTTCATTGAGGATCTCAGTGTTTTCCTTCAGCATTTTTCATAGCTACTGGTCAAAATCTTGTGTGGGCTTCAGTGAGGGCTGACATCTAGGAATTCAGCCTGTCAGTAGCACAAGTTGTCACCCTAATGAGAGTGGTGGTTCTGCAGATGGTTCTAGATGTGTGTGACCAGATACATGTTGGTGCAGAGAGCTCCTGTGTGATCTCAGGCTCAAGGCTTTTAAACATGGGAGGTACTCTACAGGCTTAAGAGCTGTTAAGGAACAGCATGCACATTTTTGGATAATAATGCTCTTGAGTTTTATTTCCAGCACCTCACTCATACACTAATCAGTTCCAGCAGGTAATGGTTTTAATAACATTCGTTCAGCTGTGGTCAGATTTCTGTAATCACTTTATCAATGTGCTGTTGCGGGCAGCAACTTTCCCTATGGAACATTTCAATTTAAATATGAGCTCTTCCCCTTTAAGAATCTTGCTGTTTTTTATGTGAGCTAGCTGAGCAGAGTGGTAGAATCTTCTTGACCCAATATGAGGAGTGCAAAATCTCCCTAGGACTGTTATAATATACATGTATGTGCACATTCATATAGATGTAGGGAGATTGTTTATAGAGAAAGCCAATTACAGGTAATCTTCTTTGTGTGAATCTGTGCCTTCATGCACTAATATGTAGAAGCTGCTTAGCAAGTACTTACGGTAAAGTTTGGAACCTTCTTGCAAAGAATGTCTTTGTAGATGCTTCTAGGTGATTCCTTCCAGCCACAATGAATCTGTGTCTAAGGTGTTGCAAAAGACATGTAAAACTCCTCTCCTGGAGAGCTGGGTAGTTAAACATGGGTCAACAGAAGATGCTACTTTCGGAGCAGTCCAGAGACAAGTACATGTAAATCTCCTCAAAACTCACAGAGACATGTTCTCTTTAAATTCCTTCCTCAGATAATGTGTCTAATGCACCTGGAATGTCCTCCCCCATCCTGTGTATCATGCACCCTCCCTCAAAACCCACTTTTCTACAGGCTCTCCAACAACGAGCTCCATTCCCATGCCACACTAATGAAATCTACATTCATTTTAAAGAGGAACTAACATGATACATGCTGCCTGAAATCAGACAACCTCTTAGCCTCAGTGAGGTCTGTTTGAATGCCAGATTTGAACTTTCTGCCATATTTTAGTTATCTATGAAAAAATGAATTTGTGATCAGACTGGGAAATAGTGGGTACGTTTCTAGTCTCATTTGCACTAATGCATCTCTGGAATAACTCTCATCCCTTCCCTTTTTGAAGTATATTTTATCCTCACTTGGCTGCCAAGATCCCCAATCCTAATCCTGCAAACATTTAAATAAATAGGATTTGCATAAAGTTAAGCATGTGCATAAATGTTTGCTGATTTGAGACCTGAGTTTGTAAATTTCTCAGGACTGTCTTCTGTGTGTTCCCTGTGATGCATTTATCATACTTATAGTGTCTAAAAATAATAAATAACAATATAATACATGTATTATTTTTACTATATTATACCTCAAGATGGCTGAATGAAAGTTGCTCAGATTTTTCAAAAGTTTACCTTGGAGCTGAGATGAATGGAATTGGAATGTTATTTTTTTGGATTGCTGTGGGAATGTTTAAACAGTGAATTATTACACAGAGTGCTTTGCTATGTGAACTACAGAGCACTCCCAGGGACTGCTGTAATAATGGCTCGTACATGTAAGCATCATCTTTCTTATTGAATTTTATCTTAAATAATTTCAGCTCTTATCTTTCATCTATTCAGATAGATTCCTTTCTTCCACCTCTCTCCCCTTTCTCCCTGTGAAGAATCATTTATGACAGCAATTAGAAATGGAAAAGATTTATTAGATCCTCTAATCCATTACATGCATGTACAAGATGCAGTCTCCCGAGAGCAGTCTTCTAACACATATGACACTTGATCTGGCAAATCGAGGGTGTGAATTCCCAGAGAAGCCAGGTTTACAATGTGACACTGGCACACCAGGTGCCAGCTCATTCTAAGGTCCCTAGGCCTCATTGAACTCTTACAAATGCATAGCTGGAAACCAATCTGGCTTACATGTGGGTTAGCAGTATCAAAATAGATATTAGAGTTGGAACAATGTGTTTAGACTTTATGGAATGCTTGTAGGATGCTGCATGTATTAATCCTAGTTATAATATTTTTGTATCCCATATTATAAGGTAGTGTTTAAATATAAAAATGTTTAAGACTGTAAATTCCCCACAGTCAGGGGAGAAGAATTACCAAGTGTGAAATATTAGTTTACCACAAGAGGTGTTATCTCCCACCCATCAGGAAGGACTATTGAATCCAAATGGGCCATTGTGGAACAAAGACTTCGTTGATTACGTCCCTCTCTCCTCTCCTCCCAATGAAGTGGTTGCATGCAGGATCGCTCATCCCATCAGCTTGGATTCCGAGGTAGGGGGGTTAAAAATCCCTGACAAGGAGAAACTGGATCTTTTATACTGTCTGGACTCTGAGGTCCAAAGATTTCCAAAGATTTCCAAACATAAGCAAGAGATCCCAACGTTGCTTGGCATGGGTCAGCCCTAAAGGACATATAGAGATGCTTATTATAGAAGCTTATATTGCCTTTTTAAATCTAAGACTGTAAACTCTTGTATAAACTTTTAATCAAAAGCTTTGACTCGCAAACTACTCATGACCCTTCCTCCAAATAAGTAGCCCCAGTAGCCATCTCCTCTTTTGTCTTCTCAATTTACATTTTAACCTGTTTTATCCTGTAGAATCTCTTTTGATTTGATGCACCCAAATAAACTTGCCACACTTACTCCGAGCTTTGCTCTTAAGCTAAGGATGGTGTGAGCCCGTTGATCAACTTTCTCCCAGCCAATTCAATATTGAGGGTCGTGGTACTGAGCAGGATAACGCCAGTTGTTGGAGAGTGTCAGTCAGACATAGTCCGCTGGGGATTGTAAATAAGTTATGGAATGAAGGAAAACTCCCCAGTAGAGAGGGAATGTCTAGGGAGGTTGTACACCACACTGTGTGTGTATGACTAACAGGCTGCCTTAAGAGGAGTAAGGAGCCAGATCGAAAAAGACCATCCGGGACAGTTATGTTACTGGTTTTTGTTGGGACACAGCAGCAGGCTGTGGAAAAAAAATAAAAATAGTCAGGTATTCGGGTTATTAATCAGTATGTGGTCCCTCTTCATGCAGTAGTTCCTGATCAGCTACTATCATCAGCCAATCCCTGGGATGCTGAAATGGTTCACTGTTATTGACTTAAAATCAGCCTTTTCAGCATTCCTGTGCACCCAGACTCAATATCTCTTGGTTTCACCTCGGACTCTGGCAGCAGCTGCCCTGCTGATCACAAAGGCAAAAGAGCCTGACCCTGTCATTTTACCACGGTCCTGACCTCTCATGCCTTGTCCCTTCTAACTCTTAGAAGACACTAACCTAATTTTTAAAAGGTGGCCCCCCCCTTATCCAGCTACCTTGCTTCCTGACCTGCCCAGGATCAGCACGACTGTGACTGTGTGGGTAGTAGTTAGCATCTCTACAGATATAAACAACAACCTGTTTGACGCACTGGACAACCCTATGCATCCTCTTGGTATGCTCCAGGCATTCAACCCTACTGCCTGTCAATAGTGAAAGCATGCACATGTCCTCCATTTCAACATCTTCAAATTGACTTTGCAAATATGCCAAGGCTTTTTTGAAAAAAGCACCCTTGTTTTGGTTTGCTTCATGGTTTACTGGACCCCACCAGGTTCTTTAACAACCCAGACTGCAGTGTTCCTGGAGAGCACCTGGGATTGGGGAAATCCCAGCCCTGCCAGCCCAGTTAGCTTTAAAAAAATGAATGACTTTTAGACATAATGTTAGCAGGGAGAGGAGGACCCTGTGCCATGAATGAAATGTGCTGTGTTTTTAACAACACCCTACCACCACTTTTTCAAAACCAAACATCTAAGGGAAATGGCTAGAAGAACTCCTCTGGCCACCCCAGCCACCTTATGATTGGTGGCTTATGGGAATTGGCTTTTGGGTGGGTTGAAATAGTTATCCCAATAGCTACAAATGGAGGAATGTTGAGTCTGAACTTCTTATGAACTGAAACTTAACTCAGACTACATGTCTCTGTCTGAAACTTTTATCAAAAGCTTTGACCTGCGAACTACTCATGACCCTTCCCCTCCCAATAAGTAGTAATAGTAGCCATCTCCTCTTTTGTCTTCTCTCCAATTTTTTTTTACTGTTTTTTTCCTGTGAATCTTGATTGATTATGCATGACCATTTATTATGATCTATCACACTTGTTTTTTCTGTGTAACATTGATGCTGCTCTTCAATAAACTTACACTTAAGCCCTATACCAACTCCGCACAAACTCGGGTGCTGGAGAGGTGAGTAGGACTTGCTTTTTACCTAACGTGTATGTTTTCTGTTTTCACCTTATAAATAACTCTTTTCTTAGTTAATAAATCTTGAATTAGTTTATTACAGGATTGGCTACAGGCATTGTCTTTGATTTCAGATCTGAGCACAAATGACCTGTGGTAAGTGACTGGGAGTAATCTGAATATTGTAGTGATTTTTGGTGTAAAGTGACCATCTATCACATAGTCCAACTTACCTGGGTGGCAACATAGTCCCCCTGGGCATTCCAGTCTATCTGTGACTCCATGGTAAGACTGTTATAGACTCATAGACTTTAAGGTCAGAAGAGACCATTGTGATCATCTAGTCTGACCTCCAGCACATTGCAAGCCACAGAACCTCACCCACCCACTCCTGAAATAGACCCACAACCTCTGGCTGAGTTGCTGAAGTCCTCAAATCATGGTTTAAAGACTTCAAGTTACAGAGAATTCACCACTTATGCTAGTTTAAACCTGCAAGTGATCTGTGACCCATGCTGCAGAGGAAGATGAAAAGCCCCAAGGGTCTCTGACAAGCTGACCCAGGGGAAAATTCCTTCCTAGTCCCAAATATGGTAAGCAGTTAGACCCTGAGCATGTGGGCAGGACCCTCCGGGCAGATACTAGGGAAAGAATTCTCCATAGTAACTCAGAGACCTCCCAATCTAGTATCCTGTCTCTGGGCATTGGGGATTTTTCTACAGGCAGTTGCCAATAGGCATATGCCATTGTAGGCAGTCCCATCTTACCATCCCCTCCAGAAAGTTATCAAGCTCAGTCTTGAAGCCAGTTAGGTTTTTGCACCCAGTGCTCCCCTTGGAAGGCTGTTCCAGAACTTCACTCCTCTGATGGTTAGAAACCTTTGCCTAATTTTGAGTCTAAACTTATTGATGGCCAGTTTATATCCATTTGTTCTTGTGTCCACATTGCACTTAACTTAAATACCAGGGAGGGAGAGGAGTTATTTATCCCTCTGATGTATTTATAGTGCTTTAGGAGTTCACACTTGTTACTGGGTTGATGAAATCCAATTACAGAACATACTGCCAGTTTGGGGTTTCTGCCCTGAGGTTGGCACTCACAGCTGTAAGCCACTCCAGACAGCATGACATACACATTAGTACCTCAAACTAACCTGTTTCTCCACCCCCTCTAGAGAGCCAGCTAACCTGGTGATACTCTCTCTACATATCATGCATCAGGCTCCCATCTATTTATCCCTAAGCCTGCTGCTGTTTCCCCTCTTCGCTAGCAGTAGAAGGATGCACATAGGATTCTCTGCAGCTAACATTTAAAATGTCATCATTTTCCCTCCCTAAATGGATGCTTTCCTTCATCACTTTTAAAAGACAGCCACTGCTGACAAACAAAACCCTATTTAACCTTTATGTATTCAGTGCACTCTCGGCCTTACCTTTTCTGCCCATTCAACGATCATGAGACCTGTGTGAAGCTAGGTGCTGCCTTCTCCCTGATCTATTCAACGGTGTGTGTGTGTATGCTGCGGCCATAGGGGCAAGGCACCAAAATACAAGTTTGCCTAGAGGACCATTTTCCCTAAGGCCGGCCCTAAGGACATGTGAAGAGGCTTTGCCCTCACAAGTAACCCAACTGTGGCCCAGGGAAGGGGAGGGTCCTGATTAGAAACCAGAACAAAACATTAGTGGAGTGGTAGAGAAAGCTGATGCAGTAATCAAGAACCAGAGATGAGAAAGGGTCCTGCAAAGATAAAAGTGAGGGATGCAGGGACAAATACAGAGAATAGACTAAAGACAGTAGGAATCCAGACCCTGAGAGACAGAGTGCTGGGAGATCCTACGGAACAAGGAAAGGTGCTACAACAGAAATTGGTGGCAACTGAGGCAGCTTTACACGAAGCTATAGAGGACATTCAATTCTAGAAGGAAAAGTTTGGAGACAGCATGGAGGAGAAGGGTAAACTGCTTCTCATGGTTGGCGACTTAGAGCAGGAGCGGGATGACCTGCAGACCCGGCTCTGGCAACGCTAGGGGAGAAGGCATCCATACCTCCGAGGGATGCAGTCTTAAGGGGGACAGTGTGTGGAGGGATGTTCACGCCACATTAGTCTGGAAAGGATTAATGATGAGAAGGGGGCCAGTTAACTTGATAGGCCACACCTGAGGGGAATTAGGCTGGATAAGCAGCCCCTGATTGGGAATAGAGCCCAGCTGAGAAGTAACAGGCAGGGCTATGATAAAACCAGGAAGTTGGCAGCAGAAAGGGGCTGCAGTGAGGGAGCCTGCATTCACTCTCTGGACATTAGAGAGGGAAGGAGGGAAACCTAGGGGAGAGGGTGTAGGAAAAGGCTCAGGAAAATGGCAGCAAGGCTTAAGATTGTACAAACCTTGGCTGCTCGTTGGAGGATCCCTGATCTGGAACCCGGCCTACAGACTGGGCCTGAATTCCCATACCAGCCACAGGGGAAATGGCACCATCTGGGCAGTGAATGAGAAGACTGACAAAGACAGTTGCTTAAGGGTGCTGGAACAATTTGTATAGTGGGGGTGCTGAGAGCCCTTGAACCAATCTGTGAACCCGGCATATAATGGAAATCACTTCAAGCCAGAGGATGTGGAAGCACTGCCAGCACCCGTAGTTCCAGCACCTATGCAGTTGCTATGGAAAGACTTTGATACTCCAGAAGAGTGGAAGGACTATAATGACCTGGCGGAAGGGCCATGCCACAGAGAGAGAGAGAGAGGCAGCAGGGCACATGAGCAAGCAGCAGATCTGGAAAAAGCTAATCCCCAGAGCAGCCAGGAGGAGGAACCCTAATGATGAGTGGGATTGTAGCGATGCGGGACTCACCCCTGCGGCACCCCCTGCTAGTCTCCCGGGGAATTAGTGTTCCAGCAGCTGGAGCACCCTCTGCAGGTCACTGTCCTGCTGTCGCTGGCCCCATGTCCCTCCCGGACCCTGGTACCCCTCTCCCTTGAGTGCTGCCCCCTGGCAGTACCCCCCTCTCTCTGGGCTCCCCTTCCAGGGGAATTCCCACCCTCTATTCCCACTTTTCCTCAGTGTTCACTGCCAGTTCTCATCTAGCCCCCGCACTCTGGGGCAGACTGCAGTCCATATCACTTATCATTGGCAAGGGAGGTTTGAACCTGCTGCCGCCACCTACCCCCGGACTGCACCCCTGCCAGTACCTTTTCAGGCCTTTGGCTTTTGCAGCCAGGGGTTTTCCAGGTGGGAGCTCCCCAGCCCTATTCCCCAGCACTGCTCTACTCCAGTGCTTTACTCAAGAGCCAGGCCTTTCTCTCTCTGCACCTAGAGAGAGACTGCCTGTGCGCCCAGCCCACAGCCTCTTTATAGGGCCATCTGTGGCCTGATTGGGGTGTGGCCCAGCTGTGGCTACTTCCCCAATCAGCCCAGGTTTTCCCCTACCACAGCCTTCTCCCAGGGCTGTTCTCAGCCCTTCAGGGCAGGAGCGGGTGGCCACCCTGCTACAGGGACCCTGTGACAAGGCCAAAAAACCGCCAATGTGACGGAAACCATTTTAAGGCCTAGCTTGCTTCTGTTTGATGCAAAAACAGTGGAAGGCTCTATATTCTATTGCTAGTTCTCTGAGCCTCTTCTCCCAGGTCCAGTCTAACGCACTGCCATAGACTGTAGGTCAGGATCTGGGCATGGTGACCAGGTGTCCAGTTTTCGACCAGAACACCCGGTTAAAAAGGGACTCTGGCGGCTCCAGTCAGTGCCGCCAACTGGGCCACTAAAAGTCCAGTCAGCAGTGCTGCGGAGCTAAGGCAGGCTAGTCCCTACCTATCCTGACTCTGCGCTGCACCCCAGACATGGCCAGCGTTACGCCCCCCTCCAAGCACTGGCTCCACACTCCCATTGGCTGGGAACCGTGGCCAATGGGAGCTGTGGGGGTGGTGCCTTCAGGCGAGAGCAGCGCGCAGAGCAACCTGCCATGCCTCCGCCTAGGGCCGGACTGCTGTTCACTTCTGGGGCACAGTGCGGAGTCAGGATGGGAAGGAAGCCTGTCTTATCCCGCCGCTGACCAGGAGCTGCCGGGAGTAAGCCCCTGCCCCAACCCCCAGCCCCAAATCCTTGTCCCAGCCCTGAGTGCCTTCAAACCCAGAGCCCCCTATTGCACCCCAAACCCCTCATTCCTGGCCCCACCCCAGAGCCTGTAACCCCAGATGGAGCCCTCACCCCCCTGCATCCCAACCCCCAGCCCAGAGCCTCCTCCTACACCCTGAACCCCTCTGCCCCAGCCTGGAGCCCTGTCCTGCACCCCAAACCCTCCCTGGCCCCACCTCAGAGCCTGCATCCCCAAACAGAGCCCTCACCCCCCTGCATCCCAACCCTCTGCCCCATCCCATAGCCCCCTCCCACACCCTGAATCCCTCTGCCCCACCCCCCAGCCTGGAGCCCCCTCCTGCACCCCAAACCTCTCACCCATGGCCCCATCCCAGAGCCTGCACCCCAACCCCCTCCCTCAACCCACAGCCCCCTCCTGCACCCTGAACCCTTTGTCCCCAACCCCACTCCAGAGCCTGCATCCCCAGTGGGAGCCCTCTGCCCCGCACCCCAAACCCCTGCCCCAGTCCAGTGACAGTGAATGAGGGTGGGGGAGAGCAAGCAACTGAGGGAGGGGGGCTGGAGTGTGCGGGAGGTAGGGACTTGGGGAAGGGGCAGGGCTAGGGTGTTTGGTTTTGTGCGATGAGGAAGTTGGCAACCCTAGATCTGGGTGGTGGTATTTATTTCATCTTTTTGGCTCTGCTCTGTGATGAGGTTTATATTTGGAGACACCCAAAGCAATGATGAGTTCATGTTGGCAGTAAATAATCATTACAAAGGTGGAGGAAGATCCAGCCCTGTCATCCATTATTAAGATGTAACGTGCAATCCCAGCTTTGTCCACTCCTCGGGTAGTCTGCCAAAGCTCTCTGCTCTGGGAGGGGAACCACAAAAGAGCCTGGGGAGTGGAAATGCTGTCGGATTGCATGGGCAGGACTAAATGAAATACTGATCGCTGGGTGAAATGATTTTTTTACCAGCAGATCTTCTCTGACCTAAAATGGTGAGTTTTGCCTCGAGACCATCCCTTCAGTGAGATCACATGTTGCATGAGCAACAAGGTTAGAGCCATAGGCTTAAACTTCTCATCCTACTCAACAGAATGAATAACACTGAGATGTCTTACACCATTAAGGAAAAGACTGTACACAGCACTCTTGGGGTTCCCCCAAGACCTCATCCACTCAGTTTTCCAACAGTTCAGTTCAACTCCAGTCTCATCACTCAGGTTCCTTTACTTGGCACACAGCAAAGCTATGCTGAGTTGATCAGACTCAAGCATAGGGGGTGGGTATACGGCATATCACATCCAGAGTTACACAGCAAACCTCTTCCTTTATATACATTTACACATTACATTGCATTTACTATGCATTGCATCACACGTTTTGGGATTGGCTTGGTCACTTTGTAGGAACCAACACCTGAACAGCGCACACTGCCCATGCATAGCTTATTCTTTACCTCAGTATAAGAACATAAGAACGGCCATACTGGGTCAGACCAAAAGTCCATCCAGCCCAGTATCCTGTCTACCGACAGTGGCCAATTCCAGGTGCCCCAGAGGGAGTGAACCTAACAGATAATGATCAAGTGATCTCTCTCCTGCCATCCATCTCCAGCCTCTGACAAACAGAGGCTAGGGACACCATTCCTTATCCATCCTGGCTAATAGCCATTAATAGACTTAACTTCCATGAATTTATCTAGTTCTCTTTTAAACCCTGTTATAGTCCTAGCCTTCACAACCTCCTCAGGCAAGGAGTTCCACAGGTTGACTGTGCGCTGTGTGAAGAAGAATGTCCTTTTATTTGTTTTAAACCTGCTGCCCATTAATTTCATTTAGTGGCCCCTAGTTCTTATATTATGGGAACAAATAAATAACTTTTCCTTATTCACTTTCTCCACACCACTCATGATTTTATATACCTCTATCATATCCCCCCTTAGTCTACTCTCTTCCAAGCTGAAAAGTCTTAGCCTTTTTAATCATTCCTCATATGGGACCCATTCCAAACCCCTAATCATTTTAGTTGCCCTTTTCTGAACTTTTTCTAATACCAGTATATCTTTTTTGAGATGAGGAGACCACATCTGTAGGCAGTATTCAAGATGTGGGCATACCATCGATTTATGTAAGGGCAATAATATATTCCCCGTCTTATTCTCTATCCCCTTTTTAATGATTCCTAACATCCTGCTTGCTTTTTTGACTGCCGCTGCACACTGCGTGGACGTCTTCAGAGAACTATCCACGATAACGCCAAGATCTCTTTCCTGACTAGTTGTAGCTAAATTAGCCCCTATCATATTGTATGTATAGCTGGGGTTATTTCTTCCAATGTGCATTACTTTACATTTATCCACATTAAATTTCTTTTGCCATTTTGTTGCCCAATCACTTAGTTTTGTGAGATCTTTTTGAAGTTCTTCACAGTCTGCTTTGGTCTTAACTGTCTTGAGCAGTTTAGTATTGTCTGCAAACTTTGCCACCTCCCTGTTTACCCCTTTCTTCAGATCATTTATGAATAAGTTGAATAGGATTGGTCCTAGGACTGACCCTTGGGGAACACCATTAGTTATCTCTCTCCAGTCTGAAAATTTACCATTTATTCCTACCCTTTGTTCCCTGTATTTTAACCAGTTCTCAATCTATGAAATGATCTTCCCTCTTATCCCATGACAACTTAATTTACAAAAGAGTCTTTGGTGAGGGACCTTGTCAAAGGCTTTCTGGAAATCTAAGTACACTATGTCCACTGGATCCCCCTTGTCCACGTGTTTGTTGACCCTGTCAAAGAACTCTAATAGATTAGTAAAAAATGATTTCTCTTTACAGAAACCATGTTGACTTTTGCCCAACAATTTATGTTCTTCTATGTGTCTGAATTTTATTCTTTACTATTGTTTCAACTAATTTGCCCCGTACTGGCATTAGACTTACTGGTCTGTAATTGCCGGGATCACCTTTAGAGCCCTTTTTAAATATTGGCGTTACATTAGCTATCTTCTAGTCATTGGGTACAGAAGCCGATTTAAAGGACAGGTTACAAACCATAGTTAATAGTTCAGCAATTTCACATTTGAGTTCTTTCCAAACTCTTGGGTGAATGCCATCTGGTCCCGGTGACTTGTTACTGTTACATTTATCAATTAATTCCAAAACCTCCTCTAGTGACACTTCAATCTGTGACAATTCCTCAGATTTGTCACCTACAAAAGACGGCTCAGGTCTGGGAATCTCCCTAACATCCTCAGCTATGAAAACTGAAGCAAAGAATTCATTTAGTTTCTCCACAATGACTTTATCGTCTTTAAATGCTCCTTTTGTATGTTGATCGTCCAGGGATCCCACTGGTTGTTTAGCAGGTTTCCTGCTTCTGATGTACGTGAAAGGTAATAACAAAATGTTTTTTGAGTTTTTAGCTAGCTGTTCTTCAAACTCCTTTTTGGCATTTCTTATTACATTTTTACACTTAAGTTGGCTGTGGTTATGCTCCTTTCTATTTACCTCACTAGGATTTGACTTCCACTTTTTAAAAGATGCCTTTTTATCTCTCACTGCTTCTTTTACATGGTTGTTAAGCCATGGTGGCTCTTTTGTAGTTCTTTTACTGTGTTTTTTAATTTAGGGTCTACATTTAAGTTGGGCCTCTATTATGGTGTCTTTAAAAAGTGTCCATGCAGCTTGCAGGGATTTCACTCTAGTCACTATACCTTTTAATTTCTGTTTAACTAACCTCCTCATTTTTGCATAGTTCCCCTTTCTGAAATTAAATGCCGCAGTGTTGGGCTATTGAGGTGTTCTTCACACCACAGGAATGTTAAATGTTGTTATATTATGGTCACTATTTCCAAGTGGTCCTGTTATAGTTACCTCTAGGACCAGATCCTGCGCTCCACTCAGGACTGAATCGAGAATTGCCTCTCCCCTTGTGGGTTCCTGTACCAGCTGCTCCATGAAGCAGTCATTTAAAGTATTGAGAAATTTTGTCTCTGCATTTCGTCCTGAGGAGACATGTACCCAGTCAATATGGGGATAATTGAAATCCCCCACTATTATTGAGTTCTTTATTTTGATAGCCTCTCTAATCTCCCTGCTGAGTCACAGACTTCCCTAATCCTGTCTCCCAGAAAGAGAGGCCTCACCTTTGTTCAATTACTCATGTCAAGCCAGGCCTACATTCCACTGCTTTTGTTTGCAATGCAAGCATCACATTTTGTGCATCATTTCTATGCCCTCTCTGCATTTTACCCAAGAGAAAATTTTTGCAACCCCCAAATGTCCAGCAGTTTTAAGATCATGACAACCTCAGAGCCTCTTATTTTCAATATATCTGGTACAACCATTTGATGCCTGTATCTATCACATGCTGATTTCTCCTATCTCCTACACAATATTTCATCTTTAAAGGCCAAGTCTTCCCGCTGTGACCGGAAAGCTTTTACTGTGGTGTTGTGAGGGGACATCATTCTAGGGTGGCTGCAATTGCCAGTTGATTTTTCGACCACACACTATCCTGATGTCAGGATCCTCTCGCTGGGAAGTTTTTAGTTGCTCTGGGTCCATTCCTGCATTCCCGTTGTTCCAGTGGATGAACCAAGAACATGGGCACTTCTGCGAATCAGAGGAAGAGAGGAACACCCATCCCCTGATAAATTAAGTCATCCTTCTCCTGCTTGGGGCAGTATTTGCAATTAGCCGCCCAACAAGGTATCAGCATTATTATGCTTATGGTCAGGCCTGTGTGTGATTGCAAAATCATAGTACTGCAGCTTTTTCCAACCACCTGGCAGGCTGTCCCTCAGGATTCCTGAGTCTAAAGAGCTATTGCAGGGAAGCATGGTCTGTCCTGACCACAAACTTCCTCACATGCAGATAGCGATGAACATGTTCTATGGACTTAACCATGGCTAGGAGTTCCTTTTGGGAAGTGCAATAATTTCTCTCAGGAGAACTTAAACTATAATAAGATACGACTCGTTCAAGCCCTTTGTTTTCTTATTTGAATACTGCCCCCAGACTGTAAGCACTAGCAGCTGTGTCCAATACAAAAGGGACACAGGAATTGCACAAAGGGAACTGTGGTTGCTAAATGTGAACTGGTCAATCTGATAAATACTGGTATAGAAGGAAACTACAAGGGAAGGGAATGAAGGTGAGCGCCCAGAGTTTGTACTGGACTTGTTCCAGCACTTAAATGGGAAACAGAAGAACAGCTGAGCATCTATAAACTGGCTCATCGCCAGTTCCCCCTGGAAGGCGTCACCAGTATCTGGGTATGCCCAGAACACAGGCCTGCGTAGGACCTCTGCCAGTTCAGGTGAGGTTTCTTCTTTCCTCTCCTTCCTGCTCTTAGCTGTGTCCTGGCCAGCTCAGATTGATGGCTTGTCAAGGGCTTGTACCAGGTCTGGGTAACTCAGTGTTCTCTGGGAGTATGTTCTGCAGCACTGTCAGTGTTGGGCTGCAGTTAAACCTCCTTCCTGTCCCTCCTCCCACCCATTCATTTGACCTGTCATGTTGAATTCATCCAAATAAGCTTCCCAGGGAGTTTTCCCCTCAAATAAAATGACGCTTTTGCATCATTTGAGCTGGGACAGGCCAGCCTCTCCTCTCTGGGCCTGTGTAGTTTACAAGAGGGATAGCAAACAGTTGTAAATGTCTGTCTTACCCAAGTCCTCTGTCTGGATCAATTACTCATCCAGGCAGCTTCATTCCACTGTGGCCGGTGACCCTTTGATTTCCTTCTGGAGCTGAATTTTCAGCACCTTTAGTCCTTGCTGCAACGGTCTCCACTATTTTAGGGCAGAACTTCTCTTCTATGGCAGTCAGATGGGAAGCCCCACTGCAACACACTCCAGCTGGGATGGTAAAACTGATTGATTGAGGTGCCCGCCGATCTGTCTTCTCGCTCTGTAGTCGCTGCTCTAACAGGGATCTCACCTCAGCCTACAAGTCCCTCTGTGAGTCCTTTCTGGGAAACCTCCAGCTCTTGTTTCAGATCTTGTCTTTATTCCTGCTGGCCGTTTCTGATTTCTACAAATACCTCCGTTGTTTGTTCCATCTTGGTTCAACAGGAATACCAGCTCAGTTACTCTCCTTGGAAACTGGATCCTGCTGCTAACACCAGTGTCGCCCCTGTTTGACCCGAGCAGCTAGTCAAAAAGATTTGTTCCACTCTGTTGCAAGTTTAGACGTTTCCCTGCTGTTGGGTAAAGGAAGGGGACACTAAAAGGAAAAGATTCTATCCTAAAAGATGCATTTTAAAGAAAATCAATGTTTGTTGGGTAACAGGAAAGCTGGAAATTGTATTTGCTTATTCACAAGAGAGGGTGATTGGAACAAAAGTCAACGGTATTTTTAGTCTGTCTTGTAAGTGTGTCACCTTTCAAAATCAAAGCATCAGTGCAGTAAAGTTGAGGAACTTGGGGCAGGATGCATTCTCCCTAGGGAGATGCCATGCCTCAGGTGGATTGGCTGAGAAATGCAAGCCAGAGAGTGATGTTACAAGCACAGGCCTCAGCAGACTTGTCTCCTCCCATCTGCAGATTTACTTTCTCATCTCAGCTCCAGACCCCCAGCCGGCCTCCTCCCTGGTTCTAATCTCCCATCAGACTCTTTACATACCTATGAAATCAACTGTATCTGCCTGACTGGGAACAATTTAAAAACTGTCCAACCAGACAAAAATATAGACCATGTACAAGATGGCTTGGGGTTCTTTCATCATCTCGGCTCCCTGGGCTAGAGCATACCTGGTTATGTCCAATGCTTAGACAGCCTTGCAGGAGAGAGTCAAACAGGAACTACTGACTAAACCATAATGGAAGCTATTAAATAACTTTTAATTCATTTGATTTCTTTCCAAAATAATTTAAATCTAAGGCAGCTTGAGAGAACTTTTCTCAGCATCCAGTCTCATCTGTTTAATAATTAACATTTATTGGCTATTCTTCTCTGTGGTCTCTGTAATCTAAAGTGGCTCTTTCATTTGGAGAAATTACCGACTAGTGTTCTTGTAGGAAATAGGAATCTGTTTTCTAGGGACGCAGGGAAAGGGTCTTGGCTTTGCCATCGGTTCTCTGGCCTGGATCCTCAAAGCTTGTTGATTTCAATGAGCATTAGGTACCTAACTACCTTTGAGGATCTGGGCCTCTCTGTGAGCACGGCCAAGTCACTTACTGGCTTCCTCTCATCTGTAAAACTGTGATATATCTGTCCTTATCTGGCTTGTCAGCTTGGAAGCTCTTCAGTACAGGGTCTGTCTCTTTCTCTGTGTTTTGCGCAATGCCTAGCACAATGGGCATCTACTGTTACAGCCCCTTGGTGCTACTGTAATATAAATTGATTAATGTTAAAGGCATGGAAAATGCTGTGATCTTCCTCAGCAGTGTCACAGAAGGTGGGTAGGTACCGGTGTGAGCAAAGGGGACGTGGAGCAAAGAAGACAGAAGAGGCTACTGTGATGTAAAATTCCTGTGAGCTAGGCTTTGTCTCCTTCATTTAACCCTCACTAATGTTAGATTCCCAAGCAAATGCCTTCTACTACAGCCTGTGAAAGCAGGACAAAGCGCCCGTTAGAGCCTGGTTAAGACCCAAACACCAGCTGAAATGGCTCTGGCAGGGCCACTGCAGAATTAAATGAACTATTTTTCACTTACTTCTCATCACCTTGGTATTCCTAACAGCCTGCTGCATGGGCGTTCTCATCTCATCGCATCTCTGTGGGATACAATTGACTAACCAGGGTTTGATAGGATGGGGGCCTTGGTTGCTAACAGGACCTTTCATCGCAGCCATTCTCTCCCCTTGTATATGTCAGCATCTTCACTGTGGATCAGGATTTGTTTCCTTACAGAGCACAGACAGTGCCTGACTGATGGATGCTCCACTAATGCCCTAACCAATTAAACAGGCTTAGTTATTCATATGCCTCTGTTTCTGTGTCTGTGACAAGCAGACAGCCAATTGATTGGGCAAATCTTGTCTTACGCTGTCCCTCCCTCAGCTTCGTTCTTCCCCTGAGCAGTATCAAATCCCTGCTCTGCTGTACTGGTACAAGCAGAGGTGTGAGGTTTCCTCCATAGGCCAAGCTTTCAGTCTCCTATTCATTCTGCCTCCTGCTGCACGACTCTCATCTATAAGACTAATTAAGCTATAGAGCTGGCTCTTCATGTTTTTTCCTTTCCCAGAAACGCTGACGAACCAATATTCCTTCCATGCCCACTAGCGAGACAGCGCTGAGATGCCCCTGATAAAAAGGGGAATAAGAAGCATATATTTCATTCAGTGACTCTTGCACTGCAGAGTTCCCCAAAGTCTGCTATACAGCATATCGGTTATGCTGCAGCCCCCCTGGTCCCCAGCTAACCCCCCCCCAGCAACAATGCTAGTAAACAAGAACTTGGGGTCCTAAAAAACAAGCTGCTAGCACTTAAGGCTTGTCAACAGGGTGGGCTAATGTGCTCTAGGGGGTTGTGATTTCTGAAGCAGGCAAATGTGTTGCATGTTAATTGGTCTGTGTTGACCCCGGCTGAGCCCAGGGAAATGCAGAAAGAAAACAAACTGCACCCATTGGGGAAAGCTAGATTAGTTTGGAATGCAGTTTGATACAGCAGCTAGGGGCTTGAACTGGGAATTACAAGACCTGTGTGTCCTGTTCTTGCCTTTGCCACTGACCTACTGTGTGACCTTGGGCAAGTCACTTCACTTCCATGTGCTTCCATGTCCAAGCCCATCTTTTCTCTGTCATTGTTATTTAAATTGCTAGCTCGTCGGGTCAGGGACTCTGTCTTACAATGGTCAGGATCCTGCTAAGCCTTTCACATATGCTTACCTTTACACACTGCAAGTAGTCCCATGGAAGTCCATGGCACTGCTACCTGTGTGCAGTACAGCTGGTCAGGACTCTTCCATCAGAATAACTTTCCAAAGGAAAATACCCTTTTTTGCAAAATTAGAAATGTTCACAGGAAAATTTCATTTTTGCAGAAGAATTTCAATTTTCCATTGGGACTGTGCCGTGGCTATCCACCCGAATGCTCCCGTCAATTCCATTTGCTGCTGTCAGGAGAAAGCAATTTTGACAACAGCCTTCCAGGCAGGCAGTGGAAGAGCCACAGTGGGCCCTGGCTCGCCACTTGGCTACAGCCTAGTTGTCTCTCCAGTAGTGGGGGAGGCTGGAGGTGGAAAGCCTGGGTGCTCTGACTGACAGTCCACCAGTGAGGCCTGTGTGCAGGCAGAAAGCAGCACTGACAATCGCCTTCCAGGAGGGGAGGCGCAGAGCTGTCCTTTTGATTTCCCCAATCTGAAGACACATTACAAAGGTGGGTAACTATTATTAACCTAGTCTTCTAGATGGAGAATCTGATCAAGACACATTAAGTGATTTCCCGACATGGACACAGCAGGAGTTTGGCAGAGTTGAGCCCTGATCCCGAAAATACTTATGTATGAGCTGAATGGGACTACTCATGCAGTTAAAGCTGAGTGGGATACACACATAACGTTAGGTCTGTGTGTAAGTGTCTGTAGGCTTGGGGGCTCGGTCTGCCATTTCCCAGTCCTCTCCTCTAGCAGCTAGTGAAAGCTACTTGTGCTACCTTGTTAATGAAGTGCTCTGAATTCTGACTGAATAAAATATTCAGCCTTCATTGTGTGCATGGATTGGAGGGTGGCATGAGAGGCAGGCCTGTAGGAATATGTTACTCATTTGAGAAGGCACCACAGAATCTGGTAACATTTCAGAGATCCAATCATAGTGGAGCTAGCTTGTTAAAATGTTGCATGAGTACAAGGCATAACTTCTGAATGCCCTTCGCTCCTAGACCTTTCATCAAGTACCGCAGTTGTGCTACATTTCTCTCCCATTCTAGAAGAGTTTGCATATTTCTCAGTCCAGCTGTTAGTGTGTCCATATCATAGAAATCACCACCATCGCTGGAAATATTAAATGTCTGGTTGGCAAGATCAGCAGAAAATCCAAAGGCTGAATGGCCCTTGGAGACCAAACTCCCTTCATACTCCTGCTGGTAGTTCCCCCAAGTCAGTACTGACACACAGGAGGGACAGCATGGGGGAAGCTTGTATCATCTCACTCACCGCTACCTGCTTTGTGGAATGCAAACATGATTAGCACCAATTGTTGTGATGTTATTTTGCTCTAGATACCTCCCTGCCAGGGCTCTGTCTGCTAAACAACCATTTCACAGGAGCACCCAAACAGCAACAGGGTGGGAATTAGGAGCAAGCCTTTCCTGACCAGGGTCAAATCTGAACTGGTAACAGTAACGAAGGGCCCTGCATCCATTAATAATTCTCTGAATTAGCCAATCCCCAAATGATCTATTCTGTTTCCAAGGGAGATGTCACCCATTCACCCTTGCCTCTCTGTGGCTTTGGCCATGCTGCACTAGATGTGCTTAGTCAGGAAATGATAGCAAGCAAGATAAAAATGTATTCTCTTGTCCAGAAACAAATCCTGTATAATAACCTTTTGGAAACTTCCCCTGGGGCCATTTTTTGTGGTCACACTTCTTGTCTCTCTCATTATGTCTCTGTAACCCATATTTGTAAAGACAGGTAATCCAGGTTAAAGAGCTATAAGCCATTCAGTGTTTGTGTGATTTAAAACCTAAGAGACAGGTTCTGGGGCTGCTTAACTTTTTCATCTAATGACTCACACTTCTCTTTTCAATGCCAATTTGCCAAAGTTCAGGGAAGACAATTTAATTCCCCCTGATGGCCACTCTATTATTTGTTATAATGTATTTTGGTGGGCACTTTTCCTTCCACCAACCCCCTTTTCTTCTGCCAGCTTTTGAGCCTGATCCCTCCCTGCCGTGCACCTGGTGTCATCATTACACCTGTGTACAGTGAGCACAAAGCGAGTGGGAGTGTTACCAAACCAGAACTCCACTCATACTGGTGGGAACATTTTACACCCACTTTGCACAGGTGCAAATGACACCACCAGGTACAAGGCAATGGAGAATAAGGTCTTTAGAGCCTGAATATCTTGTTGGCTTCACTGAGTGAGCAGTGTTCTAGGGTAAGATATATGAAGAGATAGCTAGTTAAATCTCGTACCATCCCTCTGATGAGCAAAACTATTACACTACAGAGGCTTCTCTAATCACTTAAGTTCTAATTTTCTCTCTTTAGGCCTGGGGTGTCTTTGAAGGGGAGATCTTCATAGAAAAGCCAGTGTGCTCTAAGAAGTTTTGTAAAACTCACTCGTGTTTTTCTTTTGGGCTTGGGGCTCAATTAGGGTGACCAGATGTCCTGATTTTATAGGGACAGTCCTGATATTTGGGGCTTTTTCTTACCTAGGCTCCTATTACCCCCCATCCCCTGTCTCGATTTTTCATACTTGCTATCTGGTCACCCTAGGCTCAATTGCTGCATCAGAAGGGTGTTGGAGGTGTTGATTTTGGATGAGATGTGAAAATGAGGTGATTCGGTTAATCAAAGATTCATCCCTCCTGGAGGCCATAGAATCTCATCCACTAACTCCTGCATCAAGCTCATAAATTACAGTTGAATTAGAGCATGTCTTTTAGAAGGACATCCAGTATTATTTAAAGGCTGTACAAGTGATGGAAAAAAACCCACCACATCCCTAGGTAAGCTGTTCCAGTGGTTAATTACTCTCACTACTAAACATTTGTGCCTTACGTCCCATATGAATTTTTCAAGCTTCAACTGCCAGCTGTTGGATCTTGTTATGCCTGTGTTGCTAGTATCATGATCCCTGAAGTATCAAATGTCCTCTGCCTATGTAGGTACTTTTAGAGCCAGGGCTCTGGTGTCCTAGCCAAATTCCATTTTGGCTACATAAAATATGTCCTGTAGTTTCATTTGGATATAGCGTTCTTCATCTCCTAACCTAAATAGTTGTGTAGCGTTGCTGTGGGTAGACAGACATCTGCCGTGTTCCACCCCAGTGATTACTGCATTTTCGTGGTGGGTGAAGCGGCCGTTTGTGGGGCTATATATTTTGTAAGGGTTTCTTTGATCCTTTTGGATGAAAAGAGATACATTAATGTACACTTTCACTGTTGTGCTCAGGAGTGTAGAGTTCTTTTTGTCCACCTGCAGTCTATTCTGTGGTTGGTAGAGCATATACTACCAGAGGCTATAGCTTAATTTAGCTCAGCTACAGTGTCTTGTAATTAAGAAAGACCAAATCACCTCTGGTAATGGAAGGTTTTGAGCAGGAATTGATTTTTAGCAATAAGAGACTGAGATCCCTGGCCAACAAAATCCGTAATAAAAATGATTCTCTTTGTGCTAATCTCGCTGCAATGGGGTGTTGACCCCACACGTGCCCTGAAAAGGTTAACCAAGACAAAGGGGGCTAATTAACCCAACAGGCTGCAGCTGAGAGGAATCAGGTGGCTCAGCAATCCCCTGATTGAATGAGGAAGCCCAGCTGAGGAGGAATGAGCTAGGCTGGGAGTATAAAGGCAGAAAATAGGCAGCAGAAGGGAGCTGCTAGGAAAATTGGTAGTTACTTCCTCGGAGAAGGGAGATGTATTTGGCCTGGCAAACTGGGGGGGCACTGCCAGGAAGGTAGGACAGGGCTTGGAGAAAGACAGTAAGGTCTAGAAGGAACAGACCTTGACTGCTGACTAGAGGGTCTCTGAGCCAGAACCCAAAGTAGAGACTGAGCCCAGGTTTCCCTGCAAGCCACTGGGGAAGTGGCACTACAAGGCAGGGAATGGGAAGACTGCCCAGGAGTGCTGGTGAGGAAAGACTTTGATACTCCTGAAAGGGAAAATGTGTATAGTGAACTGGTCAGAGGATTGAGTCGTGAAGAGGCAGCAGTAGCTTGAGGAGCAGGAGAGGGGCTGCAGACCCAGAGAGAGAGGCCGAGAGACAGCATGTAGCCACAGGAAGGGGCATCGATCTGGTGCGCTATTCCCCAGAAAAGCCAGCGGCAGCCCTGTCCTAGCTGCCACACTAGCTGTCAAAATAGCCCTAAAAATGCCAGTTCTCTTCTCTAAACACAAGATCGTTTGCCCACACTGAGTAATTCATTTTTTTTCCCCTCACACCAAAGATCTCAATAATGGACTTTGTCACTTCTGTATTCTCCTTATTGTTCAATTTGCCCTGTGTAATAGGAAGGAATTTCAATTTTCCACAGAGTTCAGCAGTGTTTTCGCCACAGTATGAACACAGCATCATCCTAGCTCTTCTCCCAAGGTATCTTCCTTCATTGTATTAAAATGGTGAGGTATATGTGTGTGGGGGTGTATGTGTGAGAGAGAAATAACTGTTTCTAAAGATTAGGTCTGGCAGATAGTTGGTTGGCATCTAAATAATGCCTGGCCATGCAGCAATGTGTTTTTTAGAGTGGCATTTCCCTCCCTTTCTGATCTTTTATTGTCAAATGTTTCCTTTTGTGTCCTGTATAAGAGCTGCCACATTGGCCTAATATTCCGCTTACCAAACTCGTCTGCCTTTTTTCAATACTGCACCGTGCAAGTTAATGACTGTCAATAATACATAATCTGGGCTCAACAATGGCCGGTGCTAGCTGATTCAGAATGCATAAACACCCCCCAATAAAGCATCTTAGTGTTGTGCAGCACTATAGCAGGAAAACTTTCATTGTTCGTTTGTATTATTGTAGTACCTAGCATCCTCTGTCATGGACCAGAACCCCACTGTGCTAGGCACTGTACAAACAGAACAAAAAGATGGTCCCTGCTGCAAGGAGCTTACATTCTAGATATAAGACAAGAGACAATAGATGATACAGCCGGACAGGAGATCACAAGGAAACAATGCGATAGTATTGTGAGTGTGACGGAAAGTGGTCTCTGCGTGCCTGCAGCCTCGCTGTTAAGCCTTTTTTAGGTGTCCTAGCAAAGCAGAGTTTTAAGGAGGTCTTTGACAGAGAACAATGAAGTGGCTTTGGGGATGTTTATGGGAGTTCCTTCCAAAGGGCAACTTGGGAGAAAGAGTGACCCACACTGGTGATCAACTTATTCTGAAGCATGAGGCTTGATTGCCCTGGTGATTGTTACTGTATCTAATTTATTCGCAGGGGAATAATAGTACCTTTGGACTGAGGTCTTGTAATGTATTGGCTCTGTCTGTATGAATGTGTGAGTGACGGATGCTGCCCTCTAGTGGAAAGCACTTTTAGCTCAAGTGATTCAGGTCTCTTTTTGGACCAGAAAGGGTTCTAAAGGCAGCTCCCTGTGTGCATGAGATTTCTATATAGTAGTAAAGTCTGTCTGCAACACATGGACTCATTCCAGTCTTCAGACGCCCAGGTGAGCTGCTCCTTACTGGTCAGACCTGCACTCTCCAACTCCCATAGGACTACTTGCCTCTCGTGATTCTAATCTTTGGCGACTGCAGGGATGTCATTGATCTGATGTCACTGCTGGTGACACTTTATTTGCATATATGCCTTATCCTCTGTTTAACATGGCTAAGAGTACATGGTTAAAATGTGTGAACTGAAGGATGAGATGAACAGAGTAAACAGGAAACAAAGACCAGGGATGTTGGGGATATGTTACCTGACAAGTGGTATGAAGAACTCTAGGGCCTGATTTTCTTGCTTCTCTCTTGCACTGGAAAAACACTACTGATGTTAGTGGAGTTGCTCCTGATTTACATCAGTGTAACTGAGGACTTTCTTCACTGCAGTGTTAGCTTGCGGAGTAACTCGAGTGTTGCCCCAACCACACACACATCTCTACCTTGAAGTTAGTGCTTGAAACTCAAGCTACCTGGCCATTCAGGGGGGACAGGGCTAGGTTAAAGCCCAAGTGCTGCTGACATTCAAGCTACTGAAGCAGTGCGGACTCAGCATTCTGTATGCCTACAAACACACTGTGTGGCTTGCGTATTCTGAGTGCAACCGCTCTCACTTGAGTTAGGTCAGCCTGAGTGTAGATGACTCGAGCTAATGCTGCAGTGAAAACCAACCCTGCAAATCAGGCTCTTAAACTAAAACAGTCCAAATCATCAGGTGATGTAGCCACACTTATTTACACCAGCTGGGGATCTGGCACAACATGTGCCTAATTCAGCTATTCTGTGAGCAGGTGCAATTCCATAGTTTTCAATAGGTGCTATACCCATCTACACCAGAAAGTTTTCCCCCACTTATCTGTAATTTGCACTTGGGTTTGTATTTAAACACACTGGTGTAACTCTCCACTGAGTCAAGGGGATCCGAATCTGTCCTAAAGCTCCAATACTTGATTCCATTTGATCCATCAGTGTCTCCGTTCACTTTGGCTTAATTCTAAGGTGTTAAGTCTGAGGAAGCAAAGAAAGGATCTGCCCCAGCTGGAGTCTCAGGAATTCTGGGAGGGCAGCAAGCTCTATAAAGAGTCTCTGTTTCTGCGATATTAAATTCTTGCCACTTCTCAGGCTCTCTCCTAAGTCATTTTGAAAGCTGATGGGAATTATTGATCCTATTTACACTCCAAGTGTTTTGACTGATTCTGCATTGAAAAACAGGAGTGTCCAGATGCAGAATTAAAGAGCAGCTCTTCCCATGGCCTGATACAAAAATGACCTATGGGTCTGACCTGTATTCTCTGAAAGTGGCTTCATTCTTTCATGGGATTGCTGCCCCCTGCTAGGTCACTGGCTTGTAAATTACTGTGCCCCATCCATTAATCTGTAGTCTACATCCTGTCCTTTCTTGTTCCCTAAACCCTCTTTCCTCCGGCACATGCATGCATCTTCCTCCCTACTGCCTAACAGAACAAGTGCAGAAAATGTTCTGAAGGCCAGGAGGCAGGTAGCATGCCACACCGTGCCAGACTCCTTGTTGGTGAGAGGATGAGTTGCCACTTGTGCTTCTACTTCTGGCAAGATGGTTTCTTCATGAAAGGGCAGGATTTCACCTTATGGTCCAAAGTCAGCCCTGAAATCAACAGTGTAAATCTGTTTCCAATGGGAATTGCACATGCTTACACCAGGGCTGAGTTTTGTCCTTTTTTGTTCTGATCTTGTAGTTGTACTACTAACTTGCTAGACAAAAAAGCACCAAAAAGGTAGCTCAGTGCTCTAATCTAAAGTACCATAGGTTGGTGTGTTGACCAATTTGCTCTGGGTGCTGTCAGTGCAAACTTCTCTGGGAGCTGTGCTCCTTAATGAGGCAAGTTTGTGTCATCCACAGGAAGGAAAGAGAAGATCTTAATTTCTCTTGTCACCTTCTTTAGTCTCTTTCAAGCCATTTTCTTTCTACCCAGGTGTTGTCTGGAGGGAGGTAGATATTTTTAAAGAAAAATTAATGTGTAAATATTAGTTAAATGGAATTTTGTTTGAACTTTTTTTTTGAAAATGTATATAAGTGCACAGGCTCTTATGTCCAAGTGATCTACTGAGTAGCTTCTTATAACCTTTGATTTGTATCAGTTTGGTACAATAATATCTTGTCTGTTTCATTCCAGCTGATGTCCTGGCATATGCAAAGGATGTCTTCACTGTGTCCCTTACAACTAGGGGAGGGAGGACAATTAAATTGAAGTTTACAAGGAGAATTTCATGCAGACCTCAAAAGCTTTGGTACCTACAAGTTCAGCTGCTTGTCCAGCCTCTTGAGTCTGCAGAACGGACCAGGAAATTGGCATGCATTCTGTCATAAGACATCAGGTCTTCCTGCTTATGGCTGGGCTGATTGTATGGTGGGAACAGCCTTTCCCTTAATATCCCAGTGCTTCTGATCCACACTTCAATCAGGAAGTGCAAATACATGCCAACCTCGCCTCCCCTGTCGTCGTCCCCCCCCACAAAAAAACCCTACACATACACCACGAGTAAAACACACCCCTCCTCCAAAAAAGAACCAGTTTGTTTTAAAAACTCTAAAGTCCGAGGTTTTGGAGAGAGAAATTCTCATTGTAGCTAAACCAGCTCACCTAACCTTCATTGTTACAGACAGGTTGTAAAGAGTAATTGCATGAGATTAGAAGATAGTCCTTGGGTTCTTCCCCATTTTTGCTACTGACTTGTGGAGCTTTGGGCAAATCCACTGAGCTGTTCAAAATTCTCCATTAATGTCGAGTGCCTCCATTTTTCAGCGTTCAACTTGAGAAACATGGGCTCTTTTCTCTAGCGGTGCTGGGAACTCCCCATTAGTTGATGGGAATCACGGGTGTTTGTCTCTGAAATTCTGTTCTTTAGTTGCTCTGTGCCTCCATTTCCCCTTCAATGAAAAGCAGGGAAGTTGAGTCCCGCAGTGTTCATGCAATATGAACGAAGGTGAAATTGCTATATAAGGGCCTAATGTTGTCTTTAGTTTGTACCAGCGTGTGTGCTGTGAAATCGAGAGCTGGATTTCAAGTACTTCAGAGCTTGAGGGGGTTTAGATTTGGGATTTTTGTTTGACCTATGAGAGAGAGAGGCACTAGCAGGAAGATCTGCAGGTTTGAATTCTGAACCCTCACCTCCTGGAATATCAGAGGGTGTTTGGATCCAGGACTTTTGTTCAACCCAATAATAAACAAAACCAAAGCAATGGTGAAAAATATTTCACTCTCTTGTATCGTGCTTTCCATCCATTTATCTCCATGCCGAGAAGTGATATAATTTATCCTTTCGTAACACCACAGGTGAGTGGAAGAGCCAGGAATAGAATCTATGGCTCCAGAGTGCCAGTGTGGTATGCAAGAGAGACAGGGAGGGTGAAGTAAAAGTTCTTATTGGACCGACATCTGTAGGTGAAAGAGACGAGCTTTTGAGCTACATGGAGTTCTTCAGGTCTGGTGGGTGAAGTCTGTAATACCTTATCCACTGGAGCACTCTGAACAAGATTGCCAGTGAACGACCAAATAGTACTTGGTCTGTACCTGTTCTTCAAAGGCTTTCCCCCTCTTCAGCTGTGAAAGAGCCACACCACCCTAGTCTTTCTAGTAGGTGAAGCAGCCTACCCTGAAGGGTGTTGGAGGCAGCAGAGTGAAGATAACTAGGCTGGTGTGATCACTGTGCTGCCTCCATGTGAGCACAAAACAGCGAGCAGCTGGAGGAATGGGAAAGGAGAGTTTTCAAGACACTCGATTCTTTGCTGAGGGGGATCTTTTGTTGCGGGAGAACGAGGAAGTGGAAAGGCAGATTTTTTTTTGTCTAGATTTTTCACACACCCAGTCCAATCTCCCTTGCTTCCCCCCCGCCCACGTACTACGTACTTAGAAGCCTTGTCTAAACAAAGAAATCAAACTGTTCCTGAAAATGGTGTCTCTTCTCGTCCCGCTCTTTCTTCCCCCCACCCAGCCAATATTGAAAATGGATGTGTCTAGTCTACACACACTTAAACCACTGTCAGTATTGGTTCAGGGCTATGCGTGCTGAAACCTCTTCATCAACACTGCAGTTTCCTAGGGTAGACCGAGCTGGAGTTTCATTCATGTAAATCTTTGTCAGTTACACTTCATATTTCTGTTCTGTGGCTGCGCAATAGACACAACTGCTGGCAGGAAATTGATCACAGGGCAGCATGCCTGCCGCCATGGGGAATGTGACGGCATTGACAGAGTGTCTCTTTCTGGTGGTGACTCCAGAATCCCCTGAAATATAGTATAAAGCCTAGTATCCAATTTCCCATGCTCTGTAATTCTGTATGTGTGCGTCAGTCAGAACCACTGTGTGTCATTATCCGACGATCTATCACATTAAAACATGGGGGAAGGAAAACCACCCTGGAAGGGAAAAGTAATGCTTTGTAGCCTTTGAAGCACGTCCCGTTTAGTCTTGGCCTCTGAAACTTTCATTTAGTCTTGTACCCTCCCAAAAGATTCTGCCCATAGCCCAGCACTTCACTGTACTCGCAACAAGAGACTAAGGTTGGGGCTAGTGCAGGGGTTCTCAACCTTTTTCTTTCTGCAACCTTCCCCACCCCCCGCCCATGCTATAAAAACTCCATGGCCCACCTGTGTCGCAACTGATTTTCTGCATGCCAAAAAAAAGCCAGGGCTGGCATTAGGGGGCAGCAAACAGAGAAATTACTTGGGGGAGGGGGCATACCACACAGACCCCCATGAAGCTAAGCTGCTCAGGCTTAGGCTTCAGCCCTATGCAGAGGAGCTTTGGCTTTCTGCCCTGGGCTCCAGTAAGTCTGATGCTGGCCCTGCTTGACAGACTCCCTGAAAACTGCTCGCAGCCCCTCAGGGGCACCGGACCCCGGGTTGAGAACCACTGGACTAGTGCAGACAAAGCAGCATATACCTCAACATGTGTTTAAATTGTCAAGTCCAAGCCTAATATTCCCTCTAGGCCAGGGGTGGGCAAACTTTTTGGCCTGAGGGCCACATCTGGGTGGGGAAATTGCATGCAGGGCTACGAATGTGGGGCAGGGGGTTGGGGTGTGGGAGAGGGTTCAGTGTGCAGGAAGGGGCTCAGGGCAAGGGGTTGGGGTGTAGGAATGGTGCAGGGTGTACAAGGGGGTTGGGGTGTGACAAGGGGTTGGGGGCTCAAGGTGGGGCTTGGGGTGTGGCAGGGGATTGGGGTGCAGGCTCTGGCCCAGTGCTGCTTACCTTGAGTGGCTCCGGGGTGGCAGCAGCACACAGCAGGGCTAAAGCTGGTGCCCTGACCGTGGCCATGTGCCACTCCCAGAATCAGCCGGCAGCACGTTCCTGCAGCCCCTGGTGGCGGGGAGGGGCAGGGCAGAGGGCTCCGCGAGCTGCTCTCACTTGCGAGTACCTCCCGTAAAGTTCCCATTGGCTGAGGTTCCCCATTCCAACCAACGGGAGCTGTGGGAGGTGGTGCCTGCAGGCAAGGGCAGCGCACGGAGCCCTCTGCCCCCTTCCCTTTCCCACCCTTCCCCTCCCTCAGGAGCTGCAGGGACGTGGTGCCGGCTACTTCTGGGAGCGGCGTGAGGCCAGGGCAGGCAGGGAGCCTGCCTTAGCCCCGCTGCGCCATGGGGGTAGCAATCCCGCGGGCCAGATCCAAAGCCCTGACAGGCCAGATCCGGCCCACCCCAATCTAGGCTTTAATCTTACCAGCTTAGCATGCATGAAGGGAGGGTGTCTGCCTACACTAGCCTTTTCAAATGTTAGTTAGCACCTGTTGCCTGACGCCTAGCATCACACCTTTTGTTCTAGTCTGCCCTAGGAGGTTAGGGTGGAAGGAGGGAAGAGTCCAGGCTCTGTAATAGGAAAGTATCTTTTCTCCCCCCTCATGCCCATTATTAAGCAACAGACTTGCCCCCTCCAGGTGTGCTTTTGTCTGACTTCACCGCCTCCGCAGGGCTGTGCCCTGTTGGCAGTAGGATGGGAGCCTCCCAAGAAATAATGAGGGTGATGCAGAAAGTGCGACTCATCGCTCTGAGCAAGCACTATGCCAGGGGTGGGCAAACTCCGGCCTGTCAGGGCTTTGGATCCGGCCTGTGGGATTGCCACCTCCGTGGTGCAGGAGGGCTAAGGCAGGCTTCGTGCCTGTCTTGGGTCCGCACTGCTCCTGGAAGCAGCCAGCACCATGTCCCTGTGGCCCTGGAGGGGTGGGGTGAGGGCGCAGAGGTCTCGATGCGCTGCCCTTGCTTGCAGGCACCGCCCCCCCGCAGCTCCCATTGGCCGGGAATGGGGAACTGCAGCCTATGGGAGCTTTGCGGGAGGTACCTACAGGCAAGGGCAGTGCGTGGAGCCCTCTCCCCGCCCCCCTGCCCCACACCCCGGGGCTGCATGGATGTGGTGCCAGCTGTTTCCGGGAGCAGCATGGGGGCCAGGGCAGGCAAGGAGCCTGTCTTAGCCCTGCTGCACGCCACTGCCACCCTGGAGCCACTCAAGGTAAGCGGCGCCAGGCTGGAGCCCACACCCCTCCTGTGCCCTGCACCCCTGCCCCAGCCCTACATTCATGGCCCTGCATGCAATTTCCCCACCCAGATGTGGCCCTCGGGCCAAAACGTTTGCCCACCCCTGCACTATACTCTTAGCTTTGAGAGACTGGCCCAAAGTTAATGCGAGTCGTTGAGCCAGTAATGAACTAATGTGCCGTTTGCTGTTAAGGGAGTGATGCTGTTGGAGTTGCTGTCTTTAGAACAAAACCTTAAACTGAGATACGTGTCCTTATGCTCTTGTGGCACTTGGCACACAGCGTGTGTTCAGCGATGGAGCTCTGACGAAATGCCAAGTTGCGTTCTGCTTCCTAAACTTTCCCCTGCAATTTGTTGGACTGAGCACGCTTCGCTTGTAGCCTGAACCCATGGTCTTGTTTCTTTTCTGCTGTTAAGCAGTTGCTGCAGTGTAACACGGAGTGAGTTACTATCCATGCTGGATCTCCCACTAACGTCAATAGGAGAAGGATAAAGCTCCTGGAGGCTTGGGATAGGCGCTGTCTAAATCGCTCTACATAAGAGATGCCTCAATAGGTCAGGGCTTCGCTGTGCTAATCACTGTACGAACATCTAGTAAAGGACAGACCCTGCCCCAAAGAGTTCACAATTATGTAATGAGAAAGCTAGTGTGTCCCTTCCTCTTCTGGACAGAACCAGAATTGCAATTGTCTTGTCTTATGTCCTAGCAGCTGTAGGAAATTCTCCTTTTTGTGCAAGAGGTAGGCATGTCTGCTTTTGGGACTCAATCCTGCAAGATGCTGAGGACTCTGGCCCCGATTAGCAAAGCACGGGAGTGGTCCCACTGAAATCAATGAGACCCCTTGTGCTTAAAGCTAGGCACGTGCTTTGCTGGGTCAGCACCAGAGTCCGTGCAGGAACATGCACTTGAAGACTGATCAGAATTCTGTCCTTGCTGGTGCTGTGAACTTCCACATGCCAGTGCCATGCAGCATAGTGAAAAATGGGAAGCCCAAAGGGTATGTCTACCCTGCGGCTGGGAACAAGCCTCCAAGCCCAAGTAAACAGACTTGCACTAGAGGGGCTCAAGCTAATGTACTAAAAATAGCCACATGGCCGTTCTCCCTTGGGCTCTGCAGTGTAAGAGGTTGGGTGGGCTTGAGAGCCCAAGGCAGAACGTCCACATTGCTCTTTCTAGCATACTAGCTGAAACCTCCCTAGCACAAGTCTGTCTTCCCACACTGGTAGGCAGGGGCGGCTCTAGGTATTTTACCACCCCAAGCACGGCAGGCAGGCTGCCTTCGGCGGCTTGCCTGCGGGAGGTCTGCCGGTCCTGCAGCTTCAGCATACCCGCCACCGAATTGCTGCCGAATCCGCTTGGAGCGCTGGTGCCTGGAGCCGTCGCTGCTGGTAGGCACTCTTCCAGCTGCAGTTTAGACGCACCCTAAGTGCCTATGTATGTGTTAAGTGTTGAGAAGATGCTGCAGTGGTGGTATTTATAAATCAACACCTGTGAAGGAAACCCCACCAGCTCGGCAGCTCATAGATTTCTCTTGTAACCCTTCAAACTTTTTTTTTTTTTTGGTTATACATCAAACGAACAAAACCTTTTAAGATGTTTTGTTCTTAACCCCTCTCTTCGCACCTCTCCTGTAACTGGGGCCTACAGAGGGACTTGACAATGTGAGAATGAGCTTGCTGCAGTTGCGATTGCATAGAGGCAGAGGTTTGAGACCTCCACGTTTCATGGTGAAAACAACACTTATAAAATTAAACCGCGATTTCACACATCCTGATACTCTGTGAAAATGATTTGATGCCGTGTCTGGGGGACGGGAAAGATCTTGCTGAGATTTAGTTCCTTCTAATCATGTGTGGTGGGTTTTTTTATTTTATTTTATTTCTTTATTTTTAAAGTGTATTCACTGCTCATGAAGGTTGCCAGGAGCCTGATGTCTTGATTCATCTGTGGAACAGGAACAGCAAGGACATGGCAGTGCAGGTTTCCCTGCTGCCCAGCCACTGGGCCTGTTCCTTTCAGATGCAGAGGTTCCTTTTCATTGAATTACTTGAAAAGTGAACAATAAAAGGTTCAAATGTTGCTGAAATATGTTCACTTTAAGCCAAGATCTGCACGCATGCAAACTACTGTGGAAATCGGACGCAGTGCCCCAGAGTATGCTTTGCTCCTTCCACAAAAGACCTGTTCAATGTCTTGGTTATGCCAAGAGGGATGACCAGGGAAGAACACTGGGTGTGGATCTGTCTGTGGGTTTCATACTGTGCTCATCAGTGACATCTGAATTGTAGCAAGCTGAGTGGAAGAAGCCTGAGGGACTCTGTGCAGAGCAGGTGGAGGCAGAATGCCCCTGGAAGCACTGGGGGTGCATGCTGTGCAGCACTTATAGTTGCTGGAGAAAAATATAATGTGCCCTTCACGCAGTGCCTTCTGCCAGATGCTAGCAGGTACCTGGGGATGGGTCCTTGGCTTTGCCCCCCAGGGGCTGACTGGCAATGGGGGTTGTGGAGAGCTGATGGCTGTTAGCCATTAGCTCCCAGTGCATTTGTGGAGTGACAGTAGCAGTATTCTGCCTGGATCTGTGGGAAAGGAAAGCTATGTATGGGTAGAGGGAAGGAGGTTCCCTCTACCTTCTTTCTCTCCCAGTGGGAAGATGGCATTAAAAGGGAAAATATAAAACAAAGAGGCAGAAAAATGGATGTATACATAGGGGCCCAACTCTGCATTCAATTCACAAATCAAACTCCTACTGAAATCTTGTATCCTCAATCAGATGACCACAGGGAGGGAATGTTGGGTAAATTAAGATGCAGGACTGAGCCCCAAACCAGTTGTGATAATACCTTGACAATATCCTGTTATATTCTGAACAGACCTTATGGAATTAAGATCAACTTTATGGAATTATTGAATGAGGGTAATACTTCTGGGCTGGGTACATCAGATTAAAAATGTAATTGTGTATGTGATGATGGCATTATATGTACCTTCTCTCATAGGGAGCGGGGATGCTAGTGAACTTCCTCAAGCCCTTTGAAGTCCCCCGGGAAGAGATGCATACACTAGTTCAAACTGGATTTTCCAGAGACCAACAGACAGACTTTTGTATAAAAGCCTGGGTTTTAAACTGACTCCAGGCCGCCTTCCTGATCCAGGAAATGGACAGGACTCCTGGTCCATGGAGAGTCCCAGTCCTTAGGGGAGGATTGGAAGGACTTGGCCCGGGGGGGCAGGGGACCATGGCAATGGGATATTTGAAGCTAGCACCAACGGGGTCCACGCAGCTCCACAGGTGTTCCTTGTACCTCACTTGGGGGTGGCTTTGGTGGCAGGGCAGCCACACAGATAGATGGAGGGTTAAGCAGCCCTCAGGGGGGCTGCACAAAACCCAACCAATGGGAGGAGGGCCTGTAGAGAGCCAATCAGGGCCATATAAGAAGGGCTGCTCAACAGAGCAGGGGCAGTCTCTCCCTGGAGTGCAAGGGGGAAGGACTGGCTGCCTTAGAGAAGTACGTTAGATAAAGCAGTGCTGGGCAGGGTCAAGGGAGCAATAGGGAGCTCCAGCCTGAGGAATGCCAGACTGAGGCCCCTGATACAAAGGACTGGGAAGATGCCAGGCCTGTGGGGAAGTGGCTCAGGAAAATGGAGGAGAGGCCGCTGGCTATAGGGTCCCTGGGTCGGGGCCCCTCCTCCCCCTTCCTCTACTTGCCACAGAGGGGGTTGGCCAGAATTCGGACTGCAGTTTGCCCCATGAGGTGAGGAGCTAGACTGAAGGCTGCAGTAGGCCACAGCGGCAAGTGGATGGACTGGAGCAGGGGTAGGCAACCTATGGCACGGGTGCCAAAGGCAGCAAGCAAGCTGATTTTCAGTGGCCCTCACACTGCCTGGTCCTGGCCACCAGTCAGGGGCGCTCTGCATTTTAAATGAAGCTTCTTAAACATTTTAAAAGCCTTATTTACTTTACATACAATAATAGTTTAGTTTTATATTATAGACTTATAGAAAGAGACCTTCTAAAAACGTTAAAATGTATTACTGGCACATGACATCTTAAATTAGAGTGAATAAATGAAGACTCGGCACAGCACTTCTGAAAGGTTGCCGACCCCTGGACTAGAGATAGCTGGTTCCCCCCGAAGCAGGGAGAAAGCGGAGCGGGGTACTGCCGGAAGGCCGTGCCTAGAAGAGGATGCTGGGGAGTGACGCAGGTCTTAGAGGTGGCCCTGATTGGCTCTCTACAGGCCCTCCTCCCATTGGCAGTGAGACACCACTAGAGGAAGGCACACTGGCAACCAAGAGCTAATTCCCAGCACGGCCAGCAGGAGGCATTGCGATGGGGAGTCCTGCCCCGTTACACAACCAGAGGGGCTATTGAGGCTGCAGCCATTAGCACAGGAGGATTCTGTCCCCACTGCAATCTGCAAAGACCTCACCAGCAAACGCTGCCTGTTTGTTCAGGCTCAGTGCTCTGTCTAGGAGTGTGCTGGAAGGAACAACACCTCTCTGACCAAGCTTTCCGTTAACCACACAGGTTCTTAAATCCACTGGCATTTAACTGACTTGACCAGGGTTTCCCATCCCTTTCTTTTAAGAACAGCAAGTTTGGCATTGCATGGTCATGGTGCTCCCTATATTAAGTTTGTTGTTTGCTTTAATTCCAACCCTTGCAAAGGGCATGCAGATCCTGTAGATGGGCACTTTATGAATGTGTGTGACAATAGTAAATATGTTGGGGGATGGGAAGTCCCACTGGATTTTATTTGTAGGGGTCTTATGAGACTGACAGAACTCCCTGATTTTAGTCAAACGTATCTTGAACTCTTTTTAGCTTCACCCCAGTTTTGCATAGAGGTTTGGGGTTTGTACAAATGAAAAGGGGTTTCCTGAGCTGCCTCTGATTGGAGTATTGCATGGCCCTAGGAGGAAACCCCTCATTTCTGCATTGAGCCCTCCTTGGGTGGTACCTCCACTGGCTTCCCAGGAGCTGAAGGTTTTGAGGATCATGCCCCAAGTTTAAATCTGTCAAGACGGTCGCAGCAGTGCTTCTTCCTTGGCTTGAGTCACTGCTATAACTTCAACACCATAAACCGTATGTCTTATGAAACGCACAACACATAGGTGAAAATGGGGAATCTTTCCCTCTGGAGTTTGTGTTCATGACCCCCTGGGAGGTCTAAATTGCTTGTTGTGGACTAGTCACAAAAGTGACATGTGCCCTTTTCAGTGGCAGACTGGTGAGCACTGGGGAGTGGGGAAAACCACCTAGCAGAGCAAATCTGCAAAATGATCTGCTGCCACGCAGCCCCATCTAACATTGAAATAAATACCTGGAAGCCGTGAAAGGGTTAAATGTATGTGCCATTGCAGGAGACCCTCCTCTGAACAGGAGAGGCTTGTTAACCCAAGGTTTAAGGCAGCTAAGTGAAGTATTTCAGCTGTTCCTAGGTTAACTCCCCTATTGGCTCCAAAGCAGTGCTCCTGTTTGGAGTGTAACAGATTGCAAAGTGATCCCTCCAAGCCAGACAGAGCCCCTCCAAGCCTGTTGCTTTTAAGTGACACCTTCCCAGTGAGTGATAGCCAAGCACGTGTACTTGCAAAAAAGATTTGAGGGTGTTTGATACAGAGTGAGATAAACGTTGGTTCTGGAAGTGGGGGCGCAGGAGAGGAAGGAGAGGAGGGAGAAGTGTTTTGGCTGGCAGTCTGAACATGGGGCTGGGTATCTGTTTTTTGTTTTGTTCATTCTTATTCAAAGCATTAACAGAAATGACGTACCTGTTCTAGATAAATAAATGAGGAAAGGCCACCCAGGGTGTATATCTTTCTTCTCTGTAAAGAATTATCCTGCTCAAGAAGTCTTGACTATTCAGAAGATGGGACAATATTGGTTAGATGAATGGATGTAGTTTCTCATTTTATTAGAAATGGGCAAATTTAGTCATGATACAAAAGTACTCATTAAAGTGATAGACAACAGCTGCTATTTTTTTTTAACTCTAGTCCATCCTTTCGCAATTAAAAAAAACACAACACTCTCTGCATCTGCCATGCGACTGTGTCTAGGCCAAATGGTTTGCGTGTAGCAGTCCATTGATCTGTTGTGTGCAAGTAGTGAATTGCTTGTTCACAGGGTCGTAATCTAAATGCTGCTCTAGGAGAGGCAGGCTATTAGGAGAGGTGACTAAATGGGAGAACACTCTTTAGTGGAGAGCCAATGTTTTATTTAATAAACCACAGTTCACTACTCTTATTCACTGGAATCAAATCATGCATTCAGAATCACTTATTACAATCTATTTACTTGCATTACCATTAGCCTTGCTCTTATCTCTCTTTTGCATACGCTGTAAACTATTTGATCCAAAACATTTCAGATATAAAAAGGAGAGTCTAACCATAGAGAGATGGGAGAGCTAAGAACTAGCCCTCTGTACTAGGGGCTAGGAGCAGAGCTGATGTACAGCTAGCATAAGAGCCAGGCATCCTCTTAGGGCTGCTTCTGCTATCCTGAAGGCCATTCGATGCCACCAGAGTGGGGGTATGTCTACACTATGGGATTATACTGATTTTACAGAAACCAGTTTTTTAAAACAGATTGTATAAAGTCGAGTGCACGCGGCCACACTAAGCACATTAATTCGGCGGTGTGCGTCCATGTACCGAGGCTAGGGTCGATTTCCGGAGCGTTGCACTGTGGGTAGCTATCCCATAGTTCCCGCAGTCTTCCCCACCCCTTGGAATTCTGGGTTGAGATCCCAGTGCCTGATGGGGCAAAAAACATTGTCGCGGGTGGTTTTGGGTACAGCCTCACCCCTCCCTCCGTGAAAGCAGCAGACAACCGTGTCGCGCCTTTTTTCCTGGGTGAACTGTGCAAACGCCATAGCACAGCAAGCATGGACCCTGCTCAGCTCAAGACAGCAATCATGGACGTTGTAAACACCTTGCGCATTATCGTGCAGTCTATGCTGAACCAGGACCTGCAAAACCAGGCGAGGAGGAGGCGGCTACGGCAGCGCGGCGACGAGAGTGATGAGGACATGGACACAGAATTTCTCAAACCGCGGGCCCCTGCGCTTTGGAGATCCTGCTGGTAATGGGGCAGGTTCTAGCCATTGAACGCCGATTTTGGGCCCGGGAAACAAGCACTGACTGGTGGGACCGCATAGTTTTGTAGGTTTGGGATGATTCCCAGTGGCTGCGAAACTTTCGCATGCGTAAGGGCACTTTCATGGAACTTTGTGACTTGCTTTCCCCTGCCCTGAAATGCCAGAATACCAAAATGAGAGCAGCCCTCACAGTTGAGAAGCGAGTGGCAATAGCCCTCTGAAAGCTTGCAATGCCAGACAGCTACCGGTCAGTCGGGAATCAATTTGGAGTGGGCAAATCTACTGTGGGGGCTGCTGTGATGCAAGTAGCCAAAGCAATCATTAAGCTGCAGCTACGAAAGCTTGTGACTCTGGGAAACGTGCAGGCCATAGTGGATGGCTTTGCTGCAATGGGATTCCCTAACTGTGGTGGGGCGATAGATGGAACCCATATCCCTATCTTGGCACCGGAGCACCAGGGCACCCACTACATAAACCGCAAGGGGTACTTTTCAATGGTGCTGCAAGCACTGGTGGATCACAAGGGACGTTTCACCAACATCCACGTGGGATGGCCGGGAAGGGTTCATGACGCTCGCGTCTTCAGGAACACTACTCTGTTTAAACGGCTGCAGCAAGGGAATTACTTCCCAGACCAGAAAATAACAGTTGGGGATGATGAAATGCCTGTTGTTATCCTGGGGGACCCAGCCTACCCCTTGATGCCATGGCTCATGAAGCCATACACAGGCAGCCTGGACAATAGTCAGGAGTTGTTCAACTACAGGCTGAACAAGTGCAGAATGGTGGTAGAATGTGCATTTGGCCGTTTAAAGGCGTGCTGGTGCACATTACTGACTCGCTCAGACCTCAGCCAAACCAATGTCCCCTTTGTGGAGCACACAGCAAGCAGCAATAACAATCTCTGTGAGAGTAAGGGGGAGACCTTTATGGCGGGGTGGGAGGCTGAGGCAAATCACCTGGCTGCTGATTACGCGCAGCCAGACACCAGGGCGATTAGAAGAGCACACCAGGAAGCTGTGTGCATCGGAGAAGCTTTGAAAACGAGTTTCATCATGGGCCAGGGTACAGTCTGACTGCTGTGTTTGTTTCCCCTTGATGAACACCCCCCCCCCTTGATTGACTCATTCCCTGTAAGCAACCCACCCTCCCCCTTCGATTACAGCTTACTTAAGGAAATAAAGTCACTATAGTTTAAAAATCATGTATTCTTTATTAATTCATTATAAAAAGAGGGAGAGAACTGACAAGGTAGCCTGGGTGTGGTTTGGGAGGAGGATAGGAAGGAAGGAAAAGGCCACTAAATTTTTTTCAAAATAATGACAGCCTTTTGGTTGGGCTGTCCACGGCGGTGGAGTGGGCGGGTGCACGGAGCCTCCCCCCACACGTTCTTACACGTCTGGGTGAGGAGGATATGGAACATGGTGAGGGGTGAGAGTGGTTACACAGGGGCTGCAGCGGCACTCTGTGATCCTGCTGCTGTTCCTGAAGCTCCACCAGACGCCGGAGCATGTCAGTTTGATCACGCAGCAGCCCCAGCATTGCATCATGCCTCCTCTGATCTTCCTGCCGCCACCTCTCATCTCGAGCGTCCCTCCTGTCCTCATGTTCACTGGCATCTTTCCTGTAATTTGATACCACGTCCTTCCACTCATTCAGATGCACTCTTTCATTGCGGGTCACTTCCATGATTTCCGAGAACATTTCGTCTCGCGTCTTTTTTTTTTCCCACCACCTTATCTGAGAGAGCCTTCGGGATGGAGTAGGGAGGCTTGAAAAATTTGCAGCTGCATGAGAGAGGGAAAAAAGGGAGAGAAGTATTTAGAAAGATACATTTTACAGAACAATGCTTACACTCTTTCACAGTGAACAACACTATTCACCTTACATAGCACATGTGATTTCACTACAAGGTCGCATTTTGCATCTTAATGTTGAGTGCCTGCGGCTCTGGTGTTAGAGATCTCACAGACGCAGGTCCGGGCAGCAGAATTCAGCTTGCATGCAGCCATGGTAAGCCACTGTCTTTCGGCTTCTGCAGCCTTCATATACACAGTGCCCTCCTTTCCCAAATACTAAGCAAAGCCCGTTCAGTGCTGCTTCTTTCCTGTTAACATGCAGCAGCAGAAACCAACCCCCCATCCAATTCTCTAGGATGATCGCTTTACCCCTCCCCACACCGCGTGGCTGGTCGCAGGGAAGATCCCTGCTAGCCAAATGCAAAAAAGCTCAGCACCAATCACCCCCCACCCCTTCCTCCTGCTTGGCTACCTGCAAGGAAGGATTTCTTTTAAGCAACAGGCAAACAGCCCAGTAGGAATGGCCATCTCTGTCCCCTTAATTAAATTTCTGAATTTCAACCAGATTACCATGAATGATATCACTCTCCTGAGGATAACACAGTGAGATAAAGAACGGCTGTTGCTTGAATGCCAGCAAACACCGGGACCATATGCAGCTAGGCTTTGTCATGCAATGATACCAGATTACTTGCTACATGCATGGCGTGGTCAAGTGTCCTACCATGGAGGACGGAATAAGGCTGCCCTGCCCAGAAACCTTCTGCAAAGGCTTTTGGAGTACTTCCAGGAGAGCTTCATGGAGATGTCCCTGGAGGATTTCCGCTCCATCCCCAGACATGTTAACAGACTTTTCCAATAACTGTACTGGCCGCGAATGCATCCCAAGTCCTCAGGGCAAATTAATCATTAAAAAACGCTTGCTTTTAAACCATGTTTTATATTTACAAAGGTACACTCACCAGAGGTCCCTTCCATGGCTTCATTGTGTGGTATAGTGGCTTGGGAGGGCTGGGAGGGTAATTCCGTCAGGGTGAGAAAAAGCTCTTGGCTGTTGGGGAGAACGGAGTGCTGTGTGCTCTCTGCAAGCTCATCCTCCTCTTCCTTCTCCTCATCTTCCCCGTCCGCAGAATCCTCAGCCATGGCTGAGATTACCACCCCCACCTCGGCATCCACGGACAGGGGTGGGGTAGTGGTGGCAGACCGCCCGAGAATTGCATGCAGCTCAGCGTAGAAGCTGCATGTTTTCGGCCCTGCCCCGGACCTTCCGTTTGCTTCTTTGGTTTTCTGGTAGGCTTGTCTGAGCTCTTTAACTTTCACATGGCACTGTACTGAGTCCCTGGTGTGGCCTCTCTGCATCATGGCCTTGGAAATTTTTTCAAATGTTTTTTCATTTAGTCTTTTGGAACGGAGTTCTGTTAGCACGGAATCCTCTCCCCATACAGCGATCAGATCCAGTACCTCCCATGCGGTCCATGCTGGAGCTCTTTTTCGATTCTCAGGAGACTGCATTGTTACCTGTGCTGGTGAGCTCTCCACGCTGGCCAAACAGGAAATGAAATTCAAAAGTTCGCGAGGCTTTTTCTGTCTACCTGGCCAGTGCATCCGAGTTCAGATGGCTTTCCAAAGCGGTCACAATGGTGCACTGTGGGATACCGCCCAGAGGCCAATACCGTCGAATTGCGGCCACACTAATCCTAATCCGACATGGCAATACCGATTTCAGCGCTACTCCCCTCGTCGGGGAGGAGTACAGAAATTGGTTTTAAGAGCCCTTTATATCGATATAAAGGGCTTCGTTGTGTGGACGGGTGCAGGGTTAAATCGGTTTAACTCTGCTAAATTCGGTATAAACGCGTAGTGTAGACCAGGCTTGAGAATCAGACCCAATAACAGAGAGTACAGTCCCTTTAAGGACTATGTAGACCCAGACAGTCAAGAAGGTCACATGAATCCTAGGGAAGGAGCTGTGGCCTGGGGAGAGTTTAGGATTGTGGTTTTGTTACTTTTATTACCCTGGAAGGGTGGACTTCTAAGTGTGTCTGAAGGACTAAAATATCCACAATAGGAGAGTAACTCTATGGAGAGACCTTGATTCAGCAAAACACTTAAGAACAGGCTTGAAAACAAAGCATCTACTTAAATCCCATTGGGACTGTGCTTCATTGCTTTACTGAATCAGGGCTAGAGAGAGGTAAACTTGTACTTGCTCTCCAGCAGTAAGAGACAGACTATCTACCAATGTGGAAAGTGAGGCACGCTTGCAGCCTGACAGCAAGAGGCATGGCACCCATCTAAAAGCCCATATTGTTCTAATTGCATATAATTAAATTAGCATTTTGCCTATATTGAATGTTCTCTGTAATGTCTACAGGTCCATTATTCACCCCTTTCCCCCTAATTAACTGTTCTACTCTTTGTAGGCCCATTTTCTCCACCCCATTGTTAATAAAATGGGATCAGTGTCTCTGGTAGGGAAGCTTAGATTGTATCTAATTGTTCAAGGGAAAGAGGCATGTCTACCTGTCAGGTTTTGTCCAAGATTTCTAAAGTAAAATATCCTGTTGGATAGGAGCTCCTTTGAACAGGTGTCTGCTGAAAATTATTATGTTGACTTTAAGGGAGCAGTGAAATCTTGTTCCATATTTATCCAGTGTTTGTGATGCCCACACCAGCAAGGCCTATAATTGTTCTGCCCCATAATATTCTGTAAGGTCTGGGGCTTCCATTTTAAAATCTCACATGCTTGAAGTTGTGACTACTCACCTGTTTAAAGTTAAGCATGTGCTTAAGAACTGGATTGGGGCCATATGGGGATTCCATCCATTTCCTAAATGTGTTTTCCATCCCCATGCCATCCAGCAGGTTTGAAAAATAATTCCATTCAACCCTTTCAAATGCCTTCTCTTGATCGTGTGACAGCAACATGACAGGTGTAGTCTTTGCCTGGGTCAAATAGATGACATCTGCAAGTGTCAGAAAGTAATCTGCAGTCTACAATAATCTTTGGGTCACTCTTAATTAATAGTTGTAGCAGAATCTAGCCTATTAGCAAGCACTTTGGGAAGTACTTGCTACCTGCATGGAAGCTGGAAGGAGGAATCTAGGATGCTGAAGGGAAAAGTTTTTGGAGGAGGCATCAGGAAATCAATCTGTGTGCATGTGGCTTCAATGTTAGCTGCCGTTGCAGCACTTCTGTAAATAGTGCTCTTAATGAAAAGCCAGTTTAGTTTTAGAAACATGGAGTCCTCTCAATGTATTGCTCAGCAGGTGGTACATGAAACAGCCAATATCTTGGTATCAGTGTTTAAAAAGAAAATACCTCTGTTAGAGGCATAATCAGTTTTGCCTTGGCTGGGTTTCAAAATCAATGGGAGAAGGTCATATTTCATTGTGGTGTGGTGTGTTTTCATGTATTTATTTATTTGTTGACTTTGAGATAAGTCTGGGAAATTATTTTAAAAAAATTAAAAGCTTGGGAGTGAGATTCTTTCCTGGATCCTGGTAATATGTACATTTTGGCAATTAATTTGGCAATTGATCTTTGATTATCAGCAGGTAAGTATGCCCAGTGGTCTGTGATGGGATGTTAGATGGGTTGGGATCTGAGTTACTATAGAGAATTCTTTCCTGGGTGCTGGCTGGTGAGTCTTGCCCACATGCTCAGGGTTTAGCTGATCGCCATATTTGGGGTCGGGAAGGAATTTTCCTCCAGGGCAGATTGGCAGAGGCCCTGGAGGTTTTTCGCCTTCCTCTGCAGCATGGGGCACGGGTCACTTGCTGGAGGATTCTCTGCAGCTTGAGGTCTTCAAACTGCAATTTGGGGACTTCAATAACTCAGACATAGGCTAGGGGTTTGTTATAGAAGTGGATGGGTGAGATTCTGTGGCCTGCGTTGTGCAGGAGGTCAGACTAGATGATCATAATGGTCCCTTTTGACCTTAAAGGCTATGAGAACCCATCAGACCCTGCAGACTTTCCTACAGGCTCTTAGTCTATTATATTATATTCTTATTGACAATATAAATCTCTTCTACACTGATGGCTCTTTTGAAACCCCCTTTTGGTCCTTAGTGATAATAGGTAAATAAGAAGTTGCAATATACTTTCATAATCTGGTTTTCATTTATCTGGATTTCACTGGAGGCATAAAAACTCTCACAATTTACATTTTTGGGTTGTAGCTGAGGTATGTTGTTTAGCAATCACTCTAAAATGTCATCAAAGGATTAGTTAAAGGAGTCTTCCCTTCTCCCAGAGAGGTTTTCCTTGCTACCCTCCCTAGTTGGCAACCAATATGCTGGGGAAAATCCTTTTAAAAGGAAATAAATTAAAAAATAAAATCCTATTCCATCCCATTCCAGTGTGTTGCCTCATCTGCCCTATCCCAGACTAGCTGACAGGCAATACACTCCAGCTCCTTACTCCTGTCATCCCATTCCTAGTGCTCTTTCTGCGCTTTGTTTGCTGTAGCAATGTGTGTGCCAATACAGCTCCTAATAATCAAAGCTAAAATGGAAAGCTTGGAACAAATAGAATGTCAGTGTCCTAGACACTTTCTCCCCAACAGCGAGCATCTTCTGTCTCTACCCTCACTTCTATCTGTCACCATATGTACTCTTTGGAAGACATCTGTTCCATTTACTGGTCCTCTGGGCCGTGACTTGCTGCCGCTTCAACAGAGACCTTTTGCTAGTCCTGTTTCTTTCCTCCTTGAAGCACAATTCCAGCTCCTCTAGGAACTGTTCACGCTCCGCTACTGTACTGTAGTACAGCAATGTCAATTGGATGCCCAAATGGGATTTTATATTGGCCTGGAACAGCATTTCAGGGATCCTGATGAGCTCCCCTCTCATTCTTAATGTAAGTGAAGACCTCTTGGAAACATAACCACACTTTGTCCATATGCCTCCAGTGGGGAACTTGGTGCTCCAATGAGTCTCATTAAGGACCTGATCTCACATAGATTTGACTCTCTGCAGGACTGAGACCTAAGTGATTCTTGCCCTCATGGTAGTGCAGTTGTACAGCCTTATCCCTAGGGCAGGACCTGGCAGCTCTGGTTATATACACAGGAAATAGGTTCTGGTTATATACACAGGAGCTCCTTTCTCCTTCACCAAGGGTTCTCTTAGCAGGGTTCCCTTACATTTTTAGGGTTCCCTTTTATATTCCTCTGTGAACGCCTTCCCACCCTTCTATTATTTTTTCTTTCCTTATTCTCCAGATCATCCATTTTTTAGCTCCAAATCAAGCTCTTTGCCTTTCAAGTTTCTTATGTATATCAGTTAGTGCATCTGGATATTTTTGTTTTCTGCCTGCCTTGACTTCAGGCACTCGATCAGCAAGTTCTTCTGTATTTCTCATTAATTCCCCTGAGCATCTCAGATCCCATTGATCTTGATTCAGACATTAATTCTCTGTCTGCCTTTGTGGCACCACACTCCTTGTCTTCTTCAATTGCAGGGCCGGCTCCAGACCCCAGCGCGCCAAGCGCACGCTTGGGGCGGCATGCTGCGGGGGGCGCTCTGCCTGTCGCTGGGAGGGCGGCAGGTGGCTCCGGTGGACCTCCCGCAGTCGTGCCTGCGGAGGGTCTGCTGGTCCCGCGGCTCCGGTGGAGCATCTGCAGGCACGCCTGTGGGAGGTCCACCAGAGCCGCGGGACCAGCGGACCCTCCACAGGCACGTCTGCAGGAGGTCCACCAGAGCCGCGGGACCAGCGACCGCCAGAGCACCCCCTGCAGCATGCCGCCGTGCTTGGGGCGGCGAAATTCCTAGAGCCGCTCCTGCTCAATTGTACTTCATTTATGAGGGGCACGTTGGGCCTCCTTGGCGACTTGTACACAAAGGCTGTTCGGAGAGAGAGGCCCTCTTCACAAGCATATGTTTCAGGGTCTCTTGTTTTTAAAATGGCATGTGTAAAGTACAGCGGAGTTCCATTATAGAGCAGTCCTTTTTGCTGCAGTGACGCCCTCCCATCCTTTTCACCAGATGAAGTTTGTCCAATAAAAGATATTCCCTCACCCACCTTGTGTCTCTAATAGCCTGGAGCTGCCATGGCCACTCTGCATGTATCCCCACACCCGGAGTATTTGGAACATAGCGAGTTATGAAACTGATCAGACAGAAGAGAGAGAAACGGGTAGAGGTGGGGGAATGGTAGACAAAAGCAGCGTCTCCTCTGGGCTCACTGCAACCCCACTGGTGGGATCTCCAGGGTGAGTGGGGAAGAAGAAGGAAGCAGTACCCTGTCCCTGCCTGTTTTGGGCTCCCAACAGCTCACAAGTGGATCCTCTATTCTGTCATTTTAATAAACCTTAATACTTAGGCTGGCATCAGAAACTCTGGCATTGGGTACTGTGTAAGTGGCAGCTTTTTTCAGCAGTACATGCATCTAACCTAGCCACAGACATTCATGCCTTTGCCATATCCAGGCTGGGTTACTGCCATGCACTCTAGTTGGGGCTGCCAAGTTACCTGAAGACTACTCCGAAGCTACCATACAACTAATACAAAAGGTGGTCTGTCTGCTTAGTGGAGTGAGTTGATGTGAGCACGTTATTCCTGTGCTTTGTGAACTGCCTGAGTTCCTATGTGCTTCTAAGGGCAATGTAAGGTGTCTATAATCTATACAGCCCCTCCTATGGTATGGGACCTAGCTACCTTAAAGACCACCTAGTCCACTGTGCATCATCACAAGAGCTAAGATCAGCAGAGGCAGTCTTGTTTTCAGTCCCTAGATATGCCGTCTTGAAGGGTGGATGAAACACATGTTTAATGGTGAGTCCCTGGCTATGGAATATGCTCCATATTGCTCCCTACCAGACCCTGAGTTTGACTTTTGGTCCAGAAGTTGTTCTCCTGGAGACCACTTGTATGGAGAGTTTTCCTGTGGCAGCTTGCGGGGCACAGAGAAGATGATGTTTGGGGCACCAATTGTTTAAATTAACATGTTGCTCACTTTTATGTTATGTTCTCAGGGTGCGTAGAGCCTTCAAAAATCATTAAATACATGTGACATGAAATCCCCCCCCCTCCCTACGTTAGAACTTAGCAATGTAGATATTGACTCCTAAATTAAATGCTAAAAGTGCAGCTCCACTCTGACTAGAGACTGACGTTTTCTTCAACAGGTCTGCCCCCCTGTGTGTCATAGCCAGACTTGCTGGCTTTAGTGGTTCAAAGATTTTACTCCTGCTCGCCTTGCAGAGCCAGCCCAGCTCAGAGTGGGGGGACTGCATTCTCTTCTGCCTTCTGAATCATCCCCAGAACACCAGTTACAGGGCCAATCAGTTACACCTGTGAATGAGGCTAATGGGGGCTGCACAGCTATCACTGGGATCATTAGTAAACGCCAGTGGGATTGCGCAAGGGACACCAAGGATACAATTTGCCCTGCAGCACCTTTATTGCTAGTGGTGGTCCGTGTGAAGAGCCGAGTCATGCTCTGAGCCTTGGCTGTGTTTGCAGAGCTAGCTGGTAGAGAAACCAGCATTTTCCTTGTAAACTGAGCTCATTTGCTCTGGAGTCACTGACCCATGATGACATTTTTGTTTTGTTTTGCAAAGTCAAACTGCACTTTTAGGGTTCTCCAGCTGAAATCCTACTAATAAATGCCACATTATCCAACCCCTTCGGATGCTGAAATGAAGAGATGCCTGACAAAAGCTGAATGAGGAAAAAAAGTAGAGCTATAAGAAACACATAGATAATGAAACCCAAATCCAGGTAATCCCAGGCCAGGTTTGAACGAAAATGGCTTGCTCTTCTAACCCCATTGGACACAAGTAACTCTCATTGACTTCCGTTACGTGTGGCCTGTATGGGGACAATAAGGTCTTCAGTGTTGTGTTGAGTGCTGAATGAATGGGAAAGAAGTGAGTAAAAGCAATGCATCTTTGAAACCGCTCTACGGCAGTTAGGGGAGCAACTGGCACCAGAAGAGTAAAGCAAAGTCCTGGGAGCTGGTACATTTGTGAGTGTGCTTAATGAGAGAATCCAGTTTAATCCTGCTGCCAGCTTGGCTACTTTAGCCAACGTCCGCTACAACACCTGGGTCATTTTAAGATTTGGGATGGAAACCGCATGAAATTCTTTTAAAATAAAATAAAATAAAATAAAAAAGACAGTAGAAGTGCAGTCTTGTATGGGCACAGAGAGAGACGGCGTAGGAAGGGGCCAGTTTCTGTCTGGTCCCAGTGATTCTCCCAAACAACCATGGCGCTAACGGATTTGTGTGTCAGTAGGTGACATTGCCGTTACAGTGCCCTGGCAATGCTTTGAGAAAGCGAGCGTGTGTGTGTGAGATCTTTGACAACACCATTTTCAGCTAAGTCCTAGTTCCAGAATCTCGAACTTGTGATGAAGTTAAAGGAAGGAAGAACTCAACTGGATCTTTAAGATCATGGATTGTTTGTTGCATTGGCAGGTAGAAAAAAAGATCTCTTTATATGAAAAACTGAGCGCCAGCCCTGCAGGTCTTGCACACCACATATTACCAGTAAAATCAATGGGAGTTTCGGAGGTGGCTTCAGTTTTTGAGTACACAAAGAATGGATGTGTGGGTGGGTCCTTGATGTGGAAGCACTGACAGAGAACTGAAGACGGGATCCCTCAGGGTCCTGTTAATACTATTACCCCACATTGAGGTGCTGAAAGGGAATATTTTACAAAGGCTTTTGTTTTACCACACACACACAATAAAAACAAATAATTATTGGCTACAGTTGTCATGGTCTGATATGTGTGTGATCCATCTATGAACATGAAGATAAATGTATGTTAGCAGTAGTCCAGTATTGGTATTCAATTGTCTTCTACTAGGTCTGTCAGGTAACACTTGAAAAATCACCTGTGCTGGAGTCCAGTATGAAAAAGTGAAATTCAGGTCAGTGCTGTGGGAATGTAAACTGCAGTCCAGTGTCTTTAATATACCTGAAACTAACCTACAGTAAGGTACATTTTTCATTGGCAGGTTTGGATACTTGCTTGCCTGGGTTAGTACCTACCAAAAACATCTTAAGATTATTAAGAAATTAAATATTTAATGTACCCGTGTTGTACTAATTTATTTCTTCCTGACGGAGGGACATGAGTTCATGCACATACAAAATGGGAAAAAAGAGGGAAATGCCTGGGAGCATTTCTTACATGTATTAGGCACAATTTTATGTGTTGGGTTGTAGAGCTGAGGTGAAACAAAATGTGTGTATATTAAAGAGGGGCCTGTCTTAAATTATTATCAACCATAAATTTGGGTGTTGCCCCTAGGCCTTGTTCCTATCACCAAGCAGTTTGTACTGTCACGCCTCAACTCTAGACCAGCTCTCACTGAGAATTAAACAAAAAATAAAAATAACCACCACAAAAAAACAAAAACAAACAAAACAAAAACAAATAAAAAAGCATTGTGGATTGGAAGAGCTTCTGCACCTGCCATTAAGGGATGTAGTCTCTTAGCCCCAGGAAATGAAGATATTGGACTAAATCCTGCCCTGAGTTAGTGTGGTAAAATTCCAGAGTAACTCCTTCAACCCCAATGGAAGTACGAGCATCAGCCCATGAGCCAGCACTAAGGGCAATCTGAGGAAAGGTGTGTTTGAGGAAAGGGTTTTGTCTGGTAAGATGAAGTAGCTGGCACCTAGGGTGACCAGACAGCAAATATGAAAAATTGGGACAGGGGGTGGTTGGTAATAGGAACCTATGTAAGAAAAAGACCCCAAAATTGGAACTGTCCCTATAAAATTGGGACATCTGGTCACCCTACTGGCACCAGAGTAAACCTCCTAAGTCAGGCACAAGTCAAGAGGCAGTAGAAACCAGCACCACAAGAAAAATGTTGTGCTGAATACCACCACCATCTCCTGGCTATAGCCAGACCCCTAGAGCTGGTCAAACAGTAAAAACAAAGATCTGTTAACATTTTCCCACAAATAAAAGTGCAGTTTGAGGTGTGTGATGATTTGCGATCAAATGTTCGAACAGTTGCTGCCTAGTTGTAAAAATATTTGAATTCTGAATATTCATTGATCTGAGCAGGAACAGTTATTTGGAAGAAGATTTATACCTGAAGCTCATTATTGGTTGGTCTCTTGTTTAAATATTTGTAATCCAATCAAGGGAGCTGAAACAATGCCATGTGACATGGTGATGACCTACACACCGTGAAAAGTAAACAGCTCACAGACAACCCAGGAGCTAAAAATTATTCATCCAAATTATTACATGGTGAATTAACATATTACAAAATTCAGCCCCCTTTTTGTTAATGAATTCTTCATAAGCTGATCCTGATCTTTTGTTCTCCTCAGACAAACAAGTTTGGATATAATTTGCAGGAGATGATGCTGCCCACTTCCTGTTTACAATGTCACCTGAAAGTGAGAATGGGTGTTTGCATGGCACTGTTGTAGCCAGCATCTCAAGATATTTATGTGCCAGATGCGCTAAAGATTCATATGTCCCTTCATGCTTCAACCACCATTCCAGAAGACATGCGTCCATGCTAATGACAGGTTCTGCTTGATAACAATCCAAAGCAGAGCGGACTGATGCATGTTCATTTTCATCATCATGAGTCAGATGCCACCGGCAGAAGGTTGATTTTCTTTTTTGGTGGTTTGGGTTCTGTGGTTTCTGCACTGGAGTGTTGCTCTTTTAAGACATATGAAAGCATTCTCCATGCCTCGTCTCTCTCTGATTTTGGAAGCCACTTCAGATTCTTAAAGCTTGGATCGAGTGCTGTATCTGTCCTTAGAAATCTCACATTGGTACCTTCTTTGCATTTTGTGAAAGTGTTCTTAAAACAGACATGTGCTGGGTCATCATCCAACACTGCTATAACATGAAATATATGGCAGAATATGGGTAAAACAGAACAGGAGACATGCAATTCTCCCCCAAGGCGTTCAGTCACAAATTTAATTAATGCATTATTTTTTTAACAAGCATCATCAGCATGGAAGCATGTCCTCTGGAATGGTGGCCGAAGCACGAAGGGACATACAAGTGTTTAGCATATCTGGCACGTAAATACCTTGTAACGCCAGCTACAAAAGTGCCATGAAAATGCCTGTCCTCACTTCCACGTGACACTGTAAATAAGAAGCAGTTAGCAGTATCTCCCATGAATGTAAACAGACTTGTTTGTCTTAGCAATTGGCTGAACAGGAAGTAGGACTGAGTGGACTTGTAGGCTGTAAAGTTTTACATTGTTTTTTAATGCAATTATGTAACAAAAAAATCTACATTTGTAAGTTACACTTTCACGATAAAGAGACTACACTTTGGTACTTGTATGAGGTGAATTGAAAAATACTATATTTTGTTTATCATTTTTACAGTGCAAATATTTGTAATAAATAATATAATGTGAGCACTGTATACTTTGTATTCTGTGTTGTAATAAAATCACTATATTTGAAAATGTAGAAAAACATCCAAAAATATTGAATAAATTTCAATTGGTATTCTATTGCTTAACGGTGCGATTAATTGCAATTAATTTTTGGAGTTAATTATGCGAGTTAACTGCGATTAATCAACAGCCCTAATAACAAGCAACAATTCACAGGTAGAGTATAATATAACTAATGAAGCCTCACACCACCCCTGTATGAACGTGGATGATTGTTTGTATGACAGTAGTGCCAGAGGATCGGGGCCCCATTCAGCTAAGAATCACACAAACACATAGTCTCTGTCCCACTGAGTTTACCCTCTTCATGGACAAGTCAGACACAGGGTAGGAAATAGGAGCTATTTTTGTCCTTGTATTACAGATGGGGAACTGAGGCATGAGAAATGGAGTGAGTAGGCCAAGGACACACACACTGGCACAGTTGGGATCAGAAATCAATACTTGTTGACTCCTGGTTCTGTGTCTTAACCACAAAAGCTGTTCTCCTCCTCCATCATACCTTACTTGGTGTCAGGGCTCAGGATTAGAAGCAACACTGGTACCAATTCTGTTCTTACACAATGCAGGAATAGGTGTAATGACTGTCACATGACTGATAATGGCCATGGCCCAGGCACCATGTATCAGAAGAAACTGAATGAAACATGACCATACACATAGCTGCTTGTGGCTTAGGCAAAGCATTCTAGCCTTCCCCTGACATTCACAGATCTCAGGGAGTAATGCCATGCTGCTGGTTTTATGCATAGATATTGCTAATAATTGTTTTCCCTGTGTCAGGCATAAAGCACGGTAGAATGGTGAAAGCCTGATGTTAGCCAATAGTGTGTGTGTGTGGGGGGGGGACTGCTGGCTTTTGTATTACTGGGGGGCCCATGTTTGTGTGTGGGCTACAATCCTGTGCATTTTCTCTGTTGTATGTGTGCCTGGTGTTGTGTAAATGAGAGCTGCTCCCAGATCCCTCTCTCCCTTTTATTGTCAGGTCTGCTCCAGTTATTCAGATGAGCTGCCTTGCCTGTGTCAGGAACGGCCCAGCTTATCTGTTGCACAGGTGGCTGTTTATGTGTTGCACAGGTGGCTGTTGCTTGTTCTGGGGTGAACCAGATGGCTAGTTTGTGGTGGGCCTCCTTTCTCAGCCTTGTCTGATTTTCTAAGGGCAATATTTTCTCTACATGCTTTAGTGATAGCCTCCAGCAACCCCCTCTCTCTGCCCCACGGAGGCTACAGGCCACATCTGTTCTTCTGACTCTGCAGCAAGGGTTGGGTTATTTGTGGAGAGCAGTGGTGGCTGACTTTGGGAGCTGAGTGTGCTTGCAGCAGCTAGAGTTCATAAGTACTGTACATGTGTGATACTTTGCATTCTTCTTGTTTGGCTAGGCAGCCCTCTGCTATTCATTCATTCTTTCTTTCTGTAGGTACCTTTTTTTCTGACTTGCCTTTTCTTCCTTGCCTAGCTTCTCACCTCTCTGCATCCCTTTCCTGTCTTAACTTTCTCCATGTATATATCTGCTGCTCTGACAGGCCTGGGGTCAGAGCAGTTCCATGGTTCTGGAACAGATTCAGAATGCTCCCTGTTCTACTTTGTGTTGCTAGTCGGCATAGTCACTTTTGACATGGGCAATTTGCACTTGTGTAAGTGCTTAAGTCTTCAAACTAAAAGATACTGCTTCAAAACACAGCACAAGTCGAATGATGAAAGAATATACCAGGGTGATGAGTTTACAACCGAGTAAAGCCAGCTTCCCTTTATAAAACAGTACCTCATTCCACAGTAATGCTTGTTACTCTTTTGTACCCTGTAGAGTTTGAGGACTTTGCTCTTCAATACTTCATAATTCTTTCAGAGGTAGCCTATGCCAACAGGTTAATCTTCGGGGAGATACATTCACCCTTCCCTGCTGCGGTTGTGCCTGACAAATATAGAGGCAATTTTAGGCTGTGAAAAACATTGTGTCTGTACATAATTTTGTGTCTTACACAAAATGCAAAGCCATCATTCTGTTCTGTGGTTGTGGAACATGCCTAGCCCAGTCTGCTTTGGCCAAAGTCAAATACCAACATGTGAGGCAGCACATATTTTTAGCCTAAAAATTATTTGCCACCCCTCACAAGTTGTTTGACTTTGGTTAAAAAGATGACTGAGTGGATTCCGCAACCACAAAACAAAGCATGCAGTTTCAAATGAATACCCAGGACACAAAGCTAGGACTGACTTTGCCTATATAATTTTCTTGGCTATATTTAATCTCTGATGTGTTTGGCAGATACTTTAAATTTAAGATTTACAATCAATATCTTTTGATCTGAAGGTGAGCTCCTGGTATCCCTCAGTCTTCTGACTGAAATATACAAGGTACAAAGTCAAGTCAATACACTTAGAGGCTCCAGTGGTGATCTCTGTTCAATCAGCGTGTGTGAAATTAATAAAGCTGGTCTGTCTGTATTTATTTTGGACAGGGTTTGTCTGTGGGTTTGTGATTTTTTTTTTGCTTTAAACAATCTGGAAACCTCCCCCGCCCCCAATTCAGAAGAATAAATATGCATGGCTTGTAATTCTGTTGCAGTTCTTGCGCCCAGCTGATAGGGTGACGTGCAGTTTGGAGGCTTAGAGATTGGCTTTTTGATTTGGCTTCTTGCTGCAGTTGTGCAAACCTCGTTGTCTCTCAGAAGTCAGGCTCAGCGGCTTGCCTGGTGCTGTGATGCTGGAAAGTCTCAGCTGAGCCCCGATGGTGTGAGAGAGAAGGGGGAAGCCCGGCAGATTCGATTGCAACTGGGGCACAATTCAATTTTTCCTCTTCAATCCCCATTCATCCTCCTCCTCCTCATTCTTTCCCTGCCCACATCTCCCCGCCTCAAACTATATTGCACACCCCAGGAGATCAAGGCTGGTGGATTTATCAACATTCAACCACCCCTCCCTGCCCCCCGCCCCCGATTTCCCGATGTACTTCCCCACTCACCCTGACAGCTGCAAAAGAGAGCAGAGGTTTTTTAGCAAGCGAGGCAAGTTGGACTGACATGCAAAGGAGGACCCCGCGCCCCTCCCCAGTCAGTGATTAACCACCAGATGCAATGAGCTCTGTTTAAGAACCGGCAGGATCTGTACTGGGGAGCAAGCAGCCCCCCCCGGAAGTCAGAAAGGCAACCAGGCGGGGTAAGTAAGAGGGCTCTATCCCCGCTCTGTAGGAAATGCAGGGCGTGTGGTTAAGTTTCCTGCTATGAAGCGGGTCCTGATTTATTGCATGCGAATTCCCATTGAGGTATAGTGGGGTGGTGCGGGGAGCAGGGATCTCGCTGTAAGAGCATCCAGCAGAGAAGGGGTTTTAACATTGGAAACCCGGACAGATTTGTCACAATCGTGCCGTTTTCCTGCCCACCCCCCCGGTGTGTGTGTGTGTGTGTGTGTGTGTACACACGTACAGCTGGAGATAAGCCGCCTGCTGCAGCTTCGCATCCCGGCGCGAGCAGCCTCTGCGCCTGGGCCGGGCGAAGAAGCGGGTGGGTTTTGCAAGGCAGGGGAGCTGCTGTTTCCATGCTCCGGGTGCTCGGATAACGTGGCTCTGTTTCCCTCCCCTCTGTAATATCACGTTTCGGGGACCAGGAGCTTTCCGGGGGAGGGGGGATGGGTCCGATCTAAAATAACAACAAGCCGGCGGCAGCTGAAAGGGAAAACGCTCAGCCCGAGGAGCAGTTGCAGACCCAAACCCGGGCTTCAAGGCGAACGTGCCGAGAGCCCCTCAGCTCCTGTGCAAAAGCGAGCGGCGGAGGCTGTACGGCAGAAGAGGTAGTTTCCAGTGCCCCCTCCCCGGGTTGGTGTGGGGAGGGGAGCGGGCACGTTAGCCGGAGTAAATGCCTCTAATGCAGTGCTATAAATTTCTTGCTTTTCAATGCCCGACTCGGGCTAGGGAAGCGATCCGAAGGGGCAGCGTGCAATTTGCAAAGCGGTTGAAATTGGCCAGGTGCAATTTCCCTTAGGACATAAAAAAAGCTTGCAACAGCGTCGGTGAATCTCTCTGGCTGCAGGCGAGAGCGTTTTATTTTGATTTATTCCTGGGAGCGGGCGGGGGAGGGGAGTGGCACACAAGCCCCCCCCCCCCAAGAATCGGGAGCAGGATTGTTATGATCCCTTCAAAGGGAAAGGAACCCCTGGAAGCCCCCGGTGTGTCTGCCTGGCTGGCTCTCAGCGTGTGCGATTAATCTCGCACAGCTGTTGTGCTCCATCCACTTGTGCTGAGATCTTGTTTACCTCGGTTTTCAAATATAGCTACTGCGCCATGCTCTTCCCTAAATAGGGCAAGGGCAGTTTACTTTGTAGTAGGAGACAAGCTGGGATTTCTGCTCTTCGGAAGGGGGTTACCCTGCTGCCCTCATGGCTTCTTATACCTTGGTCTCCCTTCCCCAAGAGGGAGCGGGGACCAGCCAAATACTGCCAAGCATAGGAAGACATAGGACTTTCTTCTGTACCCCTTTTAACAATGGTTTCTTCCAACCCCCACAATCCTCTGAACGCACACACAATTTGACCTAAATGTTGAATAATTTTATACTCCCCCCTCCCTTCCTTTTTTATTTTATATTTTCCCTACCAGTAAGTCTCCCTGTGGGTCTGAAATCAAACACCTGTACATTTAAAAAAAGTGACATGCACATTTTTCTCAAGCTGAACTGCAGTGTAATAATGGGGTTCTTGGCTTGCTTGGGATATCCTGAGGGCTTGTTTTTAGGGTTAACCTCCCCAAATGTACTTAAAAATTAAGGTGAGGTGGCGTGTGTGTGTGTGTGTGTGTGTGTGTCCTATAATGGCCTTTTTGTTGGGAGTGTGAGAAGATACATTTCTATTCACATCATCTTCTCCTGATATCTATTAGGGGAAAGGACAATTTTGCCGAGCTATTTTTGATTCTAAGAGGAGGTCCTAAAGACAGAGCAATGGGAGACTGTGGGCAACCTCTAGCCAACATCTCAAAAGCTTTCATCTGTTCAGCTCTTGCAGCCTGCTGTTGAAGCCAAGGAGAGCAGGAACTGGCTGTAGGGGATCATTACACATCACAGGCCTTGTAGATAATTTGTAGGCTTAGTGCAATGGGGAAAGGAGAGGCAGCTTTCAAATGTGGTGCTAACAGTCAGAGCAAGTTTCTAACTTTTCCCCAACTGCAGCTGGGTTACAGGCATTTTATTTGCCTTTCGTGCAATTTTAGTAATGAAGGCAATTCATGTTTGGTAACTCGTGTGCTTGCATGTAAGCTTGGTGGTTGTCTGTTGCAATAATTTTTGTTCCCTGGATAGAACTAATGAGTTAGAAGGAGAGAGGGCATAAACCCTCTATTAAAGAATATATGGTTCAGGAAAGAGGAGGTGTTTATCTTATTAGAGCTGTAACATGGGAGCTGGGACTCCTGATTTCTCTTCTCTGCTCTGCCACTAACTTGTAGTATGACCTGGAACAAGTCCCTCAACCTCCTTTTTTCTCAGTTTACCTATCTGTAAATAAATGGGTATAATATCTACTGCATGGAGATGAGAGTTGAGGCTTGCTTAATTGATATTTATAAAGCACTTCAGCTCCTCAGATAAAAGGTGAAATATATCCAAACAGAAATGTCTTAGTCTAATAATCCAGAACTCCAATTAACATAGTTCCAAAATCAAAAACACCCAAACATGCTGTCCCAGACTTGGCACCAGCATGCATCACCAAGGGCTTGTGGTTAAGATGCTGCACTAGAACTGGGAAGACGTGGGTTCACTCCTTGCCTCTGCCACAAGTTTCATTTGGGATCTTGTGCAAGTCACTTAATCTTTCTGCAGCTCAGTTCCCTATCTGCAAAATGGGGATGATGACATTTCCCTACCTCCCATCGGGTTTGCAAGGATAAATTCATTTAAAGCTGGTGAGGTTCTCAGATACTAGGATTAAGGGGGGCACATATCTATCAAGAAATGGACATGCACAGCAGCACTTGCACTACTCAATATTCAGAATAAATGTCACTTTACATATAAGTGGGCTAACTTAGATTATGACAAGTAGTGTTCCCAGTACTCGTATCCAGACTGGATAGTCCATTATGTTTTGGATCATGCAGACACTCTCCATTGTTCCAAACACCAGTCTTCAGAATTACACCACTAGGATATTACACTTGTATTCTAAGTATTGTGGAATCCTTGGGTCATGTGAAATCTATACCATATCCAAGATGCTTTTCTGTTGGTGCTCACTGAGCATGTGCAAGAGTGTGAGCTGCCCAGTACAATCTGTATTCAAAATAATAGACTTGACTTGTTGTTGAGGAATGCTATACGTATCCCTTGCAGACAAGTGAATCGTTTGAAATGCTGCTCCTGAATTTTCTTATCTTTGTATTTCAAAGGTTGTGGAATAAAAGCTGTAAGTATGACAGCTGCAGAGTTACACCAGGGATGAATTTGGCTGAGTATGTTTATATATTTTTTTTCTCTGAAACACGGGGTATTGAAGCTGGATGGAGATGGTCTGAGAGTCTATGGCAAATCCTACTGCTGGTTAAAAGGTGGTTTGCTAAGGGACTTGACTAGGCCATTGACTTCTCTTGTGTTTTGATTTGGTGTGTATCCGTACAATTGGACAGCTTCAGAAAGTCCTGGCTGAATAAGACATCCTCCCTTTCCAAGGATAGGCAGTGTTATAATTGAGTGTGTCAGCACTTTTTAGAGAAACCACATTAAAATGAATTCTTCCTCCATAACAATATTTTAAAACCAAGGTTTATAAATATAAATGGATTATGTTATTCAGTCAAAATACAGCAATCCCCCCCATCCCAAAACATCCTGAATAACCAAGGAGCCTTTTTAAAAACATTTTTGCATGTTTGTACAATCAAAAATGGCTTTGCCTGCCAAATTTAATTTGTTTTTCAATCAGGCGGTAATATGATCTAATTCTGTATTAAAAATAAATAAAAGAAATTAAATTACACAAAGGGGGGAGGGGAAATCTCAGATGTTAACATGGAAAAACCTCTGAAGCCAGGAAATTCATAGTTGAGATACTCCGGCATCCAATCACCCCTCTGTGTCCAGGTAATTTCACAGTTGTTACTGTTTGTATATCATTTATATTACAGTAACTGCTAGAGGCATCAGCCAGGTTGGGTGCCCATGTTGCTAAGTGCTATACAAACATGTAGTCAATGACAATGTGCATCCTGAAGAGCTTATGTATCTAATTCTGGTTGTTGGGCAGGGTGCGGGGCAGGTGGTTAGAGTTTAGTAGCCGGGATCAAGGCTCTGAGATCGATCCACCAGCGGTTGGTTTAGCAGATCTAGTGAAGACCTGCCAAGTCCACAGCAGATCGCTCTCCAATCGACCCCTGTACTCTACCCCCACCTGAGGCACATTGCGCATGCGCTAAGTGGAGGAGTACCCAGCCTCCTTTTATCTGAGCCTCCGAGCTACAAGTTCAGGCAGAGACATGGTGGTCAAACAAGATTAATATTTTGTACATCTGAAGGGCTTTTTATCCAGAAAGGTTTTGAAGAGCTTTAAGGCTAGATCCACAAAAGGATTTAGGGTTCTAAGTCCAACATTTAGGTGCCACTGAGATCCTCAAAACCCCTAATCAGTTGCCACCTAACCCTGTAGGTTCCTAAAATCCCTTGGCATCCGAGTTTCTAACAGTGAGCATGCGTACAGCCACCTCAGTCGTGGCACCTGGGTACCCATCTCGTACCTAAACCCCAGCAGGATCCTCAAACTAGGCAACCCCCAGCCCATGAGGCCTGATCCGGTAGGCAGTCTTAGAGTATGCCTAAACCCACACAAAATGGCCTGGCTGTGGGGGGATGAGCGGGTGGAGGCAGTAACAGCCTCCTTTAGCCCAGTGGTTAGGGCACTCACTTGCGTTCAGATCTCTGTTCCATGCATGTAGCGAGAGAGAGAGCATTGTAGCCGGGTCTCCCACATCAATGCGTGCTCTCTCTCTCTCTCTCTCTGCATGTGTGGAGCAGAGATCTGAATGCGGGTCTTCCACCTCTCAGGTGAGTGCCCTAATTGCTGGGCTGTAGAGCTCACTCCTTGGCCCAATGCGTATTTATTTATTTATACACGGTGGAACAGCTTTGGTGGGAAAGACGGAGATCTCATAGTCCAGACTATCCCATAGTCCTGTTACTAAAGCACTCACCTGAGAACTGAATGGGTTCCAATCCCTGCTCCACATCAGGCAGAGGGGAGAATTGGACCTGGATCTCCCAAATCCTGGGTGAGTGCCCTAACCCTCTTCCATGCAAAATACCGCTTAGGTGCCTGACTCAACCCAAGCAAAGATAGATGCCTCCTTCCAGCCCAGATTTAGGTGCCTGACTCCCTGGGTGGTGGGCGGGAGAGCTTTACGACCTACCCCTCTTTCTTGGTATTTCCTACTAGCTAGCTTAGGCAAGTCCCCCACTTGGCATGCTGCCTTTTGTGGATCCCAAACGTCTTAGGCACCTAACTTTCCTAATGCAACGCCTAACACTCTACACAATGCATTGCCTAAGTCCCTTTTGTGGATCTAGCCCTTGGAAAGAATATACTCTTAGGAATCCCTTCAGTTTCCACGTTGATAAGTAGCCACCTCTGGAGCATGACTTGGCAGCTGTTTAACAGCACAAAGCAATGCTCTGCAGCTGTTTAGGTAGTAATGTAGAATACTGCTGTGACAGACTGACAATATCCTGTAATATACCGAAGAAACCTTACGGAATTTAGATAAGCTTAATTGAGTTCAGTGTACCCCTGTTGAATTAGAGTTAACACCTTTGGGGTACATTGTATTAAAAACACAATTGTGTATGGGTTATTGTGTCATTCTGGTACCTTTTCTAGTAGGGAGGGGGGATGCTAATGTACTACTTCTGTTCTCAACTGTTTGAAGTCATCCCCCCTGGGGAGATATTTATACACTAGTTCAAACTGGATTCTCCAGAGACCTACAGACAAAGACTTCTGGAAAACCTCAGGGTTTTCTTCCTGACCCAGCATACGGACAGGGCTCCTGCTCCACAGAGGGCCTTGAATCCTTAGGGGAGGATTGGAAGGACTTGTCCTACTGAGGCCCTGTGAGACTGTGCACTTGTCCTGAGCTGAAGCTCTGATGAACTTGTAACCAGAAGGCTGCTCTATTGAAAGACTGCGGCTGCCAGAGCCCATGTGAGAATGGTGGTGATATCTGATAAGTCGGGCCCTAGTAAAGTCACGGCAGTGAAAAACGCATCATGGACTGTGAAATCTGGTCTCCCCCGTGAAATCTGTATAGTACAGGATAAAATTACACCAAAGACCAGATTTCACGGGGGAGACCAGCATTCCTTAAACTGGGGGTCCTGACCCAAAAAGGGATTGCAGGGGGGTTGCGGTATTGCCACCCTTACTTCTGTGCTGCCTTTAGAGCTAGGTTGCCTGAGAGCAGTGGCTGCTGGCCAGGTGCCCAGCTCTGAAGGCAGTGTCCCACCAGTAGCAGAGCAGAAGTACGAGTGGCAATACCATACAATGCCATCCTTCCTTCTGCGCTGCTGCTTTCAGAGCTGGGCAGCCGGACAGTGGCGGCTGCTGGCTGAGGGCCCAGCTCTGAAGGTAGCACCATAGAACTAAGAGTGGCAATCGCATACCATACCATGCCATCCTTACTTCTGCGCTGTTGCTGGTAGAGGTGCTGCCTTCAGAACTGGGTAGTTGGAGAGTGGTGGCTGCTGACTGGGAGCTCAGCTCTGAAGGCAGTGCCGCCACCAGCAACAGCGGAGAAGTAAGGGTGGCAATACTGCGACCTCCCTACAGTAACCTTGTGATTTCCCCCCCCCCACCCCATTTTGGGTCACACTCCTACAATTGCAACACCATGAAATTTCAGATTTAAATATCTGAAATCATGAAATTTATGATTTTTTTTTTTTAAATCCTATGACCGTGAAATTAACCAAAATGGACCATGAATTTGGTAGGGCCCTACTGATACACATGCTGATAAGTTTGTAGGTTCTTTTTATTGTTTTGAATGTTTTCTCTGTAATGCTTTTTACCTTAAGAATACAGTAGGCTGTAAGGTGTGGCAACTTGCATCTGTAGCAATTACACTGGTATCTGTCTCTAAAGAGAAAGCAAGCAGGAGTCCTAAGGCAACCTCTTTGTGCTGGGAATGACACAGGGTACGTCTACACTACGGGATTATTCCGAATTTGCATAAACCGGTTTTGTAAAACAGAATTTATAAAATCGGGTGGAGCGCGGCCATACTAAGCACATTAAATCGGTGGTGTGCGTCCATGGTCCGTGGCTAGCGTCGATTTCTGGAGCGTTGCACTGTGGGTAGCTATTCCCTAGCTATCCCATAGTTCCCGCAGCCTCCCCCGCCCCTTGGAACTTCCGGGTTGAGATCCCAGTGCCTGATGGGGCAAAAATCATTGTCGCGGGTGGTTCTGGGTAAATGTCGTCAGTCACTCCTTCGTCTGGGAAAGCAACGGCAGACAAGCATTTCGCGCCTTTTTCCCCTGGATTGCCCTGGCAGATGCCATAACATGGCAATCATGGAGCTTGTTTTGCCGTTTGTGACTCTCACCGTATGTGTACTAGATGCCGCTCACAGAGGCGATTCAGCAGCGCTACACAGAAGCATGCTTTTGCTTTTGCATGACAGCAGAGATGGTTACTAGCCATATTGCACCATCCAAACCCTTCCATAAATTGGAACTGAGGATGATCATGGCTACCAGTCCTTTTGTACCATTTGCTGCTAGTGCCCCTGGCCAATCAGCCAGGGGCGCAAAAGTCAAGATTGGTTACTAGCCATATTGCACCTTCCATCGTTTTGTACCATTAGCTGCTGTCATAAGTGCCCCTGGCCGATCAGCCAGGGGCACAAAAGCAAAAATTGGGAATGACTCCCTGAGTCAATCCCTCCTTTTTGGTATCTAAAAATAGAATCAGTGCTGCCTAATATAGGCAAGTGTGCTAGAGAACCACCGTATCATAGAACCAGAGAGCACAGCTGCTCTGTGTCAGAGCCTGCAGAAATTATTATCTGTATGCTATTCACAGGGGGTGCTCCTGTAACAACCCCACCTGTTGATTCCGTTCTTCCCCCAGCCTTTCTTGGCTACCGTAGCATTGTCCCCCCACTTGTGTGATGAATTAATAAAGAATGCAGGAATAAGACACACTGACTTGTTAGTGAGAAATGAGTGGAAGGCAGCCTCCAGCTGCTATGATAGTCCAGACAGGACATTAAGCAGTGTGTAGGAGAGAAGCCCAGCATCCCACTGCTAGTCCAGGGGCAACTGAATCTTTTCTTTACACATGAAGGGTGGGGGCTGATGGAGCTCAGCCCCCTGTTGCTATGATGAGGATGGTTACCAGCCATATTGCACCATCCATCCACCAGAAAAAATTAGGGCCAATAGGCTGATGACGAGGACGGTTACCAGTCCTTTTGTACCATCAGCTGAGGCTGATGATGAGGATGGATTTCCATCTTTTTGCACGATCAGCTGATGCTGATGATGAGGATGGATTTCCATCATATTGTACCATCAGCCACCCATGGCGGGGAGGGGGGGAGCAAGGATGTTGGTGTTGAGTGCTGCGTCTATCTGCAGCATTCAGTAAAGATAGGGTGACATGTAAAAGAGTCAGAGGATTGTTTTACCTTTCGCTTCTGGGGGTGGGTGAGGGGTGGGTGAGTAGATTGCCAAGCTATGCCCTGACCCGCGGACACTGTGTTTGACCCTAGAAGCATTTGGAGCTCAGCCAAGAATGCAAATAATTTTCGGAGGCTGCAGGAACTGTGAGATAGCTTCAGTCCTCCAGTCCATGAGCATCCATTTGATTCTTTGGCTTTCCGTTACGCTTGTCACGCTGCAGTGCGCTGAGTCCCTGCTATGGCGTCTGTCTGGAGATTTTTAAAAAAGGATTCTGAATTTCATCTTCTGTAACGGAGCGCTGATAGAACGGATTTGCCTGCCCTTACAGCGATCACATCCGCATGGTCCATGCGGAAGCTCTTTTATTTTGATTTCGGACTGCATCGCCACCCGTGCTGATCGGAGCTCCACGCTGGGCAAACAGGAAATATTCAAAAGTTCGCGGGGCTTTTCCTGTTTACCTGACCACTGCATCCGAGTTCCGATTGCGGTCCAGAGCGGTCACTGGTGCACTGTGGGATAGCTCCCGGAGGCCAATACCGTCGATCAGCGTCCACACTAACCCTAATCCGATATGTTAATACCGATACTAGCGTTACTCCTCTCGTTAGGGAGGAGTACAGAAACCGGTTTAAAGAGCCATTAAAATCGATATAAGGTGCCTCCTAGTGTGGACGGTTTTGGCGTTAAATCGGTTTTACGCTCCTAAAACCGATTTAAACGCCTAGTGTAGACCAGGCCACAGTGAAGGCAGGGAACTATCCAACCTGGAAACACCCCAGTCAGAAGGGAGAGAGACCGGTGTCTCCATCCAAGAGAGGCCACAGCCGGGGAGCTGAAAGCCAAGAGTGGTGGCCTTACTGACCACTGGGGAGGAGGGAAATCCAGGTGCAGTTGCCCTGAACTGTGACAACTTCATTAAACACAAGCTACAGAGAGAACTTAATGAGGCAGAATGTAATAATCTCAGTTGGGAACTTTGGCTATAATGCTGAGATGAACAGCCCCTATTATTACTAAAATTATCCTGGGGGGGGTCTCCTAAAAACCATTAGGTCTTTCCCCTTTTTGGAAAGGGGACACCCTCCAGTAGCACAGTATCCCATAACATTGTACCAGTTCCACACTGGATAAGTATTTATCCAGAGGGAAATGTGCCACCTACTAAATTACCAGCACCACTCCTTAAGCACTCTGTATTTCCTTGCTGATCTTCCATCCATGTCTGAGATCTGATAAAATCACAGTCTGTGGTTGTATGCCTGTGAGGTGAGCAGCAGAAACCACCAATTCGGTCAACTTAATGTATTCTCTGTACATACACACACATCATATATCATTTGAAAGCCTGTTATGTCTACTTTAAGATGAGGAGCTTTCAAGTGGTACCATAGAAACAGTGATAAACACTGACCCCATCAATATGTTAAAATGACTTCTTTGAAATATTTGCATTCATTTGTTAGTTTAATGACTCTGTATTATTTTAAGACATCAAATTGGATTTCTTTGTGACCTCAAAAGAAGCAGCAATCTAAAGGGTAAAACAAAATCTAATAATAAATTTGTGCACGTATCATTGAAATATAATAGCACAGGTGACATTTCTAGTCAACATCATTCTCATCATCTTGTTCATCACTCTGATTTCTGTCGAGAGTGCGTGGGATACCACAGTCTTCATTGCCTTGGCGTATACACAGTTCTGTGCAGGGAAGATTGTTCTCACTTCAGACTAAGTTGATTCTCCAGTGATCCCTAAAGGTGCAGGCACAAATACAGTCATGTAGAAGCTCAAGTGCCATTGGGCTCTTGAAAAATACAGGAAATAGCTCATCATCCCCATTTTTCCATCCATGTTGCTTGCAAAGGTGATCCAATATCTGGTTAACCTATGTGCGAAGACATCCAAAGCTTTGTCAAAATGCTCTTTTGGCATGCTCTTCAAAACTGCCCTCACATGGTGGAAGTTTGGCCAGTGACTTGTCCTTTTTGATGGCTAGATTGAGGTTCAAGCAACTCCAGCATCTGTGGGTCATCTTTTCTGTCTCGCTCTGGTCATACAGCACTGCTACCAACTTCCTTGCTGCAGAAATTGTGGCTTCTCCGTCCATCTCTCCCAATTTGGCAAAATATCTGAAGTGGTAAATTCCCTTTGTTTTGACAACATTAAACACAGATTTTTTTTCCCCCTCAATACCAAATAGGGGTGGCTCAGAGTCACATTCTGTTAATGCATATACAGCAGGAAGTATGTTGCAGAAGTCAGGAGAGAGTGCATCACAAATTGCATGCACAGGTATGAAGCGATACTTGTCAGAAATGGGCACCATAACTAGCCCAACTATCTACATGTTATCTATGGGTTCCATTTTTGGAAAGTAGTGAACAGCAAGGACTAAGACAGCTGTATCAGGAGACCTAATTACTAGGGTTCTTTTGACACCCGGAGGCCCAAAAGCTATATTGGCACGTACAGCATAATCTTTGTGTCCATAGGTGCCTCTCTACTAGGGGAATGCTTGACGCTCCCACACTCTGCCCCAGGATTGCCCCCACTCCACCCCTTGCCCCAAGGCCCCGCCTCTTTTCAACGCTCACCCTGAGCACACCCCGTCCCCACTCCTCCCCCTCCCTCCCTCCCAGTGCCTCCTGCATGCCGGGGAACAGCTGGGAGGGAGGGGGAGGAGGAGGAGTTGATCAGTGGGGCCACCTGTGGGTGGGAGATGCTTGGGGTGGGGGGAGGAACTTGGCTGCCAGTGGGTGCTAAGCACTCACTAATTTTTTTCCATGGGTTCTCTGGCCCTGGAGCACCCATGGAGTTGGCAGCTATGCTTGTGTCCCCTTCCTCTTGAGTACTATACAAGTCTTAGGCTTCTTCAACCACCTGTAGCGGTAGTGGGCTTTGCTACTTCACTGTTGGAAAAGCATCCAGCAAGAAGGAGTGTTTGTTTTGGGCGTATGCCTACTCTCAGGGGCACTTTGGACCATGTATTCAGAGAGGAATTTTACAAGTGGGGGCTTGTTAAATGCCACATTTGGAAACTTTTTCTTGGAGGCACAGGGTGTCCACCAATCATCTGGTATTTCTTGCATTCAACCTTAGATCCTGTCCGGTGCTGTCATTCTGCAGTTTTCAGAGGTACTGTTGTCCTATCTGTTAAAGAGTTTGATTACAGAATTAGTTTTGCCAAATCCTTTTAGGACCTTCCTCAAATTCTCAGCAGCCAGTTGAATGTGTGGAGTTTGTCTCCAGCCATCATTTGTATGACAGCCATGGCATCTCTGATGTACACTGTACTTACTGTGTTGCATAGTGTGACTGGGTGCTGGCTAGGAAACCCTGAGCCACACCTCTGTCATGCCAGCTCCAATCAGGAAAGGAGAATTGGAGCTGGCTGAGTAAGCCCAGACCTAAGTGGCAAATGGGGAACAGCTGCCGGCCTCGTTAGCCAGGAGCTACATAACGGTTGGCAGGAAGGAAGCCAGGGGGAGGGGAAAGGGAGGAGTCAGAGGCCACCCTCCCCTGCTGGCTGTAAGCCTGATGCTGTCTGTAGCTACAACAGCGGTGGGCAAACTTTTTGGCCCGAGGGCCACATCGGGGTTGTAAAACTGTATGGAGGGCTGGGTAGGGCAGGCTGTGCCTCCCCAAACAGTCTGGTCCCTGCCCCCTCACTGCCCCCCTCAGAATCCCTGACCCATCCAATCCCTCCTGCTCCTTGTCCCCAGACTGTCCCATCCCGGGACTCCCCTGACCCCTCCCCTTATCCAACCCCCCTGACAGGCCCCCGGGACTCCCATGCCCCATCCAACCCCCGGGTCCCTGGCTACTGGACTGCATATAACGTGCTCTTCTTGCCTCTGAACTAAAAGGCATGAACTTTGTCTTCAATATTTCTTGTAAGGCCATTTCTTTTTCTTAGCTTTTGCATATTCATAATATGAAGCTGTGTATTGTAATCTCCAACACTATCTATGCATAAGGGTTACTGAATTTAAAAATCTAGTTGCTAGAATATTTCAAAAGCTAGTATGGCATGCCTAGGCAATTACAAATTAAAACCTTCTACCAGGCAGACTGGATGCCACAAACTACATTATATGTACAAAACCTTATAAACTGAGACGCATTATACAGTATTAGGAATTCACGTATGTTTATATCTATCCACTATGCAAAACTATGGGTATGCAATCTACAGCTGTACAACCTTCCGGGAGAGACCGATCTGGCCCACAACTCTCAACTGAAAATATAGAAAACTGTTATAATCCCTTGAGATACCTTGACAACTAACAGTATCAGAGGGGTAGCCGTGTTAGTCTGGATCTGTAAAAAGCAACAAAGAGTCGTGTGGCACCTTATAGAGTAATACCAATACATCTGTTAGTCTATAAGGTGCCATAGGACTCTTTGTTGCTTTTGACAACTAAGAATATGCAATGTGAAAACATTTAATCTTAGTATTATTTAAAGATGTTGATATTTACCATTTTTGTCATGAGCTAAAGAGCTTCATCAGTTCTGGAAAAAAATAATTCCCCATGCAAAACCCATACAAATCTTTTTTAATGCATTGTCATCTGGTAGCTTTGACCAATATGACACCACATTAAGGTGTTGAAATTAACAAACAGTGAAATGGCAAAAAAGGACACTTTCTTATTATGGGTACCATTGTTTCCCCTCACCTACAGGCTTATGGCACCAGTTGACAGCTGCACATCATACTTTTAAGTACATTTAGATGAGGTAAGCTTTCGAATGATATATGATATGGGGATGTGTGTGTGGGAGGGGATACATTAAACTCCAAAACTATGTCTCTTTTTGGAGAATTGCCACCTGCCTATGTAGAGTAGACTTATAGGGTATGGGTAAAATGTACTCCGACGCAGCAGATCAGCACAAGAAGTGCTAAACCTTAAAAACAAGGCTCAAGTGGAATGTAAGGGGAACACACTCCTTGTGCTGTCCCACTGCAAACGGGGTAGGTACGTTCCCAGACAAATTTAGTCACTGTTCTTAAAATTGTGTTTATATATAAAAAAACAAAACAAAATTGAATGGGGGGAAATGTAGACGATTACTGAAGATTTAAAAGGAACATTGAAAGGGCAAGAAGTGTTAAGGTAAGGCAAGACTTAAAAACCTCCCCAAACCTCTGAGAAATACTGGGAAGTGTGAAAATGCAGTAAAGGTACCCAAATAACTTTAACACTCCCTTTCTATCCTCCCTGTAATCTGCACCTTTGAATATGGGTGGGTTTGTTAAGGCCTCATCTAATATTGGACACTGAGCTAATGGTGCCAGTGGGAGGTCAGTTTCCTATAGTAGATGACTTTAAAGTCCTCCTTGTGACAACTGCTAAGTTAGTTCCGAGCTAGGTGACTAGCTCAAGGGTGCAAGCAGATTACAAGGGTGCAGGGCAGCTCCTGGATTAAGGGCTTCAAAGGTCTGTAGCAAATAACTTCAACATTTTAAATATAAAGCCTTCCCCAAAACACACGACGGGATTGATCTTTGTGGAGGATCGGAGAATAAAACAAATGCAGAGTTTCTAGGCCAAGCCATCTTTGAGATATGATATGCCAAAAAGACACAGATTTTCCAAAATGGGGTGAAAAAATTCACATTTTAATCTCACTGTCATAGGTCTGAAATCCCTCATCTGACTCACTTCAAATGAGGCTCAACAGGAACCTTGTTCATATCTAAGCCTGGTCTACACTACGCGTTTAAACCGGTTTTAGGAGCATTAAACCGATTTAACGCCACATCCGTCCACACTAAGAGGCCCTTTATATCGGTATAAAGGGCTCTTTAAACCGGTTTCTGTACTCCTCCCTAACGAGAGGAGTAGCGCTAATATCGGTATTACTATATCGGATTAGGGTTAGTGTGGCCGCAGATCGACGGTATTGGCCTCCGGGCGGTATCCCACAGTGCACCACTGACCGCTCTGGACAGCAATCTGAACTCGGATGCAGTGGCCAGGTAGACAGGAAAAGCCCCGCAAACTTTTGAATATTTCCTGTTTGCCCAGCGTGGAGCTCCGATCAGCACGTGTGGAGAGGCAGTTAAAAATCAAAATAAAGAAAAAGCTCCCGCATGGACCATGCGGACGTGATCGCTGTAAGGGCAGGCAAATCTGTTCTATCAGCGCTCCGTTACAGAAGACGAATTAAAAAACATTTTAAAAAAATCTCCAGACAGACGCCATAGCAGGGACTCAGCGCACTGCTGCATGACAAGCGTAACGGAAAGCCAAGGAATCAAATGGACACTCATGGACTGGAGGACTCAAGCTATCCCACAGTTCCTGCAGTCTCTCTGAAAAGCATTTGCAGTCTTGGCTGAGCTCCAAATGCTTCTAGGGTCAAACACAGTGTCCGCGGTGGGTCAGGGCATAGCTCAGCAATTTACGCACCTCCCCACCCCCAGAAGTGAAAGGGAAAACAATCCTCTCTTGACTCTTTTACATGTCACCCTATCTTTACTGAATGCTGCAGATAGACGCAATGCTGCAGCACTGAACACCAACATCCTTGCTCCCCCCCGCCATGGGTGGCTGATGGTGCAAAACGACTGGTACCCGTCCTCATCATCAGCCTATTGGCACATGAGGCAGTGCAAAAGGGCTGGTAACCATGCTGACTAGCATCCATCAGGTCGATCAAGGGCGCCTGGCCCTAATTTTTCCTGGTAGATGGTGCAGTATGGCTGATAACCATCGTCGTCATAGCAACAGGGGGCTGAGCTCTGTCAGCCCCCACCCTTCATGTGTTTAAAAAAAAAAAAAAAAAAAAAAAAAAAAAAGATTCAATTGCCCCTGGACTAGCAGAGGGATGCTGGGCTCCTCTTCTCCACACTCCTTACTGTCCTGTCTGGACTATCATAGCAGCTGGAGGCTGCCTTCCACTCATTTCTCACTAACAAGTCAGTGTGTCTTATTCCTGCATTCTTTATTACTTCATCACACAAGTGGGGGGACAATGCTACAGTAGCCCAGGAAGGCTGGGGGAAGAACGGAATCAACAGGTGGGGTTGTTGCAGGAGCACCCCCTGTGAATAGCATACAGCTCATAATTTCTGCAGGATCTGACACAGCGCAGCTGTGCTCTCTGATACAGTGGTTCTCTAGTACACTTGCCCTTATTCTAGGCAGGACTGATTCTATTTTTAGATACCAAAAAGGAGGGATTGACTCTGGGAGTCATTCCCAATTTTGGCTTTTGCACCCCTGGCTAAGAGCAGCTAGGGGCACTTATGACAGCAGCAAATGGTGCAAAACGACTGGTAGCCATGATCATCTTTTTACCAATTTATGGATTGGTAGATGGTGCAGTATGGCTGGTAACCATCTCTGCTGTCATGCAAAAGCAAAAGCATGCTGCTGTGTAGCGCTGCTGAATCGTCTCTGTCAGCGGCATCTAGTACACATACGGTGACAGTCACAAAAGGCAAAACAGGCTCCATGATTGCCATGCTATGGCATCTGCCAGGGCAATCCAGGGAAAAAAGGCGCGAAATGCTTGTCTGCCGTTGCTTTCCCAGAGGAAGGAGTGACTGACGACATTTACCCAGAACCACCCGCGACAATGATTATTGCCCCATCAGGCACTGGGATCTCAACCCGGAAATCCCAAGGGGCGGGGAAGGCTGCGGGAACTATGGGATAGCTACGGAATAGCTACCCACAGTGCAACACTCCAGAAGTCGATGCTAGCCTTGGACCGTGGACGCACACCACCGATTTAATGTGTTTAGTGTGGCCGCGCGCACTCGATTTTATACAATCTGTTTTACAAAACCGGTTTATGCAAATTCGGAATAGTCCCGTAGTGTAGACGTACCCCTAGTCTCTCCCACACCTTCCAACAGCACGGGATTACTCCTTACGTGTGTGTATCAAGTGCTTCAGATGGTTCATTCTTGAATAGCCCTGTTGCTCACCATAATTCAGTGTGCTTGGTCACCTTGGGTGCGTATACACTGCAGTTAAATACCCGGGGCTGGCCTGTGGAGCTGTAAAATTGCGGTGTAGACATTCAGGCTTGGGCTGGAGCCTGAGCTCTGGGACCCTCTCCCCTTGCGAAGACCTAGAGCTTTCAACACCACAATTTTGCAGCCCGAGACCCGCAAACCTGCCAGCTAGCACAGGCCAGCTGCAGGTGTTTGGAGGGGAATGTCTACACTGCAGTTAGACTGCTACAAACCATTCCACCTGGGGTGACCCTGAAGGCTGTGCAGAAGCATCAACTGGTACAACACACAGCGGCGAATATCTGACAGTAGGTAACTGAGGAGAATGTTTCACGTTTGTGCTCTGCCCCTCTTACAATTATTGATCTGCTTTAAAGACTTAGGGTCAAGTACCCTGCAGGTGTAAATGTAACACCACTGATTTAAATGGAGTTGTACCCATTTATGCCAGTGGAAAATTTGGCTCCTACTCATAACTCAAATGCTGGCATGTAGGATGAATATCGAGCGACCTCTGGACCTCACCTTTCTCTCTTCACACTTGCTGAGAACACCACGATCAACAGGGATGTCACAGCTGTCAGAGCCCAGGATGAAGCACTGTACGGCTGGGAGCTGTGTGTTTTTGGTGCGGGGTGGGGTGTTGGATTGGGGCCTTGCTACCAGGGATCAGGCTGAATTCAAGTCTAGCCATCTTCAGAGCACAATGCATGTTGTGGCTCTCTGGGCAATGCTCCTCTCTCAAGGAAGGAGGCTGGTGATATTGTGCCCAAAAGGGAAATGGCCAGTGGGCTGTTGATAGTGCTTTATTTTTACTTTGGTAATCTTCATGCAAGAATGATCCTTCAGAAACTCAGGTTCTGACAGACAAGGGCAGAGACTATAGCCCTAGTCAGACAGCACAGATGCTTGTACTAATGCTTGCAGTTGGCACCTGAGTGCTATGGTGATGGGTGCATTAGAAACTGGAAGATGAGTCTTGTTCTCTTGTAAATTACTCTCACTCTCCGGGCATCTTTTTTTCCTTGTGTTAAACGTGAAGGATAGTTTCAGGCTCACTACTTCTCATTATGTTCTCATTTTTCTACCTTAAATAATCCATCTAGCCAAACCCAACCTGACAGATGCTGCCCTCACTGTGACACTGAGCACACAACATGCTGCATGAAAATCTGGCTTTGTGGGTGAATGCAGCATGAGCGGTGACCCTCCTAGCATCCCTGCTAAAAATAAAACTCTTCCCTTCTGGCAGTCTTGGGGTTGCTTTTAATAGGTAGCCAGTCTCACCCCAGGGCTTAACTTTCGAGAATGCCGGGAGCTGGCTCATCTTTGGGAAGCTGCACTGAGGTAGTGAGGGTGAGGATGTTCATCTGCAGCAGGTGCACCTCAGTTGCTCCCTAACAAACTGCCAGATCACCCAGATACATGATAGGTAATGCTCTGCATTTCCTAGCCCTTGTGCAGCATACATCTGTGTTTCTCTAACCACCCAGCCTCCTTGATACTCCTTAATCCAGCTCTATCTTCCCAGTTACATAAACCTCACGCTACCCTTGATTCTTACCTCAACAAGCAACTCAACCCTCTGCCAGCTGCCTCATCCCTTTAACAGCCTCCACACAGCGTTCCAGATCAGCGCCCCTCTCGGCTGCTGGTTAGCTGTCCCTCTCAAAGGAAAATAGGTATTGCTATGCTAGATCACACCAATGGCTGGACACTGTTCGGAACTAGATGCTTCTTTATAGGAGCCGTTACACCTTCCTCTATAGCTGCAGTAAAATTCCTATAGCTGCAGCTGTTTGTTCATAACCCAAGGAAGCTAGTGGTTGGCTTATGTTCTGGAGAGTGGGGGTTGATGCATCATATTTGTATTATCCTAGCTAAGGAAACTGTGGATAGTTTTAATATTCAGATACATATTGAACCCTTTTTTGAATCCTGCCAAGCTCTTTGTCTTCATTTATATTGTGGCAATGAATTACACAGGCTTTATGCTATTTTGTTTTTAATTCAACCACTTCCAGGACCCCTGATAAAAAGCCCAGAGCCTACGTGCTTCTCCATTCTGTTTTTCTTGGACAAATCTTGATACCAGTCCCAACTCTCAGCACCCCCATCTACAAATCCTACCTTTTCAGGAGTTCTCCACCTGGATATTATGCTGTAATTTGAGGCTTAAAGTGATCACCAGTGTCTCGCTGTCGTGGGTCTGCCTGCCGGAGCCGATCGAGGAGCAGCTATTACTGACGGTACCGGTCCTCCATGTTGGGATTGTGGTCCCATGGTTGGCATCACTCCCGGTGCTGCCGCTCCTTCCGGTCCAGGGACAGCAGCAGGTCATATGTCAGCCCGGCCTTCCTTCGTAGTTGTCCATTGATGGGTCAGGCCAGCCAGGCCGAACAGCCGGCTCCACTGGTGCCACAGCAGGTGCAGTAGCACTGGGCCCCGGGGCTGGCCCAATGGTACCAGTGGGCACCGTGGCCGCCGACGCAGCCCCCAGTGGGGGCTCGCTTGGTGGCCAGAGCCGCAGAAGGACCTTCGGCCTCCCTCTGCAGACCTCCGAGGAAGGAATCGGTGGGATGTACATCCTCAGCACTGTGCCCAGAAACCGAACAGGTGGTGGACCCTCTGGTGCGGGGGACACCCAAAGTACCACACTGGCCTTCTCACCCTCCCCGGATGAGGCGATTACAGCCCTTTCGTCCTGCAGGAGGACTTTAGGGCCCACCAAGAACTCTTAAAAAGGGCGGCATCAAGCCTCTACCTCCAAACAGAGGATATAGAGGAGCCCTTGGACTCCCTGTTTAATGTGCTGTTTTCCTCGGCACCAGGTAGGGTGGCCTTGCCTCTCCACGAAGGGGTGGTGAAAATTTCAAATGCCCTGTGGCAAACCCTGGTCCCATTGGCCCCCATCTCTAAGAGAGTGGAATGCAAGTATTTTGTACCCACCAAGGGGCATGAATACTTATACACCCACCCTGCTCCTAACTCCCTGGTGGTCGAGTCGGTCAACCACAGGGAATGGCAGAGCCAGCCAGCCCCTACCCTGAAAAATAAAGATTCAAGGAGGCTGGACTCTTTTGGAAGGAAAATGTATTTGTCCTTGAGCTTCCAGTTATGGGTGGTGAACCACCAGGCTCTCCTGGGCCAGTATGAGTTCTATCTGTGGGGCTCCCTGCCCAAGTTTGAGGACTCCCTCCAGGTGCGTGACAGGAAGGCGTTCAAAGCGTTGGTGGAACAGGGTACAGTGGCTGCCAGGGCAACTCTGCAGGCAGCGTCAGATGCAGCGGACACAGTTGCACGGTCCATGGCCTCTGTGGTGTCCATGAGAAGGCCATCATGGCTCCTGCCCTCTGGGCTGTCCAGCCAGGCGCAGACCTCCCTGCAGAACCTCTCATTTGATGGCAAAGCTCTGTTTGCGGAACAAATGGATACAAAGCTGCATGGCCTGAAAGACTCCCACATGACTCTCTAGACTCTGGGTCTCCATCTTCTGGCTCCGGCTAAACCTAAGTTCAAGCCGCAGCAGACTCCCACTCAGGCCACCCACCCAAAATATGAGACCGCTTATAAGAAGTCGCGGGACTATAAGAGGCACCCACAGAGGCAGTCTCGCTCTGGCCCCCATCCTGGGTCCCCCAAGGGCAAGCAAGTGGGGGGAAAAGGCAGTTTTGACGGAATACCCAGGGGCACCCTGCCACTTCTCATCAGGGATCCACCCTCAATAAAGCTTCACTTCCCCAATCAGTTGTGTACTTTCCTCCCGGAGTGGTCACGGCTGACCTTGGACCGATGGGTCCTCAACACCAACTCCCGGGGCTACACACTCCAGTTTACTTCCTCCCCTCCCAACCACTCCCATCCCTCCTGGGGGATTCCTCACACGAGGCTCTGCTCGAACAGGAGGTGGGGCGGCTCCTGGGCCTAGGAGTGGTGGAAGCGGTACCCGGGGAGTTCAAGGGCAAGGGGTACTACTACCCCTATTTCCTTATCCTGAAGGCCAAAGGGGGGGCTCAAGCCCATCTTGGACCTGCGAGGCCTGAACCAGTACATGGTGAAGCTCAAGTTCCGCATGGTCTCCCTGGCCTCCATCATCCCCTCCCTGGGGATTGGTACACTGCCCTTGATCTGCAGGATGTGTACTTCCACATTCATATATTGGAGGGGCAGGAACACTACCAATTTATGGTTCTCCCGTTTGCCCTGTCCACTGCCCCCAGGGTATTCACGAAATGTATGTCGGTGGTGGTGGCCTTATCTTCCCCTATCTGGACGACTGGTTGGTCAAGGGCAGCTCCCAGTGGCAGGTGCGGGATCACATGGCGCTCCTTCTGTCCTTGTGCACCACTTTGGGCCTGTTGGTAAACAACACCAAGTCCACGTTAGTTCTGGTTCAATGCATAGAATTTATTGGGGCAGTCCTGGACGCCTCATCGGCCAGAGCCTCCCTCCCACCGGACAAATTCGAGACCCTGAAAGGGCTCATCGACACGGTCATAAGGTTTCTGGTGACAACAGCCAGAGTGTGCCTCCAGCTCTTGGGTCACATGGTAGCGTGCACGTATGTGGTCCGTCATGCCAGACTCAGGATGAGGCCCCTCCAGCTCTGGTTGGCCTCAGAGTTCTTCCAGCCAGGGACAGGATCACCTCCCTACGATGGTGGTCCTCCCGGAGAAACATGCTCCAAGTTCAGGGGCAGGGCCCCATCGCTGGAGCTGGTGTCCGCCGCGTTGGACCTGGGATGGGGGGCCCGTGTGAGGATTGTTCAGACCCAAGGTCTATGGTCGTCTCAGGGTCTGACCCTCCCCATAAATGTCAAGGAGCTCAGGGCAGTACGGCTGGCGTGCATGGCCTTCTACTCGCACCTGGAAGGCCGGGTGGTCAGGGTCCTCACGCACAACATGGTCTCGATGTTGTACATCAACAGGCAAGGCGGGGCCCCATCCTTTGCTGTGAAGCCCTCAGGCTGGGGGATTTTTATATAGCCCACGACATCTGCCTACAGGCCTTCCATCTGCTGTCTCCATGCAGGTTAGCGATAGGCACGCACCAACCCCCGAGTCCTACAAGTGTCCCTCTGGGGTGCCCAGGCCCTGCTCCACTGAACACTCACAGAACTCTCTGGGTTTCTACTCCCAAAGGCATAGTACACACCAGCTTACTAGTTTCACATCAGGATCAATGCTCTGCTTATCACACAGCATTTTAGATGTGTTTATAGTGAAAACAGGAGCGTTTATTATCAAAGAACAGAGATTTAAATGATAGTAAGAATGAATATTGGAAACAAATGGTTTTATATATATTAAAACAAAATCATCCCATGCTTCCTAGAGTCTAAACTAACAGGATGTTCCCCTGTTTCCTACAAGGTATCTTACCCCACTTCCTTTCCCCAGCATTTTCAACCAGGATAGCTGACACTCTCCTTTCATAAGATCAAGCTCACAGGCAGCCTGTCTTCCTAGGTTGAAGGATATCCTGGAGTACCTCCATGCCCCTAGTTATACCCCAGAAGTTCATTGTTTTTACTCATAAACGTGATAACCTCTCCTGTTTTTGTGTTTTCTTGCAGCACTTGCAATCTGCTCATTAGCATTTGATTCAATATGCAAATAGACATCCATTGTACAATACACAACCAGGGAGATAAGTGGCTCCCACTTCCTGTCTGGAGACATCTGCCTCAATGCACTCACCCTTTGTGTGACCTGCCTTTAACTACCAGGCCTTAAGAATGTATTTATACGTAACTCCTTACACAGTATCTGCCGATTCATTGCAAAATGTATGTAGTGACTAGTGTGAGGCATGCTTCAAGAGACCTTACATGACCCCTTTTGGTGAACCCATGGGAACCGTATGTATTCCCGTGCCCTCTGCCCGTGAGCATCAACGGGTCCTGGGGTAACTGCAAGGAAGTGTCCAGGCCTTTTGTACTGGAAGATGGGGCTGCTCTTGTGGATGAATGAGGGTTTTCTGTATTTGTCCCTTTCAGTGCAGTTTTCTCTCATGATTCAGCCACTTCACATATCCAAGCAAATCTGGGGCTATTGAATTGAGATCCCCTTGCCATATGGAGTGGCATATGATAGGGAAATTGGTTGGGGTAGGGAAAGGAATGGTAAGGATGGAAGAATGTTGTGTGTGTGTGTGTGTGTGAGAGAGGGAGAGAGAGAATGAATTATGAGGGGGAGGTGGATGGAGGTTTCCTAATGAGCAATAGATGAAATTAAACGTTGTCAAGACTTAGAGCCAGATCTTTCGCTAATATAACTTGCTGTAACTTTATTGGCCCTAAGAGTCATCTCTATTCCCCATCGCAATCTGCAGCTGAACTTGAGGGGACACTAGGCTCTTGTGCCTCCCAGGCCCGAAAGAGGCTTCTTATTGGAGGCATTTTGGCAGAGGAGGGAGGGGGAAGAGGTTGAGTGGTGTTTTTGAATATACTAATAATTCTTTCCACCTCTGTAGGAGAAAGAGAACACCATTTTTATGATGGACTTTGTTAGGTGCCTTAGAAATACGATATAGAACACCTTGCACCTGAGGATCTCAACATGTTTTACAAACATTTTGAGTTACCTGCAGTCTAAAGGCAAACATCAAAAGAAAGAAGCAAGTGATCCTGTCTGATGAGACTCTGTTGAAGAACAAATCCTGGCCTATCTATAACACAGCCAAAGAGAACAGAATGGCATTGCTTTTTGCATCCCATGAGAGATGTGACCAAAAAAAAGGAGGGTTGAGGGGGAGGGGAATCAAAGGCCTGAACAATGCTTCTACTTACTTTAATCACTGTAACAGCTGAGCTTCCACTTATTGTAGTCCATGTGATGGCTGCAATTACCGTATGATAAATCTGACTTCAATCTCTAGTAGATAATAGAGCTTATGTTAAGAGAGAATCTGCAAACAACTAGTACATAAATGAACAAAGAACAGTAAGCAGCCTGGCCTTGTGAAGAATTAATCATGGTCAATTGAAAAAAAACCTGAATTGCAAAATTAGCAGCTGAATAAAATTCAGTAGTTGTGACATCTGAACGTCAGTAAAGTACTTGCTATGCTGCACCATGAAATCTGACTTGAGATATTAAGTTAAATGGGGGTGAATTAAGCATTGTCACCTACCAAAAACTGGTTGGAGGACTGTATGCAAAGGGTAATGAGCTTGGAGGTGCTGGTGTGGTGGAGTATAGTGTGTGAGGAGAACCAGTTTTAACATCTGTTTTAATGATCTGGAAGAGGGGCTAAACTAGCTAATTAAATTTGCAGATAATAGTAAACTAGGAGGTGGAGCTGTGTGGATAACAGATCTTTCGGTTTGGTGGCCAAACTGAAAAATAAAATAATAATAATTGGGGGTTGATCTGAAACCATTTTTTATTTTATTTTATTGATTAATTAATACATTTATTTTGGTACACCAAAAAACTGGAAAAGTCATTTCATGTCAAATGAGATGTTTTCTTTGATCTGAAATCAATCGTTTAATTTTTGAGGGGGTTTCCCCCCCTTAAAAATTTAATAAAATTGAACAAAAAGTCATTTGGGTAGAAAAGTTGAAATGTTTCATTTTGAAAATGTCCAAATGAAATGTTTGGACTTCTTCAGAATTTTGGGAGAATTTTTTTTCCTTTCTTGAGGAAACAATTCAGCGAATTTGACACAAATTCACAATGTTTCATTTGACCTGGAGCTGTATTTTTGGGAGGATGTGAGTGTGTTACAATTCTCAGTTTGAGAGTCTGACTCTTCAGTTTAAGCTATAGAGACCCATGTTTTTAGCTAGGGCGTTCCTCTTTCAGTCCCTGGCATGTTGGCCAAGATGACCGCCTTCCATCACCCAAGCACCAGAGAAGACAGGCATGCAGTGGGGACAAAAATCTCTTAAATATCAACAATAAAATGAGATTGTCTGGAAAATTGCAGTTCAGTGTATTTGGGAAGTCGTCATCACCATCATAACCACCAAATCACCACCAAACCCAAATATACAGTACAGAGAGAGGGAGGAAGCAGGAAAGCAATAATGACAAAATAGACTGTGGGATGACAGTGAATAGCAATTTTGACCTGAGCTTCAGAATGGTATGACTCCAAAAAAAGCCAACGCATAATTGTCATGGAACTGGGAAGTGATGCTCCCTTTCTGAGGATCTGGTTCTGCACTACTAATGTCGATGGGAGATTTGTCACTGATATCATTGGGATCAGGATCTGAGATGCTGGGCACTTGAATAATAGTAGGGTTATGACCAATTAGACAGAAATGAGAGATCAAGACAAATGATTAAATGGCTAACTGGGCTAATTTATGAAGGAAAAATGAAAATAGGTGTGGTCTTTCCAAAGGATAACTGTGGAGGAAACAGCTGTTTACAAGTAGCTGAAATATGTAAATTTCAAGGAGAGAGGAGAACTGTTGAGTGTACCAAGGAGTGTATGAGACCCAGTAGCATGAATTTTCTTAATTTCTTCCTAAATATAAGGAAAGGGTCCCAAACCTGTGAGTTAAATTAGATCATGTGATAGTCACCCAAGGAAGTAGTGGAAGTTCCATTCCTTGAGTAACTTAAAATTGGACTGGACAAAGTACTTTAAAATACCTTATGTTTAGGGAATGATGATTTAAGAGCCTCTTCCATCTCTAATTTCAGTACTTCAGAAATCCCTGCTAATTGGGCTTAGCCAGAACCTTTGCTAACCATTTCAGTGTCTTGTTGTTTAGAGAATTCTTAAAGCTCTTCAATTTTCAGTAAGACTAAAATGCTTTTCTTTTTTGTTGGCAGCAGCAGAATATTTCCAAAGATCAACCTTCTCACTCTTCCATTTCCTGTTTTCAGTCTCTTTCCATCACCCTATTCTTCCCACCATTGAGGTGCCACTTCTCTCTCCCCACAGCCCAGGAAAATAGAGCAGTATGAGAAGTGGAATTTCTGTCCTGAGGAAAATTTCACATTTCTGGGGAAAAAAATTGTTTTGAACTGGAATGAAAAGTCAAAATTTGCCATAGTACAGAATTTAAATATATATATATATATATTTTTGAAGAACCAAAATGGAATTTCCCAGCTGTTCCCTGCCAGCCTAGACAGCTTCTTGGCTATGTGGCCAGTCCGGGGAGGTTGGCAGCCTGTCCACCCATGAGTTGGGCTGGCAGGGAGCCAGCCCACCCAGGAAGCTGTCTGCCCAGATAACTGGTGTCGCCAGGCAGATTGCTCGCCAGCCAGCCAGGAAGCTGAGGAAAATGGGGAGAGTGTGGGAGCCTGGCAGGTGGGCAGCAGGGGTGTTGTGGATATTGGGGTGGGGGTGAGTGCAGGAAGTCAGGAAGCCTGGAGAGCCAGGCAGGGTGGTATGAAACCAAGCTGACAAGCCAGCCAGGTTTCATGTTTGCACCGAATGTTTAAGTTCCACGGAATCAGCATTTTCCAATGGAAAATTGTTCTGGCAGAAGATCTTTGACATGATCTGCATCTGAAGAAGGGTGGTGATCTTCTTGCACCCCACAGAGTGTGTTTCCAACTGGGACTCATGCCTCTTGTCTGGGTGGAAGAGGACTGGGTGGACTTTCAGACAGCATCAGTTTAGCAAGATCCAGAGTAGGATTTGGTCCAGGAGGCCTGGTGATTTATAGATTAAAACAACAAAACTCTAAGTGCAGTTACAACCATTGACAGTGGATATTGTAAAGAGAGAGTGACCGCAACAGATGGAAACGAAGGTTAGGGGAGAGGAAGAGACAAGAGACCAGTTTATACTGGCTCCAAGTATTTTGCCGCCCCAAGCAAAAAAATTTTCCTGTGCCCCTGCCCGGCCCTGTCCCAACTCCGCCCCTTCCCCGCCCCATTCCAACCCCTTCCCCAAATCCCCGGCCCTGCCTCCTCCCCAGGGCGCACCGTATTTCCCCTCTTACTTCTCCGTCCCTCCGAGGCTTGCCGCAAAACAACTGATTCGCGCAGCAAGCCTGGGAGGGAGCGGGGAGAAGCGGAGTGGCGGTGTGCTCGGGGGAGCAGGCAGCAGTGGAGCAGAGGTGATCTGGGGGGGTAGTGGTTCCTCTTGCCCCCCCCAGGTTACTTCCTGCAGCCCTCCCCTCACCCCCCACCGCGGCAGCTCACCTCCGCTCAGGGCTGCTCCTTGGAAGGTGCCGCCCCAAGCACATGCTTGGAGTGCTGGTGCCTAGAGGTGGCCCTGGATATGACCCTATCTCCACTGAAGACAAGACAATGGACTACTCTGATTTACACCACTGAAAATTTGACCCATACAAGTCAAATTCAGGAGTGTTGTAAGGAAGACGTGAAGTAATTCTTCCTCTCCACTCTATGCTGATAAGGCCTCACCTGGAGTATTGTGTCCAGTTCTGGGCGCCACATTTCAGGAAGGATGTGAACAAATTGGAGAGAGTCGAGAGAAGAGGGACAAACATGATTAAAGGTCTAGAAAAGATGCCCTATGAGGAAAGTTTGAAAAAACTGGGTTTGTTTAGTCTGGAGAAGAGAAGACTGGGGGAACATAACAGTTTTCAAGTACATAAACGGTTGTTACAAGAACGAGGGAGTAAAATTGTTCTCAACCTCTGAGGCTAGGACAAGAAGCAATGGACTTAAATTGCAGCAAGGGTGGTTTAGGTGGGACATTAGGAAAAACTTCCTAACTGTCAGGGTGATTAAGCATTGGAATAAATTGGCTGAGGAGGTTGTGAAATCTCCAACATTAGAGATTTTTAAGAACAGGTTGGACAAACATCTGTCAGGAATGGTCTAGTTATTATGTAGTCCTGCCTCAGTGCCGGGGACTGGACTATATGACCTTTCGAGGTCCCTTCCAGACCTACACTTCTAAAATTGAGATGCACTTCTAGAATTCTAAAAAGAATGCAGTTGTCCCCTCAATCTTGGCAATTTAGACTGTCAAAGTAGTGTTTGCAGGCACAGTCAGGTACGTAGACATGAAAAAGGCTTCATTTGTGCTTACAAATAACTGTCGGTGGAGTAACAAAGACAAGTGTTTGAAAATCTGACTCCTGTAATGGAGCCTTCCAAACTTGTAGCAAAGGCTGGAAATTCATAGCAATCACTTTGTCACCCATATGTGCTATTGTAGTTAAACCACTAAAAATGAACATCAAGTTGTAATTTCCTTAACTCAATAAGTATATTCAACCTGCCTACTCAGCTGTGAGTATTGTAGTTTTCATATTCTAACACCATCCACCATGGCTCACTGGCAGGGTGCGACAGGGTGGCTTGCCCCATGGGCTGAGAAGCCTGGGGCTAAGTCTACCCTGATTACTGGATAAATCACACCTGAGAGGAATCCGCCATTCCTGTATGAAAGGAGCAGGAAGTTGCACTGAAGGAGGGAAGCCCAGGAGATTGCAGCAATGTCTGTAAACACTGTAGGGAGCAAAGTGGCTCCTGCAGGGCCCCGAGTCAATGGGGGAGGGTGGGGTGGAGGAAGCTGAAGAAGCAGGAGAGAGTGGGAGAAAGCTCCTCAGGCAGGGAGGCCGGAGGGAGAGTCTGTCTGAGCAGGAGAAAGACTATAAAGATCAAGTGGGACGAAGACTGTGAGTTCGTGTTTGGATGAATCAGGAGAGCGACATTGGTCTTGAGGCCTAGAAGGCCAGTATGTACCTGAGGACTAACTAAATGGGCCCCTTTGTGGGGACTGTTTGAGACACCTTTGAAGTGTAAGATCTTAAAGGGCCCTGGGGAGGGGAGAACAAAGGCAGGATGCTGTAGAGTGACCTCTGGCTACAAGGGGTGCTTGGGAGGTGGCTGCCCATGTTACACAGGCTTTGAACCTAGGGCCTCCATCACCCCCACATAGAGCTGTCCCACTTGAGCCAAGAGAGTAATTCTGTTTGCTGGTGGTAATAGTAAGTTGTTATCCCCTATGTGAAATAGCCCTTAAAAGGGGATGCAAAACACACTTTGTAAGTATAATATAACCAAAAAAATAAATAAATCCAGAAACAATAAATGCATATTGGACCCAAATAATGTTGCTTTTCAGGGGTTAGAGTGGCCCTAAATAATTTATAAATCTAAATATAAAGTTTTGTTGTTTGAACACTTAAAACAATATATTTGTGAAACAATACAATGAGGAAAGTAGCATTTCTGCTATCTCTTCTACTGAGCACTATCAAAAACATTCTAATGTATCAGCAAGAGTTAAAATACAGACATGCAGAAGTCTCTAAAGAGAGCGCACACATTTTCTTGGCATAGTATGGGTTGCAATGTAAATATTACTGTTCTAAAAGACATGGCTGAGCCCTGCAACCACAGAACCACAGATGTCCCTCTAATTCCTGCATCCTTGTTTTTTAAATATTTATACAGGTCGTATAAACCATTCCTCCCTCAGATGTGCAACTCCTATTAATGGATCTTCCCTTTAAGGGGCGGGGGAGTGTATGCCTGCATTTCTTCAGGTGGTCTCCTGTGTTGTTGCGGGATGGGCTCGCTCCAACTTGACAGTGTTCTTCTCTCCAGTGAGCATCTTACCCATACCCCACTTTGGAAGCTGCTCTGCTTGTTCCTCGGTTTCATAGGGGCTGGACACTTTCTCCCCACCCCCACATCTTCCTGATGCTCTCTTGGAAGCTGGACCTGCTCTGGTAGCCAGCAGGATCATCCGGAATTCTTCCCCCACCAAGGTCTAAGGGGACCTAAAATCAGCAAAGAGTCTAACATTCCCTCTTGGCTTGGGCCGTCATGAAGCCTGATGGTGGCCTCCTCCAGCAACCGCTTCTCTTTGTTCCACTGCTGTGCTTTGTGCCCATGGGGGAGGAAGCCCAGGAAGGCTGCTCTCTGCACTACAGCCTGGAAGAGGATCAGGAAGTACTGGGCTGCTGCTGCTCCCTTTTCAGCTTGGAAAGCAATGAACTACAATCCCCTGTCATGGTGGGTGGGGGATGGAACGTCAAGTACATGGAATGCAGAGTACAGGGACATCACAACACAGAAGAAATGGCCATGGGTCTAAGTGCCCAGGGGTATTCTGGGAATGCTTCAGGCTGCATGTGGGCTTGGACTCTGTGCCAGTTCACCCTCTCCGGGTGTGTAAAGTGTCTGAGCATAGAATATACTCCTAACACTTCGCAGTATTTTTCTTTACAAGTATTAGGCCCCGGTTCTCATTTTCACTAAGATCCCTTATAGTACTGGAGCAATGGTAAGGGGTCATAGTGGAAACAAGATTCAGGCCCATGAATATTAAAGAATTGGCCACAGTCATAAAAACAAAACAACTCCTCATGTCATAATAACTGTTGTGCATGATCTTACTTTGAAGGAAAGGGAGCTGGTATTAACACACATTCCGGGGGTGTGTGTGTTATTTTTGTAGACAACTAAATGTGTTGCTATATAAAACCCTGGTTTTTGGCACATTTACTGTGGAGCACAAAGCAATGACAAGCAACGGCCACCTATTGTTTCCCGCTGTGACTTTCCTCAGGAGCCAAACTAAGGGGAGATATGGTGGGGGACTGATAATGAAATTTGAAGTTTTCTTGCTGTAGGTCGCTGATTCAAATGCAGCCCAGGAAGGTAGGGAGCAAAATCCATGACATTTCATGGCTGGTTGGTGGCCTATTTGAAATGCACTGGTAGATCTCAGTCCAGTTCCCAGTAGATCTGTGTCCACCACCACCTTTGTCATTAAGACCTGGTCTATGTTTAAAAAATTGGCACTGGTGCAACAATATGTACTTACTCTGGTCCAACTTTTCTAACCCGGACAAGCCTTAGCTGGCACTCTTGTTGATTGCCCTAGTGGTGAGGCCTAGGATCAAATAGCCTTTGAGTAGAGCTGGTTGAAAATATATTTTATTTCGAATGAAAAACTTTGGATATTTTGTTTCTTTCTTCACTTTTTTTGTAGAATTTTGAGGGGTTTGTGGAAAAAATTGAAGATTTGGGGTGCTGAAAATTGAATTGTTTGGGTTTCAGTTTTTTGATGAAAATCTGAAAAACTTCAACCAGATTTTCTCAGGAAAATTTCTGGTTAGTCAAAAATCAATTTTTCATGAGGACAAAAAGATTCGATTAAAAATTTGACCAGCTCTGTTACTGAGACCAAACTTACTCCTGCCCTGAAGGAGCGAGAGGTGGGGTAATGTGGAGGAAACTTGCACTGCAGCAGCCTGTACTGTAGCTGTTCTGTTGCTAAACATGGGACTTCAGTCTGCAGGTGTGTCAGTCTGGCATCTGTCACCAATGCGAAGTTCTGAACATAATGGAAATATCCCAACACGTATGTACAATAGAAAGGGCCTCCTTGCAAATCTGGCATGTGAATGTGGATTCACATGGATCTGAATGTTCTCAGTTGCTTTGTTTTTTTGGGGGGAGGGGGTGTCACATTCTTCCTGCTGTGATTTAGGTTCTAAGCCCAGACAAAACTCTCATTGTGAAGTTCAATGGGAGTTTTGCCTGAGTGAGTAAGGACTCTAGGCTTTGACTCGTTATTTGTAGCTCTCTTGTTCTGTTTAGCAGCCTACTCAGGAGGTAAAGTGAGCATGTAGTCTCCTTGTGAAAAGCAATAGTTCGGCGTAGCAAGTGCATTATCTAAGCAGGAGGTGAAGGGCACCACAGTTCCCTGCTGGAGTACATGTTATCTGAGTGTGCTAGATTCAGGAGATTCTTTCTTTCCCCACCCCCAGCTCCATTCAGGAAAGGGCCTGGTAGAGTCCCTTCAAATTTACACTTGCTTTTGTTAGCAGAGCTGTCCCACAGCATGAATGAGAGAGAATGACTTTATCTTTCATTTGAGTAGAGCAACCTGGTTGTGGCTGTGTTAGCATGTGGAGAGCAGCCAGCACTTACCTGCTATCTTCAGGCAGAAAAAGCCAATTTGCTTTTTTTGTTTGGCAGATGCCTGCATGGATCTAGTGGTTGGCAGTCTTTCACAGGGAAACAAGTGTGAAGCAAGTTAGATAGTGTGGGAGAAAAAGCTCTCATGCAAGTAATATTTTACACTCGGGTAGGGCATCTGTGCCAGGAGTATATTTTTCCGGGCACAGCTGCATGAATTTTGCTACACCAGTGGGAGGAAAATACCTAAGGTAGACAAGCCCTGAGTCTTCTCAAATTTCACTACTGTAATAACAGAAATACCTACTGTCTAGTCCCCCTAGTTAATTTCCTGTCCCAGGTTTAAAGTGACATTTAAAGTGACAAGATCTTTGAGGCACTATCCCTGCTACAGTTTGGGCTTTTGTCCAAAAATATTTTCCAAGAACTGGTCTTGAAAACATTTGTTGGTAAGAGTTGTCAGCTACTGCAGAATGGGGAATTCTCCCCCCACCCCCCTGCACCCTGACCATAATAGCTGAAAACCATTCTAGAGTCTTGGTATTGAATGCTAGCCATTGAGCTCACCCATTTATATTGCAGCTTCTGGCTTTCTTTCCCCTATGCTTTCTTTCATCCTGCCCTGTGGTGGACACTTAACCTGCTCTCTCTTTCCCTACAGCCATTGAGTTGTGTGCACATTATGTCTGACGTTATAAAGGTAAAGGATATAAACAGGGAAATATTAACAATCCGTTGTTACACTGGCATTTGATACTATACAATAAATCAATTCTGAAACAATTAGGTGTTCTGAGCAGTGCATTTAGTGCTATTAACACTTCAGACCCAGATTTTCAAACTGTACATGTGAACATCTATGTGTGTAATCATGTAATTTGCAGTACAATCATGGTAATTGCACATGTAAATTAAAGCTCACATATCAGAGTTACTTTTGTGCATAATGTCCACATGCTTTTAGCAAGAGAGCTGATCTGTGTGAAAGTGTCTCCTCTTATTTGGTGTACTCCCTTATTTTCAGCTGTTCTCAGTGCATTTACAACCTGTATTTCATTGAAAACGTGCCTGTTTGGAGAGTCTGGCTCTGCACAGCGTCCATGCAGCTCATCTTTCCTTTTCATTCTGCTATTTAACAATGACTAGGAAAATTAAACTGCTTTGCTGCCTCTAGTCCCCAGTTCAGAACCTGAGACAGATGCAGAGGATGAACTCCACCTTATGCTACTGCCGAGAAGTTGCAGTCACAAATGCTGTTTTCCGTTGTCTTTCTCTGGGGGCCTGGAGAACAATCTCTTATCAGGGATTGAGTTTAAAGGGATACAGTCACAACAGTGACTTTTAGGGGTGGATGAACTGACAGACTTAGGGTATGTCTACACTACGAAATTTGGTTGATTTAATATAAGTCGATTTTTTTAGAAATTGATTTGATACAGTTGATTGTGTGTGTCCCCACTTAAGACCATTAAGTCGGCAGAGTGCGTCCACAGTACCGAGGCTAGCGTCAACTTTTGGAGCGTTGCACCGTGGTAGCTATCCCACAGTTCCCGCACTCTCTGCTGCCCATTGGAATTCTGGGTTGATCTCCCAATGTCTGATGGGACAAAAACATAGTTGCAGGTGGTTCTGGGTACATGTCGTCAGGCCCCTCCCCCATGAAAGCAACGGCAAAAAATCGTTTCTCGTTTCTTTTGCTGGGTTACCCGTGCAGACGTCATACCATGGCATGCATGGAGCGTGTTCAGCTCACTGTCACTGAGCATCTCCTGGGTGCTGCTGGCAGACGCAGTACTGCAGTGCTACACAGCAGCAGTTCCTTGCCTTTGCAAGTTAGCGAAGACAGTTAGCAGCCGTATTGTACCGTCTGCTGCTGTCTCCTGGTTCCTCCTGGCTGGCCCCGGTGAGGTCGGTCGGGGGCGCCTGGGCAGACATGGGTGCTCCTGGCCGGCCTCGGTGAGGTCGGTCGGGGGTGCCTGGACATAAATGGGAGTGACTCCAGGTCATTCCCTTCTTTAAGTTTCGTCTAATGGAGATTCAGTCCTGCCTGGCATATCAGGCAAGCCTACCAAAGAACCAGAGAGGCAAACGGCTGCTCCGGATCAGAGCCCCAGACATGCCGCTTCTATGATGAGCTGCATGCCATTCTAGGGGGTGTCCCTACAACTACCCCACCTCTGTGCTTCCCTCCTCCCCCCACCCCTCCTGGGCTACCTTGGCAGTTATTCCCCCATTTGTGTGATGAATAAATAAAGAATGCATGAATTTGAAACAACACTAACTTCATTGCCTCTGCAAGCGGAGATCAACGGGGGGAGGGGAGGGCGGTTGGCTTACAGGGAAGTGAGTGAACCACCATTCTGCACTTGCTCAGCCTATAGTTGAACTGCTCCTTACTACTGTCCAGGCTTCATGAGCCATGGGAGCAAGGGGTAGGCTGCGGTAGGTGTGACCGCGCAGTGCTGCTGACTGGGAGAGCAGCCTGAGGCAGAAGCCTCCTGCTGGCATGATATTCCAGGCAGGACTGAATCTCCATGAGATGAAACTTAAAGAAGAGAATGACCTGGAGTCATTCCTATTTTTTTCCAGGTGCCCCCGACTGACCTCACAGAGGCCGGCCAGGGGCACCCAAGTCTGCCCAGGAGCCCCCGACCGACCTCACTGAGGTCGGCCAGGAGCACCCACGGGACGACAACGACGGCTAGCAGTCATATTGTACTGTCTGCTGTCCGCAGGGCAAGACAAGGGGATGCTGCTGTGTAGCACTGCAGTACCACATCTGCTAGCAGCACGCAGGAGAGATACAGTGACAGTAAGCTGAGCGGGCTTCATGCTTGCCGTGGTATGTCGTCTGCATGGGTAACCCAGGAAAAAAGGCGAGAAACGATTTTTTGCCGTTGCTTTCACGGGGGGGGGCTGATAGTATGTAATCAGAACCACCCGCTACAATGTTTTTGCCCCATCAGGCATTGGGAGTGCAACCCAGAATTCCAATGGGCGTCGGAGACTGCGAGAACAGTACAGTAAGCCAACCCTGTAAGCCATGTTGTCAGTCGCCCCTCCCTCAGTGAGAGCAACGGCTGAGAATAGTTTTGCGACTTTTTTCCGTGCAGACGCCATACCACAGCAAGCATGGAGCCCACTCAGATCGCCGAGGCAGTTACGAGCACTGTAAACACCACGCGCATTATCCTGCAGTGTATGCAGCTCCAGAACCTGCAAAAGCAGGTGAGGAGGCGATGGCAGCGCGGTGACGAGAGTGATGAGGACATGGACACAGGTTTCTCTCAAAGCACAGGCCCCAGTAATTTGGTCATCCTGGTGGCAATGGGGCAGGCTCATGCCATGGAATGCCGATTCTGGGCCCGGGAAACAAGCACAGACTGGTGGGACCGCATAGCGTTGCAGGTCTGGGATGATTCCCAGTGGCTGCGAAACTTTCGCATATGGAACGGCACTTTCATGGAACTTTGTGACTTGCTTTCCCCCGCCATGAAGCGCAAGAATACCAAGCCCTCATAGTTCACAAGTGAGTTGCGATAGCCCTCTGGAAGCTTGCAACGCCAGACATCTACCGGTCAGTCGGGAATCAATTCAGAGTGGGCAAATCTACTGGTGGGGGCTGCTCTGATCCAAGTAGCCAACACAATTACTGAGCTGCTGCTATCAAGGGTAGTGACTCTGGGAAATGTGCAGGTCATAGTGGATGGCTTTGCTGAAATGGGATTCCCTAACTCTGGTGGGGCGATAGACAGAACGCATATCCCTATCATGGGACCGGACCACCAAGGCAGCCAGTACATAAACCGAAAGGGGTACTTTTCAGTGGTGCTGCAAGCACTGGTGGGTCACAAGGGACGTTTCACCAACATCAATGTGGGATGGCCAGGAAAGGAACATGACGCTCACATCATCAGGAAAGGACTTACTTTCCAGACCAGAAAATAACCACTGGGGATGTTGAAATGCCTATAGTTATCCTTGGGGACCCAGCCTACCCCTTAATGCCATGGCTCTTGAAGCCATACACATGCACACTGGACAGTAGTCAGGGGCTGTTCAACTATAGGCTGAGCAAGTGCAGAATGGTGGTAGAATGTGCCTTTGGATGTTTAAAAGCACGCTGGCGCAGTTTACTGACTCGGTTAGACCTTAGTAAAACCAATATTCCCATCGTTATTACTGCTTGCTGTGTGCTCCACAATATCTGTGAGAGTAAGGGGGAGACGTTTATAGCGTTGTGGGAGGTTGCCGCAGCCAGACACCAGGGCGGGTAGAAGAGCGCAGCAGGGCACGCTGCGCATCAGAGAAGCTTTGAAAACCAGTTTCATGACTGGCCAGGCTATGGTCTGAAAGTTCTGTTTGTTTCTCCTGGATGAAAACTCGCCCCCTTGGTTCACTCTACTTCCCTGTAAGCCAATTGCCCTCCCCCCTTTGATCACCGCTTTATTGCAGAGGCAATAAAGTCATTGCTGTTTCAAATTCATGCATTCTTTATTAATTCGTCACACAAATGGGGGGATAACTGCCAAGGTAGCCTGGGTGGGGTTGGGGAGGAGGGAAGCACCAGGTGGGATGGTGGAGGAGGGAAGGATAAGGCCATGCTGCACTTCAAAACTTATTTATTGAATGCCAGCTTTCTGTTGCTTGGACAGTCCTCTAGGGTGGAGTGGTTGGGTGCCCGGAGGCCCCCACACTGTGTTCTTGGGCGTCTGGGTGAGGAGGCTATGAAACTTGGGGAGGACAGCGGTTGGTTACACAGGAGCTGCAGCGGCGGTCTGTCCTCCTGCTGCATTTCCTGCACCTCAACAATACACCGGAGAATATCAGTTTGATCCTCCAGTAGCCTGAGCATTGCTTCCTGCCTCCTTTCATCATGCTGACGCCACCTATCATGATCCCGCCACCTTTCCTCTTGCTCCCGCCACCTCTCCTCTTGAGCATCCCTCCTGTCCTTGAGTTCATTTTGTGCTTTCTTGCACTCTGACATTGTCTGCCTCCACGCATTCTGCTGGGCTCTTTCAGTGTGGGAGGACTGAATGAGCTCAGAGAACATTTCATCACGAGTGTGTTTATTTCGCCTTCTAATCTTCACTAGCCTCTGGGATGGAGATGATGCAAGGAGTGTTGAAACATTTGCAGCTGCAGGAGGGAAAAAAAGAGAGAGTAGTATTTAAAAAGACACATTTTAGAGAACAATGGGTAGACTCTTTCAAGGTGAACCAAGCTGTTAACATTACATAGCACTTGTGCTTACTTTACAAGGTCACATTTTGCCTCTTATATTGAGGGCCTGCTGGTTTGGTGTGAGAGATCACACACACACAGGGCCAGCGGGCAACAGAATTTGGCTTGCAGGCACACATGGTAAGCCACAGTCTTTTGGCTTCTTTAACCTTCATAACATCTGGGAATGGTTTCAAACAGCAGCGCCCTCATGTCCCATACCAAGCACCCGTTGGGTTGGCTATTTAGAAGGAGGGGCTGTGGTTTTCAGGTTAATGTGCAGCAAAAATCCAACTCCCCCTCCCCCCCAGCCAGCCAGCCAGACAGACACACACACACACACACACACACACACACACCCTATTCTCTGGGATGATCGCTTCACCCCTCCCCCCCCACCACGTGGTGCACAGGGGGGATGATTTCTGTTCAGCCACAGGCAAACAGCCCAGCAGGAATGGCCACCTCTGAATGTCCCCTTAATAAAATTCCCCTATTTCAACCATGAATGATATCACTCTCCTGAGGATAACACAGAGAGATAAAGAACAGGTGTTGCTTGAATGCCAGCAGACACCGGGACCATACACTGCCATGCTTTGTTGTGTAATGATTTCAGACTACGTGCTACTGGCCTGGCATGGTAATGGAGGACAGAATAAGTCTGCCTTCCCCAGAAACCTTTTGCAAAGGCTTTGGGAGTACATCCAGGAGAGCTTCATTGAGATGTCTGTGATGGGTTAGATCACAGAAACCCCCCTGGAAGCTGCCAACTGATGTGCCAAGACTACCTCTGCTCCTCTTTTCCCTGCCAGCTTAGGACTCCAGTACCCTGTTTTGTTGAGCCAGACACTCCTGTCTGCTCCAACAAAGCCTCCGGGTCTGAATTACTTGCCCCAAAACTGCAGGTTTACCTGAAAGCAGCTCACAGAAGTGTGCTTGTCTTTAGCACTCAGCTGCCCAACTCCCAATGGGGTCTAAACCCAAATAAATCCGTTTTACCCTGTATAAAGCTTATGCAGGGTAAACTCATAAATTGTTCGCCCTCTATAACACTGATAGAGAGAGATGCACAGTTGTTTGCTCCCCCAGGTATTAATACATACTCTGAGTTAGTTAATAAGTAAAAAGTGATTTTATTAAATACAGAAAGTAGGATTTAAGTGGTTCTAAGCAGTAACAGACAGAACAAAGTAAGTCACCCAGCAAAATAAAATAAAATGCGCAAATCTATGTCTAATCAAACTGAATACAGATAAGATCCTCACCAGTTCCAGAATGTTCCCTTTTGCAGGCTAATCTCCTTTTAGCCTGGGTCCAGCAATCACTCTCACCCCCTGTAGTTACTGTCCTTTGTTCCAGTTTCGTTCAAGTATCCTGGGGGGTGGAGAGGCTCCCTCCTTAGCCAGCTGAAGACAAAATGGAGGGGTCTCCCCAAGGTTTAAATAGACTTTCTCTTCTGGGTAGACACACATCCCTCCCCCGGTGTAGAATCCAGTCATAAAATAGAGATTTGGAATCACATGGGCATGTCACATGCCCATGCATGACTCAGGACTTGCAGGTAGCAGCCATTACCCACAAACTACTTTGAACATCCTCAGGTAGACTTCTTATGTGGATTGGAGTCTTCCAAGCTCTTTTGTCTGTTAAGTGCTTCCTGATTGAGCACTTAACTTGCACATTCCTTTCCCAAGAAGTGACCAAATGTTCTAACTAAGGCTACTTAGAAATCAAGCGAGTATACAGCCAATGTTCATAACTTTGAACACACAAATGGTACCTGCATATAACTAAGATGAACATAACCAGTAGATCTTTACATAGATGTGTTACATGGCATATGTAGCAAAACCCTATTCCAGTTATATCATACATACATTTATAAGCACCCCCCATAAAGCCTTATGGGGTGCACTGTCACAATGTCCCTGTAGGATTTACGCTCCATCCCCATACACATTAACAGACTTTTCCAGTAGCTGTACTGGTCGTGAATGCATCCCAAGTCTTCAGGGCAAATTAATCATTAAACATGCTTGCTTTTAAACCATGTACAATATTTACAAAGGTACACTCACCAGAGGTCCCTTCTCTGCCTTCCAGGTCCGGGAGCCCGCCTTGGGTGGGTTGGGAGGGTACTGGCTCCAGGGTGATAAACAGTTCCTGTCTGTTGGGGAAAACAGTTTCTCTGCTTGCTTGCTGTGCACTATCTTCAACCGCCTCCTCCTCCTCATCTTCCTCGTCCCCAAAATCCGCATCCCTGTTGTGTGAGAATCCATTGACAGAGTCCATGCACGGGGCTAGGGTACTTGTAGGGGCACCCCCTAGAGTGGCATGCAGCTCATCATAGAAGCAGCATGTCTGGGGCTCTGACCCGGAGTGGCCGTTTGCCTCTCTGGTTTTTTGGTAGGCTTGCCTCAGCTCCTTAAGTTTCATGCGGCACTGCTGTGGGTCCCTGTTATAGCCTCTGTCTTTCATGCCCTTGGAGATTTTTTTTCAAATGTTTTGGCATTTCATCTTCTAGCATGGATTCGTCTCCCCATACAGTGATCAGATCCAGTACCTCCCGTTCGGTCCATGCTGGAGCTCTTTTGCGATTCTGGGACTCCATGGTCACCTCTGCTGATGAGCTCTGCATCACCTGTGCTGATCAGCTCGCCACACTGGCCAAAAAGGAAATGAGATTCAAATGTTCGCAGGGCTTTTCCTGTCTACCTGGCCAGTGCATCTGAGTTAAGAGCGCTGTCCAGATTAGTCACAATGGAGCACTCTGGGATAGCTCCTGGAGGCCAATACTGTCAAATTGTGTCCACACTACCCCAAATTCGACCCAGTAGGGTCGATTTCAGCGCTAATCCCCTCGTCGGGGAGAAGTACAGAAATCGATTTTAAGAGCCCTTTAAGTTGACAAAAATGGCTTTGTCGTGTGGACGGGTGCAGGGTTAAATCGATCTAACACTGCTAAATTTGACTTAAACTCGTAGTGTAGAGCAGGACTTAGACTGAAGTCTTCTGTCCACAGAACAGAAACACCACCAGTGCAAGCTTCCTCTCACTGCCCTCCTGACATGCCCTAACACTGACCCGCAGAAATCATCTCTCTAGGAGAAAGCAGGAGTTCAGATTTCATGAACCATTCAGTCCTTGAGCTTTCTGTTAAGAGTACCACATGTGGCGAAGTACCTTCTTCTCCTCAGCAGGCTCAGTCCTTTTTAGCCTTGGAGACACAGGCTTGGGCAAGGCAAATCCTTATAGGTAGCACAGGGTCTGGCTATTCCTTTCCTCAGCCAGTCCCTTGTGCTTGTTTTCCTTTCCTTCTGGGGAGGGAGTGCAGCTTTCCTTCCTGGAAGGGTTTGGTGTCTTGCTGCACCTAGTCTACTGGCAGCTTCCTTGCTTCTGTCACCCCTCTGCCCTCCTTCCATGCAAGAGAGGGTTTAAAAAGGTCTCAAGCAGTTGGAGTCCGCTGAACCTAATTAGTTCCCTGGTAACCCCTTTTCTTGCTGAACCTTATTTTCCCATGGTTCTCTCTCCTCAGTGGATAGGGAGAGGCCATTTAACCCCCTGGGACTAATTACTCCCCACCCGCTGTAGCTGTTTGTCCTGGGTTTACCACACACACAATGGGCCAGTTGTTGTGGTTTTGTGCAGTAGGAACTGGTCTGAGACAAACATTCCATGTCACCTGGGCAGCTGTCAGATGGCACCAACTTTTGGTTACTTTCAAACAACGTGGAATGTAAACTAGCGATGATGAAAGATTTTAATAGTCCGCAGGGGCAGCTCTAGGCACCTGTGCACCAAGCGCGTGCCTGGGGTGGCAAGCTGTCGGGGGGTGGGGAGTGCCGGTGGTTGCTGTGAGGGCGGCAGTCAGGTCTGCCGGTCCCGCGACTTCGACGGCAATTCAGCGGCAGGTACGCCGAAGGCACGGGACCGACGGACCTCCCACAGGCATGCCACTGAATCCGCGTTACCAGCGGACCTCCCGCAGGCGTGCCGCCGAAGGCTGCCTGACTGCCGTGCTTGGGGCGGCAAAATGCATAGAGCCGCCTTGATAGTCCATTATCAATCCCCCAAGCCATCCAGTTCTCTAGAGATCATATTCTTTACAAATGCTCACCTCTGTTACTTGTCACCCTCTTGATGATTTAAAACTGAATTTTAAATCAGTCGGACTCACCATTTATGCAGTTTGTTACTCTTTATATCGCTTGAACAGTGATTTCAATGGAGTTATATTGATTTATTCCTGCTGACGATTTGGCCTAATGAGTGTTTGTGCATTCCTGCATAATTTAGAAATGGCAGAAACTTAGGGCTTGGCTACACTTGAAACTTCAAAGCGCTGCCGCGGGAGCGCTTTGAAGTGCGAGTATGGTTGCAGCGCCAGCACTGGGAGAGAGCTCTCCCAGCGCTGCAGGTACTCCTCCTCCCCAAGGGGATTAGCTTACAGTGCTGAGAGCCACCCTCCCAGCGCTGGGGCACTGTTTACACTGGTGCTTTACAGTGCTGTAACTTGCTGCGCTCAGGGGGGTGTTTTTTTCACACCCCTGAGCGAGAAACTTGCAGCGCTGTAAAGTGCCAGTGTAGCCAAGGCCTATCTCACTGAAATTTCCCAAGTGGCTAGCTCTGATTTAGGCTTATGCTCCAGGGCACTTTGCAAAACAAGGGCCAGATTCTGATACCCTTACTCATAGCAAGTAGTATCGTATTCTCCAATTAGTCCTATTGAAATCAATAGGGTTACTCCAGGAGTAATTACTCGGTGCGATTGAGAGGATCAGAATCTGGTCTTAAATAAACACTCTTAAATAATGGAACTGTAATTTTTTGGATTTCCATATGTATGGTACAAAGTTTAGAGTTACAGTATTATCTGAGATAATGGAATTGAGTAAATACAGATAATCATTATGAGATACTGTAGAGCGGATGTGGTTTTGTACTTCTGTTCCATCATGGAGTTCAAAATGGTAGCTGTGTCAATGTTTTTTTACTATGTCAGGATGGTGCTACATAGTGAAATCATAGAGTAGTGTTTTTTACTCTTTTTTCTTTTATTTAAACAGCAGAAAGCCAAGGAAAATAAATACAACTTATGTTACTGTAACAGTGATGAACTGGGAAAATGTCTGTATTATTTCTTATTAATGTTGTGCGTGGCTTGAGTATGGCTGAATGCACAGAGTTAAATCAAAGGAGGCTGTAAAGGGGCTCTTAGGGGACCCAGCAGGAAAGGTAAAACAATGACAAGGCTCAGAGAGCCTTTCAAGTACGCAGCTTCAAGAGAGTGAATATAGCAATGGCTGGGTCGTCAACTGGGGGAGGCAGGGGGGAAAGTTACCTAGTTAGATCCATCCAAGCTACCGTGTTTTACTTTTCCCAAACTTAGGATCAAGGGAGACCCTGGATCTGCTCGAGATCACGTGCTAAAAATAGCAGTGTGGCTGCAGCAACATGGCTGGTGGCTCAGGATAGCTACCCAAGTACAAACTTGCCCAACCCTTTGGATCCATACGCAGGCGGCTATTCTGAGCTGTGCTGTGATAATTGGGTCTATACATTTACCCTTATTGTGAACTCAATGTAAAAAGTGAATGAAAGTTCATGAAATGTTATAGGTTATTGTGACAACATATGTTGATAGGGGAAACGTGCAAAAAGGAAGACAGATTGAATTAGTCCAAATAAAGGCCCACTGACGTAACTCAGGGACTGTGTGAAAATCATGCCTGGTAAACAAGAAAAGATTGGGACTGGAAATTAATGAACCAAAATTGGTGTGTTGGAAATTAGCCCTAATTGGTGGACAAAACAATGAGGGGATGGGTTATTCCACCCATCACTCGCTTTTGGGGTCCTCAGAAAGAAACTTTAGGGGGAAAAACTAGCTACCAAAATGTTGGCTGACTAAAAGACGAGAGAGGGAAGGAGTGAGTTTCACCATCGTGCTGCCACCCCCATGATCTCCTGGGATCCTAGAATCTAGCGTGACCCCGCTGTGCCTTTTTTGTCCTAATCCTGAGAGACCTCCTGCCAGATCAGGCCAGAGAGATTGGGACCCAAATGACACTGGCGTCAGCTAAATCCCGAATACCACCTGGGCTGTGAGACTGTCTCTTCCCCCTTTCCTCCCTTATTTCCTATTTCTTCTCTTGCCTAGCTCTCTCCTTTTTCCTTCTGTAGTGTCTGGCTTAGTTGGCCAAGACTGCATATTTTGCAAAACTGCTATAAGCATGTGACCAGAAAGGCAGCTAAATGCACTCCGGGCCAGTGGGAGCCGCGATTGGCCAGACCTGCGGACAGGGCAGGTAAACACAGAGGCCCGGCCTGCCAGAGGCTTTCCCTACAGAAGTAGCGACCCCTGTTTGAGAAACCCTGTCGTATACCAAATCCCAAACCTTGTTTAAAACTGTTTTAATGTTGGATAGTTTCAGGGTTTTGTTAACAACACCTTTGACTCTTTGGGTGCCTTTATTCCATCTAACTTAATACAACAGCTCCCACCCATGCTGCCATGGCCACACAGCTATTTTTAGTGCATCAGCTTGAACAAAGTTAGTGCATGTCTGTCTCCTCGGGCTGGGAAGCATGCTCCCAGCTGCTGTGGGGAGGTATCCTCAGAGACAGAGGGAGAATGCTGCAAGCAGTGTAGTCTCCCAACTCAGAGACAGGGAATAAGCCAGACTCACCTGAACTACTGACAGAGAGACAAAGTGTAGGTAAGGAAATGTGCCTGTAGGTCTCTTTAGTTTAAATCCACTTCTGTAAGCACAACATGCCTTATGGGCACAATAAATCCTGCTTGGTTTTGAAGAAGCTATTTCTGACTCATTGCAAATGTGTGCTGACACAGGCTCCTAGAAAAACCCTGGCAAAGTCTAGCCCAATTGGACCCTGTGAATTAGTCACACTTGGTACCCAGAGGGGTGTAACTCAGAGACCCAGGCACAGAATGGTTGGATCAGGAAATTCCACCCCATAAAGAGGTGGAGGCCTGGGCCTGCCACATGAAAGCGGTGCACTTGGGGGATTGGAGGAGGGTCTCAGCCAGGGCAGTTTGGCCAGGAACTGTGAGAGTAATATATAAGGGTTGCAGTTTACAAGTGAAGGTTTTCTTTGTAACAGAGTATTCTGTTCTATTTGTGACAGTGTAATGTTATTTGTATTTGCTTTAATATACAAGTGGCCAAATTCTGCTCTCAGAGAAGCACAGGCAACTCAGGGATTTCAATTTGAGTTGCCTAGATGTATCTGAGGGCAATTGGATCTTGCATAAGCAACGCAGGCGACTGATGGTTGCAGAGAGAATGTTAACTTTTGTATTTCCTGACTTATGAATGTTTAATATTTACGTTAATGTTTTATTAATATAAGTTTTTAAAAATCTAGTAAATGTATCGTGTTGCAAGCACTTTTGCTCTGGTTCCCAGAGGGCTACGGAGGATGCTGTATTGCGGTTTGAAGACTGTTTAACTTAAAACTGTTATGTTATTGAAAGCATCCTAAGGTCTCATCTTGCAGTCCCCATGGATCTCACTGGAGAATTCCTTTGGATCTCACTGGGGAATTTTGTCTCTTTCAGGATGGCAGGATTGGGTCACTTGTTACACTGTCTTTGAAAATGATTTTGACTTCTGCTTAATGTGAACAGGGCTCATTGCAACAGTTAGTGAAAAAGGGGCAGAAATATGTTGCCGAGCTTGTGTTTTTATTCTGGAACCAGAGGCTAGGTTTGGAAATCCAAAAGTGTAAATATTTTTTTAAAATATTGGCTGGCAAAGCGTCAGAATGGTGTGAGGGATGAACTGCAGTAGAAGCCATTAGAGCTACATAAGGTAGATAAGTAGAATCGTAGGGGTGTATGGCTGGAATGGACCTTTAAAGGGCATCTAATCCAGCCCCCTGCGCTGAGGTACGACCAAGTAAACCTAGACCATCCCTGGCAGGTATTTGTCTAACTTGTTCTGAAAACCACAAAGGATGTGGATTTCATGTGCTTGACTATCCTTATAGTTAGAAAGCTTTTCCTAATATCTAACCTAAATCTCCTGGTGTTAATTATAGAAGAAGGTCAAACCACAGAGGGGGAGGCTGGGGGTAGCAGTGATTGATTCGAGGGAAGGAAGTGTCATTGCTAATATAGTGTATGTATGATACTCTGACTGACTTAGGCACCTAAGTCACTTCAGAAAATGCAGTGTAGTTGTAGCTGTGTTGGTCCCAGCATATTAGAGAGACGAGGTGGGTGAGGTGATATATTATATTGGATCAACTTCTGTGGTGAGAGAGAGCTTGTCTCTCTCTCCATCAGAAGTTGGACCAGTAAAAGGTATTACTTCACCCACCTTGTGACTTCTTCTGAAAATGGGATGAGGGATGAACTGCAATAGAAGCCATTAAGGCTACATAAGGTAGATAAATAGAACCATGGCTGGAATGGACCTTAAAAGGGCATCTAATCCAGCTTCCTGTGTTGAGGTAGGACCAAGTAAACCTAGACCATTCCTAGCAAATACTGACGCTTCCTATCTCATTAGACAGGGTCCCATTGAGACATCTTGACAAAGCAGCATGGGGAGCGAGCATGGTTACTGCCTGTACTGTGCCTGTTCAATGGATACTTTCATCTCTGAGTCTATCAATCAGGCATCATATACCAGCCACAAGTTAAAAAGAGAAACAGAAAGATAAGACTTTAGAGAGAGTAAGTTGGGGAGAATCTGTCACTTTTGAATTAATCTGGGTAGCTCAAAGAGGTGTTTATTTCTTTCCATCTTTTTCCATACCAGGGGGGTGTGATATGGATTTGTGGTTCTGATACTGCATAATCAGTTCTCTGCTCTCCGCTGTGCTTTGTCAAGGATGGCTTTGTTCATTTGCAGTCTTTGTTCATTCTTTCCTTCCTATTTTGCTTGTCTCTCTAGATTCTTATCTGGATGTTAAAAATATTTTTGTAGATTCTGGGAGATTGTGCCTGCTTTTGGAAATAAGTGAGTGACACAACAAGATGATGGTGATAAAATAGCCATTTGCAATGCATTTGTTCACTCCAGTAACATTTAAGTGCTGCCTGGAATAGACACAGTGTTCTCTAGCCGCTTGAGGAACTTGTGGTTGGGTTTTCAAAAGCATCTAAAGGCAGGTTTTTAAAGGCACCTAAATGCCTTTAAAAATCTGCCCGTGAGTGACATGGGAATACAAGTCCCATTGAAAATCAGTGGAGATTGAAAGTCCAATGGACATGTGTTTCTAAGACTCTTAGGTGCTTTTGAAAATCCTACTGTTAAGATTGAGATTCCATGTGAAACTCTGTGTTCAGATTCACGGGGCCCATAGTAGATTAACTAACCGTTACCCAAATGCCTCAGAAAGCATACTGTGACTGAAAGAGAACAGCCTGTTTTATGGCAGTGTGTACTGTTTAAACCCGGTTGTTAACAAATAGAAAGTCTACTAGCATATAATGCAATGAGTAGCAAAATACTGTAGGTGGGCCTGGTATGTGATGTACCTAATTCTTCCACCTGGTTATCTTTCCTGGTTAGTTTAGGGGGGAGGCAATTTTTACTTTATACAGAACTTGAAAATAGGGGTGTGTGTGTGTGTGTGTCTATCGATCCAAATCAATTGATTGAATGTCACTGGGAACTTGAATTTTGCTACTGTATATGGGTTCATTAGTGTAGCTCTTTCCGGCTCTGGTATTATCAAGCCTTTCAGCAGAGCATTACCAAGTTCTTGTTTTTTGTTTTGTTTTTCTAAATTTTAGTGTGAATTTAGTGGTACTGAAGAGTGGCACGCTGATGGCCCTGGAGAGTGGAGTCATCTATGCACAGCCTGGGTACATCATGGCAGTAGTAGTAGAAGTGACAGTTGTGTGCCAGAGTCCCCTGCCAACATGTCTACCCCCTGACTTGGAGGCACCTCTTCTCGCGGAAGAGAGAATGTCAATCTCAGTGGCCCACTCAGGGGCTTTCTACTGAAATTCCCAACAAGGGTGCTAATTGTGGTAGTAGTTTGGTCATGCGAACACCTCACCTAGTTTGCTGGCCTCAATCCCGCTTACTGATTTCATATATAGGCTACTCAACAGCATTAAATAGTACGAATTGTGTCCCCACTAATCCCCTGAGCCACTTCATCCCGTTTAAGTAAAGGGTGAGGGGGAAGGAGAGGTGAAGTAAGTAACTTCTTTGTTCCTTGCACCACCCTGATCCAACTCCAGTTTATTTTATTATAAATTCATCTGACACGGACCTCCACTGAGCTATTGGGAGACTTGTAACTGGGTATTTGGTCCCTAAATTAAACAAATTGTTGGTCAAGAATTGGGTTGATATAAATAATTTCCCTCTCGGTTACTTGTTTAGCAGTTCTTCTGTCTGTTCAGCATCTGACCTTCAAAGATAGCATTGCTCTTTGTGATTTAAATTTAAAGAGTCTCTACCACTGGTGAATACCTTTTTTCTAAGTGGTGGAGAGACAACCCATGTATTTCTACTACAGCTCCTCAGCAGTGAGGTATTAAAATGTGTATATGAGAACATCACATCTTGCTTGCCTCTGTCTCATGCTTCCTCCCATTTCTGTTTTGTTCCTTTCAGATACTTGGCGTTTTCAGAAGATTGTTGAATCTACACAGTGGAAGTCAAATTTTGTGTATGGCGTGGTTAAGGTTGCAGCCTCTCACCTCAGCCTTCCTCCACTTTGGGCTAGTTACCTTTGTGCTGTTTTTGCATGGTTTGCAGGTGGACGCTAGCATAACGGGAGAGTCTCTAAGTACAGCACAAAACAGCTCGTGCTCAGGATCTTCCGATTGCAAGGAGGGTGTTATCTTGCCAATATGGTATCCAGAAAACCCATCCCTTGGGGACAAAATTGCCAGGGTTATTGTTTATTTTGTGGCACTTATTTACATGTTCCTCGGAGTCTCCATCATTGCAGATCGTTTCATGGCATCGATAGAGGTCATTACATCACAAGAAAAAGAGATTACAATCAAGAAACCAAATGGGGAGACCACCACGACTACCATTCGGGTTTGGAATGAAACTGTTTCCAACCTAACCCTGATGGCTCTAGGTTCTTCTGCTCCTGAGATTCTTCTGTCATTGATAGAGGTATGTGGCCATGGATTCATAGCCGGAGACCTGGGGCCCTCTACCATTGTTGGCAGTGCGGCTTTCAACATGTTTATCATCATAGCCATCTGCGTTTATGTGATCCCGGATGGGGAAACCAGAAAGATAAAACACCTGAGGGTGTTTTTTGTCACATCTGCATGGAGCATCTTTGCTTATATCTGGTTGTACATGATCCTTGCCGTCTTCTCTCCAGGCGTGGTGCAGGTCTGGGAAGGCTTGCTCACTCTGTTCTTCTTCCCTCTTTGTGTCCTCCTGGCTTGGGTGGCAGATAGAAGGCTGCTCTTCTATAAGTACATGCACAAAAAGTATCGTACTGACAAGAACAGAGGCATTATCATTGAGACAGAAGGTGAACACCCTAAGGGAATAGAAATGGATGGCAAGATGATGAACTCCCACTTTCTGGATGGAAATTTAGTAACTATGGATGGGAAAGAGGTGGATGAATCTCGCAAAGAGATGATCCGGATCCTCAAGGATCTGAAGCAAAAGCACCCAGAAAAGGACTTGGATCAACTGGTAGAGATGGCCAACTACTATGCCTTATCTCACCAGCAAAAGAGCAGAGCTTTTTACCGCATCCAAGCTACCAGAATGATGACTGGAGCTGGCAACATTCTGAAAAAGCATGCAGCTGAGCAAGCCAAGAAAAGCACCAGCTTGCATGAGGTGCAGGCAGATGAACCTGAGGAATTCATCTCCAAAGTTTATTTCGATCCTTGCTCCTACCAATGTCTTGAGAACTGTGGCGCTGTCCTCCTGACAGTGGTGCGGAAAGGGGGCGACATGTCCAAGACACTCTATGTGGACTACAAAACGGAGGATGGCTCTGCCAATGCTGGTGCTGACTACGAGTTCACAGAGGGAACTGTGGTCTTGAAGTCAGGGGAGACCCAGAAGGAGTTCTCCGTGGGGATCATCGATGATGACATCTTTGAGGAAGACGAGCATTTCTTTGTCCGGCTTAGTAACCTCCGTGTGGTTGAGACTGAGGAACCTGCTGAGCTCAACAATTTGCCATACCCAAAGGCCATACTGACTTCTCCTTGCGTGGCCACAGTGACTATCTTGGATGATGACCACGCAGGCATCTTCACATTTGAATGTGATGTGATGCATGTCAGTGAGAGCATTGGCGTGATGGAAGTGAAAGTCCTTAGGACATCAGGTGCTCGAGGTACGGTCATAGTCCCATTTAGGACAGTAGAAGGGACAGCAAAAGGAGGTGGAGAGGATTTTGAAGATGCTTATGGGGAGCTGGAGTTCAAGAATGATGAAACGGTGTAAGTACCCCTTAATTTCTTTTACCTGTCCTAGTTACTGTGGTTAACTCCAAGTTTGCCTCCATCACAGGTGAATGCAGACAACAGATAATGGGCTACTTTCTCCAGCTCTCCTTCAATTTCCATACTTACCTCTTCCAGGCAAGAACCCTACAGCAGGATCTAAGAGGGTAATACCTCCTGTCCCTTTCCTCCCAGGAATTACAAAATGGGGCTTGGAAATCTCATCAATGAGAAGAACTATAGTCCTCAGAATCATTGACTCAAACCAGTGAATTGAACTTGGAGACTGTACTTAGACATTTTCACAATCCTTTAATTTTGAGGATAGCAGCTATGATCATGAGTAGAAGACAAAAAGCATGTTGAGGCCCAGTCTTTCAGACCTTAGTTAAATTAATAGTCCCATTTACTCACTGCCAACATAAATGGCCAGATTTTCAATAGTCGCTAAATAGGGTGGGATTTTCAAAAAGGCTCAGCACTGGCCAAACTCTGCTCCTGTTGACTTCAGTGGGAGCAGAGAGAGAGAGAGAGAGAGAGAGAGAGAGAGCAGCTACGAGCACTTTTGAAAATCCCACCCTATTAAACTAAGAGAACATTGAGAACAATGAGAACTATTGGGAGCTCTGAGCTCTTTTGAAAATCTGGTCCTAGGTGATGTGAGTAATAGTTGCAGGATCAGGCCCTTGGTCGCTAAACTGAACCTCTATTGTATAGATATTTCTTCCCTTAATCCTCCCTCCCTATCTTTTTTTTTCTTCCCTCAGCAGACAGCAAATTAAGATTTGAATTTCCCCATGCAATAGAAGTGTTAGTTATGAGAAAAGACAGAAGAGAGAGGAAAAAAATCCTCTACATAGGTTTTTAATTGACTCTTGACTATGCTAATTTGGGATATTAAAAGTCCTTCTGTAGATTTGGTTTTCAATCAAATCAGCCACCTCCAGGTAAATTATAAGCCACTTAGCTAACAAGGGCTCTTCCTCTCCCTCGAACTCCAGATGTACATGGTCTGCTTGTGCTGCTTGTACAACCAGGTGTTTCGTGTGGTAGCTGAATCCACAGGATTGGCAGTTAAGCACACCCTGTTGCTGGCTTGTGTAATAAGCAATAATTCCAGTCTGTGTGCCCCTGCAGCCTCTGCCTAGAGCTGCTTGAGCTAGGCAATACTCTACCCACAGGCCTTTCTTTCCATGGATCTTAGCATAGGCATTAGGGGGTGGGCTAAATTTTCGGCTTTTGAGTAGCCTTCTGTGTGATCATCTCTGAGTAAGCTGTTCTTCCCTTTGAGTTTATTTGCTAGTGGTTTTCCCCTTAAAAATACTGCAGTATTCTACAGTAATGATCCAAAACGCTGCCACTCAGTGCCTCCCTGCGGCTCCATGACCTAGTGTTTTCATACAAAACAAGACACAAGCACTCCTCCAGCCTGGGGAGGGAAAGGATTGCATGGCCTCTAATGGTGTGAACCAGCCCTGTTAATTCAGCTCTTTCATTATGAACAAACGTAACTGATGCGAGAGTAGTGAGTAATAAAGACCAGAGACATAATAATGTCTAACTGCTTAAACTACCTTCCATTAACATTAGTGGAGGATGAGGAAAAATCGCTTAGTAGAGGGAGGTGGTTTATGGACATGATGCTAACATTCCATAATGCTGAGTGCTTAGGTGCCTCTTGTTAAAACCCAATCACTTGAGAAATCAAAGGAAGAATTGTGCTGACTTGCAACTGGCAGCAGAGAAAGGAAATTGCTGTACCAAGTCATCTTATACAATACACATGTAGATGCTGGTACACTGAGCTACAGAGTAGGGATGCCTGAATTCTGACATCTTCCCATGGTCTGCACCTACCTGTCATGTTTTTTTTTTAAATTCAGTTGCTGTCCACGACCCTGGTATTTGATTGCACGTGCATGTTCTCCCTTGATAGATGAACAGAAGTTGCTGGTTGGCTGAGATCACCAACAGTAAAAGTAGGCTTGGAAGGATTAGATTTGTGGTGGTAAATGTCAATTTCTTGACATATGATGTTGACGATTTGTGTTTCAATGGTTAGCAAGCTTTAACTTTTTTTTAATCTCAACATCTATTGTCATTAAATAGTCTGATTGTCCCTTCCTCATAATTTCCTGCAACTGTGGAAAATTTATATTGATAACGATAGAAAAAATACTTAAAAATAAGCCTCAACATGAGATGTCAAAATTGTGAAAATAGACACATTGAACTGTGCCAAGCCTGAATAAAAGATTGAAGGTGATCAGCTTTGTCCTCAACTTGCTGCTCTAGGGAGAAGGCAGCTCTAGGGAGAACAGTGCCAAACTCTGTTACTACAACTGGTCCTCAGGCTGCACTTTCTGGACAAAGTAGACCAAGGTCTCATCTACTCAGTTAAAATCTGTTGTGCTGGGGGACCCACCTACAACATAGTTTAATTCTAACTGTGTGGGGCACAATGATGTTTTAAATGGGTTCTCCAATATGATAGCTGTTACTGGGGCAGTTGGAGCCTAACAGGCTGGATTATTGACAGAACTAATTTAAACACTGGAATATTCCCACCAGCCCCTCCTCTATTACTGATGCTTTTTTAATTTACAAAGTAGGGGAGCATTTTAAGGTCCTGTTCATGCTACCACTAAACTGCTTTAAGCTAAACCATGTTAAGCAGAACCATGTTTGAGTCTGTTCTCCAAGATGGAGTCAAATGCACTAGCACATAACAAGTGCTGCCAGTTACAACTCTTCTCTCTGACACAGTCAAATCACAGTTCCATTTTTGGAATGTAGGTAGAACACACTCAAACAACACTAGGTTCCCATCTGTGCTTTAAAATGGAATTGTGTTGGGGGACAAATATATTGTAACTTAGCCACTTTGCCCTTCAGAACTGATACTAGCTAGTCATGGGTGAACCTCAAATGTCTGAAGTTTGAGTTTGAACAAGCACCTGTAATTCCAGATGTTTATTCAGACATTAGACAAATCCTGACCAGGTGTAAGCCACTGAAATCAAAGGAGCTGCACTTGCTTACACCATGGCTGCATTTAGCCCTCCAAGCCTCTTGGAACTCTTGTGAGGGAAGACTTTGTAGTGAGAGTCCTGTTTCCCACTGGCCAGGAAGTGCAGTGAGCACAGCTTTTTGCTGCCATTCTGCAAGAGTTTGGCTCAGAGACTCAGTTGGAAATAGCAAGTGCAGAGACATGAATGGTTGTGTCTTTCCTAAAGGGAAAAAATAATTTTGGGCAGATGTTTGGGGTAGAAAGCAGCCAACATGGAGAATTCAGATCCACGTTTGACTTTTTGTAAAGATCAGCATTGCTCAGATCCCAGGTTTTTGTATGGGCTCATCTCTAGTTTAGGGAGGTGTATGATTATTTTATCTGAAACGCTTCACTCATCCTAAATGTTAAAGTGCAGTGGAGGTGGAGTGATGTGTTTATCACCACAAAGTTGTATGAAAACAATGGGTCAATAAACTATTTCCCTTCACACACTATGAATTCATTACCTGATTCCCCACCTTCTCCCATCACCACTTCATTCTCTTTGCAGTACCATTGTTAAAGGGGTCTTTTGCTCATAGGTGGGAAGAGCGAAAACACACATATGCCTCATTTCTGCAAACACTTAGGGTATATGTACACTCCAATAAAACACCCATGGCTGGCCCATGTCAGCTGATTCAGGCTCACAGGGCTTGGGGTGTGGGGCTGTTAAATTGCAGGCTCGAGCCCAGGCTCCGGGACCCCGTGAGGGGAGAGGGTCCCAGAACCCAGGCTCCAGCCCCAAAGTCTACACTGCAATATTATAACCCCATAGCCTGAGTCCTTGAGCCCGAGTCAGCTGACACAGGCCAGACAAGGGTGTTTTATTGAAGTGTAGACATATCTGTAAGCACGTGCTTAACTTGACTATCATGAGTAGTTCCATTGGGACCACACAAGGTAGACAAGTTAAGCATGTGTGTAAGTGTTTGTGGAAGTGGGGTTAAAGAGATTTCCAGGCCCTCTGACTATGTAGATTGATGTAACTTACACGCAAAGGAGCTGGAGGAGGGTGAGAGCTTCAATTTAGGTCCTCTTCTGGCTCTTGGTGGGTAAGTTCCTGATTTAGACTCCATTGTATGTTGGCAGAGTGGATGTAAGCAGCTGTAAGGGAGTTTAACTGCATGTAAAAGTGTCTGCATTAATTTGAGGGGCTCCAAATTCCACATCACCTCTGTATTGAATAACACTATTTTCTACAAAATTCTTAGAGCCAACGGCTGGAGATGATTCCCCAAATGTTTTCTCTTGTCCCACTCTTTTTGAGGGAATTTCACTTCAATTAAAAAAGATAAAATAAACCATCTCTGCTTAAAAAAAAAAAAAGTGGATGTCCCCAGGGAATGAGGGATTAAAAATAGCTGAGCTGATGCATAAAATAAAGTGTGAGAGGGAGATGGATCCTGCCACAGGGTCTTGCTCATTGCTTCTGTGATTCTCTCAAGGCTGATATGGTCAAAGTTTCCTTGCCTGTATATTGGGTGGGAGCGGGGAGCAAGATGACTTCTCTTGAGGTGTGAAACCTCAATAATGCTATTGTTGTTATCCAGTCCTCTTCGTGCGTGTGTGTGTGTGTGTGTGTGTGTGTGTGTAAAACTCTGCACTTTACTATCTAATGAGAAAAGTGAATACTCACGCAAGCTTCAGACTCGTGGTGTTTTAACGTTTTAAAAAATAAAATGATACATTTGTTACTTCCAAATGCCAACTTTGAACACAGACACTTCTGATGATGTCTTGCCATTTTACATTTTAAACAGCTGAAATGAGAACGGTCATCTCTAATCTAGTGATACTCAGACTGAGGCTCATGAGCTGCAAGTGGCTCTTTAATGTCTCCCTTGCAGCTCTTTGCAGCACGTGATATTAAAACGCTGTGTGATTTAATGATTAAACAATTGTAGTGGATAACAGAATAATACTTGGTCAGTTCATTTTGCTGTGAGAGTAATATAATATAGTAAATGAAACAATGAATTCACACTACTCTGGCTCTTGGGCAATGTTGATCACTAATTTGGCTCACTGAGGTCTGAGTGTCACTGCTCTAATCTGTTAAAAGTATACTGTCAACTAGATAAGGCCCAACACTTAGGTCTTATAAAAGGTTTTAAAAAACAAACAAAAGCCCTAAGAATCAGTGGTGAAGAACAGTGGTGTTTTTTTAAATATTTTCGCTTTGCATAATAGTGTTAATTAGTAACGCAGGGAAGGAATCTGTATAATACAATTCCAGGATTGTCACTCTGAAGCCTAGAATGTCAGAGTCAGTGTGGAGCAAAGGAAACGGCTAGAAGCATGGTTGAGAACTTTTTGTTCAGCAGATCACTAGGTGCAATCATCACTGGGATTTGTAGTCTGTTGCTATCCAACTGTTAAGTTCTCAGCATTTTGAATTTATGACTTACACCCTGTGTGACGTGCAGGAAGGCAGGTATCTGTGCCATGCCAAGAGTCCTAGACAATTATGATATTAGAGGCAGTTCAGCCAATCACTACCCTTCTTCTACGGCTAATATTTATGCAACAGTTTCCTTTGTTGTGAGAGGGAGACTGCATGGTTGTGGATTACTTGGCCTAATTGCCACCTGCACAAATAAACGCAAATCTCCCAGACCTCCTCTCAGACACACATCTCCCAGCACAACCCCACTGACACAAATCAACACAACCACCCACATGATAATACAACCAGCACACACAATAATCCCAAACACAGCAAACACCCTTAATTTGCCATCAGCACAAATTCATACAACTCTCTCAGCACCGCACAAATCCACACAACCAGCACACGCAACACCCCAAGACAAGCATCACTCAGACATTTGGCTTTTTTTATAAATATGACTATGAATTACACCCATGTGATAGCACAGGCTTTCAGTTACTAGTAATATCTTAATTTATAATTATATTGACTGTGTTCTCAGTGGTGGCAGATGAAAGAGCAAGAAGCAATGGTCTTAAGTTGCAGGGGGGGGGGGGTCTAGGTTGGATATTAGGAAAAACTATTTCACTAAGAGGGAGGTGAAGCACTCGAATGGGTTACCTAGGGAGGTGGTGGAATCTCCATCCGTAGAGGTTTTTATGGCCCAGCTTGGCTGGGATGATTTAGTTGGGGTTGGTCCTGCTTTGAGCAGGGGGTTGGACTAGATGACTTCCTGAGGTCTCCTCCAACCCTAATGTTCTATGATTCTATGATTTGCCTTTGGGTCAGTTTGAAACTATACATGTGCTATTAGAAGCCAGTTTGGATGCTATTTGGAAGTCTAAGGGCCAAATTATACTTTGTGTTCCTTGCTGCAATATCAAGGATTTTAACTTAGAATTAGGGTAATAGATCTATTTGGGCTTGTCCTCGTCACTGGTATGAGAGATGTTTTTGGGACCCACAGTGGTGCATGGTTGGAGATTCTATTTTGTTGGGGACAGGGAGGAGTGTGTCTCCCCTGCCCAGTAGCATAGCTTTTTGCCACAATTCCAAAGTTTTGTAAGCAGTTTTATGAATCAGAAAGGATATTAGGTGTCAGTAGAAGTTGTAATGTTAAACTGGTAGCAAATAGCTTGCTAACCCTCTTGGCAAAACAAGCAGCACTGAGATTTTGAATGAAATGTGTGTGGTAACATGTGGCCACTTCTATGGATGGCTTTTATGCAAAGCTTGCAATAAAGACATAAGTAGCAAAGAGCCTGAAAGGATTTACTTCCTCCTGTTCCTCCATTAATGAAAACATTTCTGGAGACAAAGTTATTAAGACTGAGCTCTCGGAAATGTTTATTGCCTGTGGCCTAAACAACACTGCCTTCAATATTTTTGGAGATACGTTTTTTTGAAGCACTGAATAAGTGTAGTTACTAAGGAGCAGGGGTTATTTGTAAGGTACATGTGACCCATCTCATCCACTTCTCCGCAGAGATTTTTGAGTATGAGTTGCACTGCCACCCAGCTTCTGTATGTGCGGCTGTGGCTGCCCTGCTGAACCACTACATGTGTGGTATGTAAGCTCTGTGGTGCGGGGACTGTCTTCTCGTGGTGTGTGCATCCAGCACTATGTGGCTGGGTAGCACTAAGTGCTGCCACAATACAAATAATAAATTCCCCTTTATTTGGGCTTTGAAAATCATCTCCTTGCCAGCTAAAGCAATTACACAGAATACGGGGGAAAGTTCAGAAGACGGGGCCCAGGGTGGGTGGTGGAAGGAAGTGACCAGCTATTAGCTGTTTGGAAAAGACCATTGTGAAGCTTGATGTAGCCACTGGTGCTTCTTTTCTAGACTTCACTGTTGCAGGAAACAGAGCCTTTTCCAGTTTGATAGACAACCCAGAGGAGAATGTTTGATGATCTGGAGATTCAGCAGTTGTCTAGTTGGGAGGCTCTTCCTCCTCCATAACTCAAGACCATGATGAGCCAGCTCAGACTTGATGGGCTTCTTCCTGCCCGCTAGATCACTGGTTGTGGGTAGTGGTCATTACCTCCAGTTTTACAACAGTCATTGCAATTTGGGGTTTTATGGTCCCCGTTTTAATTTTAATCACATGAATTGGAGGTGTGACATGCTCCATATTAATTCAGAGACCTATGTTGGCTAATTGTCGGCTGGGGCCATCTCAGACTAATTGCATAGATTTTTTTCAAGACCCGAAGGAACCATTATGATCTTATCTGAGCTGTGCATACCAGGCCATAGAATCTCCCTCCATAATTCCTGGAGTGGGTTTAATTTGTGGCTGAAGTAGAGCCTCTTTTTCAAATAAAGATGGAGATATCTGTTAGCGACTCCAAGTGATGGAGAATTTACCATCTCTCTTGGTTAATTTGTTCCAAGGGTTAGTTACTCTCCCTGTTAGAATTCATACTTTTCCTTGCACAGCTCTCTCGTTATCTATCATGTACTTCTAGTTTATCCCTTAGGGTGACAGTATTTCCCAAAGGAAAAATGGGACACAGGGTTGGGCTAATCCAAGGCCCCCTCCTCCATGTGGGGCTGGCTGAGCTGCTCTCCCAAACCCCCCTCCCAGCTCAGGGATGGCCCGAGCCACTCTCCTGACCCCGCCCCCCTCCCCGGGGCTGGCCGAACTGCTCTCCCAAGCCCCCTACCCCATGCAAGGCTGGGGCTGGTGTCGCTGCTTGCCTGAGCCCTGCCTACCTCCCCCCCCCCCGCACGGGGTTGGCATTGCTACACGCCCCCCAGAACATTACTCTGCACCCCATTTTTTTAAGCAAAGGTGGGCATTTGTCCTGTTTGTTCTTGCCAACTGATCAAGTTGGCAAGAGCAAATGGGACAAATGCCCACTTTTTCGAAAAAAAGTCGGGACGGCCAGGATAGGGCTTAAAAAGGGACTCCCGGCCAAAATGGGATGTATGGTCACCCTATTATCCCTCCAATCTCTTCCTCTTACCCTCCCCCATCAGCATGCAAGCTCAGTCCTGCCTTCTCACTCTTCTCCTCTAGTAAAAGAGAGATGACATCTGATTGGTGCTGATCCCTGGTGCTGTCTCTGACCCAGATTAAGAAGTAGTAGTACCAGCTCTGCTCTCTGGCTCCTCCCCCCGGACACTGTGCTCCCACATAATCCTCTTAAAGAAGAGGTCCCTGGGCTATTCTGTTTGCCAGGTTTGATCATTTCTGAAAGAGGAAGACGCCAGCACATCTGCTCCCTAGCTTTAGTAAGCCCACTTGCCTGTCCAAATTCCTACTCACTCCATGCAATACATTTTTTCCCAAGCCTGGATTTAGTGATCTGTGTTGGTGATCTCCCAGCGTATCACTAATGTGAAAGATGTTATGCCCAGTTCTCACTCTGAAATTCCCTCGTGTAGTACTGTTAAGACTGCTCATTCCTAACTTAACTCAAGCAGTGTACATTTATTACATTCCACTGAGATTTCTGGTGAGGATTAGGATGAGGTGTTGGTGGGGGGTGTCCGAGGAGTGTATAAAATCAGCCTGCAGAAATGTGAGACGGAGACCATCATGTGAACAAGAGAAGCATTGAACTGACCTTTATCTTCTCATAGTTTTGGTGACAGGCGTTGAGTAGAGATACATGCCACCTGTCCATGAGAAGGACAAATGACATCCTGTCTGGGGCTATGACTTGTTGCCCATCAAAAGCATTTGGCTGTATTATGTGACTGCAGCAAACAAGGAGGCGTTTCAAACCCTAGTTTAAGTCAGCCTTTAGTCAATTTCAAATTAGGGAGGCATAGATGTGGGCCTGATCCTGAGAGGGGTAAACTCTCTCGACTAGCAGTGAAGTCAGTGGGAGTACAAAGTGTGCAGCACCCTGCAGGATCAGGCCTTAGATGGGGAACAGATGAGAATGTTTCACAGGGGCATGTGGATTCATAATTCTAGAGAGAGCAGTGGGAACTTGCCCATGCCAAAAACTGCAGCCCCAAAGTGGATTAATAAAGTTAATCCCAATTCAGGTCAAAAACTAATTTACTGTGGGTTGGGTTCAGTTCAATTCAATCTGATTACCTGAAGTGTCTTAATGAAATGTGAGTGCTAGTGACATAATCCGACCCTGTGGGCTTTGAAAAGTTGGCAGACATGCGCTTTGCACACATGCCTTCAAAGGCTTATTTACAGACTCTGTCCTTTTGTTCTCCCTGCACACACTTCTACTAGGAGGAAGGGAATGTGCTCCTAGATTTGTATTATTCGGTAGTGCCTGTCACTGTCTAGGGCACCTGCACCTGTATTCCCTTCTAGGGTCCAGCAAGGGCACTCACTCACCCTCAGGCTTCCAGCTCCCCAAGCGTGGCCTTTCTTGGGTGGAGACCCACGTCTCTCTCCCTTCTGGCTGGGATATCTCCAGGCTGCACAGTCCCCTCCTTTCACTGTGTTGTTCTCAGCAAGAGACTCTGCTTAAACAGGCTGGCTTACATTCCCTTCAGAGACTAATAACAGAGTAATCACCCACCATTATAAGGTACCACACAATACTTCCTATGCAAGCCCATCATAAGGTAAAAGCACTACAGGGAAAACATATGAAAACCAATAAAACAACCTACACACATTCTAATAAGCTTACTTAAAGATCACTCCAACCCCAACATGGGGTCTGGCTGGAGCAGTCCTTCAGAACCCTACGCAAGGGATTTCTTTGTGGTTTCAAGTTCATCAAAGCTTCGGCTCAGACCAAAGCACACTCATGACATGCTTAGTCTACCCTTTATGCAGTTCAAGGGTCTTTGAGCTGATGTTTCCAGAGCAGGTAATGAGCAGACAATGGTTTTCTCTTCCCAGTGTGTAGCTTCTAAAGGATGGACCTAAAGTGGGTCATTTACATTCCCCTCACCTCTCAGGTATTTCTAGGAAATCCACTTTATGCGCATTGTTCCAAAAAGTCCTTTGAAGTGTTTCCAATCTTCCTGAATTGCATTAATCCTGTCTTCCGGCTCAAGAAGTTCCATACAATTCCATAACAGAACATAAACATTTGCATTTTTCAGACAGTGGACCCCAAAGGTATTAAATCTAATTCATGAACGTTAAACTTTATTGAATTAACTTAATCTTAATTTCATAACATTTGTCCAGGATATTGCAGGGTATTTTCAGTCTTTCCCAGTGTCATCCTTTGATGAATGTATTTTTGGGGTGGGATATGGCCAGGAACTGTCTAGCTTGGGTGATTTGTAATAAGACCTGACATTCAAATTTGACTCTGGATTTCTTGAGATAGCTGTGGATCCCTGGGGAAAGAAACATGGAGTTGAAAGAATTTGATTTGCACAGAGAATCCCCAACAACCCACCTCCTCGACCCATATGATCTGGAGAGACTCTGTGACTCTCCCTAGATAGAAGGAAGGTGAAGAGGTGCCAGGAAGATACCACTGTACCAGGAAGAATCCATTGTTATATAGTGTAACCCTTCTGCCCCTCTAAGTTGGCAGCAACAAGGGCCGGGTTCAGTATCCAGGGGTTCCGTTTCAATAACACAATGCAAAACCGGCTCGAGCCCCCGCCCAGTGACCTGGGACAATTACCTACCACCCCCCTGGGCGCCTCTAGGAGGCAATACTTCCCCACTCGCAAGCACAGAGTCCGAGTGTAGCAAAATCCTTTTAATAAAGGAGGGAACCAATGCGGCATCACGTTGGAGAGACACCACAAACAGGACTATACACAAACCATAAGCAAAAAACCCACCTCCAAGTACATTTGGCACTGTCCTTTCCCCCTTAGGGTCTTAAGTCCAATCACCCCAAAGTCCAACAACCCAAAAGTCTCAGTCTCTGGTCAGTGCCACCCCAGAGTTCAAAAGTTTATCTGCAGAGTTTTACCGCCCCCCAGCCTGGGTGGAAATGGAGGGGGGGCGCACACAGGGTGTTAAGGGACACCTTACGTGGGCCAGGGCCGACTGCCCTGCTTCTCCGTGGAGTTCTGCTGCAGCCTTCACCACGACTGGCTCCACTCCACCAGCTGTGCTGTTCCTCCAGCAGACCCGTGAACCACGTCAGCCGTCCCCGCAAACCGCTCCACACTGCTCACTGTTCTATGGGCTGCTCCAACATGCTGCAGACTGCTCCACTCTGCCAGCCGCTTAGCGATCGATCTTCAGGCTCCCCAACTCAGTGATCTCAGCTCAGTAAGCTTAGCTCTTTTAGTGATTTCAGCTCTTAGTGGTTTCAGCTTGTAGTAGGGGAGCCCCAGTGCCACATTGGCCCAACGTGAATTCAGGTCAGCAGCCTCTAGATGGACTCCTAAAGGATTCAAAATTAGCTCTGCTCTTTAACAGTGGAGAGAGGAGGATGTGCAATCGGTGTTCCAGGCCCTCAAAAGGGACCCATACCATCAGGTACACACACCAGTTCCCAACCTCTCTCCCTTCACTGGGTTTTGGAACCCATGTCCCTTGTCTAGCAAGTACTATTTAATGTAGGTTGAGTCATTTCTGTCATAAAGCAGTCTCATAGTTCCTCATTCACATAATTAAGGTGACAGCACTTTTTTTCCTTCCTGCCCCAATAACAAAGAAATTGGGGATTCCACAGCTGTGAAAATAACCATCCCAGGCTGCTGTGTGTTATGCTAAGTGGATTTGGTTTACCAATGCAAATGCACTTTCTTGAAATTCCTTTGCCCTCTCCTCATAATTTACCACTGGATGTCAGGGTAGAGCTCATCCTGACTCTGCTTACAATAGTACTGATAATTGGCATAGCCTCAGAACATACAGGAACACATGGCCAATGGCAGGACTATAGAGAAAGAGAGACACAATGGGCCAAATTCATCCTTTGTTGAGCTCCAGTGAAGTCAGCGGTTTTACACCTAGGAAGAACCTGGGCCAGTGATTTATAGATGTCTAAGAGATGGATCCTGACTCATGTGACCATTCTGAACCCTCCCCCCTGGTCTGACTTCTTGGATCTCTAGGTGTCAGAGCTTATTGCCTGTTTTTTGCAACTGAGGCTCAAATGCAGTCAGACCTGGTTGGCTGTTCAGGACTCTAGGCCCCTTGGCTGGGTCTGGCTGGAACATGACTTGGAGTTTGGCACTAGGATTTCCTGTTTCCTGCCTTGGTTCATAGGCTTGTTCTCCCTAGACTAAGTACCTATTCCTCTTTCCCTCTTGCCAGTTACTGGCTAGCTGTACCTATCCTGTCTTGATCTCCTCCACCTCAAGTCATATTGCAGATACTTCACCTTTGCTACATTTTCTCTTTCCTTTGTCTAGTCTTGCATTCAGCTGCCTTGGTCTAGCTGTGTTCCCTGTGTTCCTTGGCCACCTGCTTTGCTTCTGTGCCCAGCTGTTTCCCCGGGTTGGGGGCGGGGGGGGAAGGAGAGAGTAAAGAGAGCAAAATTAAGTCATCCTCTCTCAGGACCGAAAACCTCTGACCACTCCCACAGCTTGTCCTTGCAATCACAAATAATTTCACACTATCCACTCAAGTTGTGACCAAAGTGTTGGCAATAATTTTAACTTTTATAGCTCCTTATGAATGTTAGTGAGTTTAGGATGGGCCATTCTTGGTTACTGAGGGAGCCTGGAGCCTATGCAAGTAAAGGCTGAGGATCCAGCCTCCTGATATCTACCTTACATTGAGTATTTTCTGAATCCAGTGAGTGTTAGACACGCAGGAGGAAGCAGCTTTTATCCCCTCTCTCTTTTCCCCTCCCATCTCCAAGTGCACTGTCCGAGACAGAAGTTTGCTGTGCTTTCACTTGGGATCCTTTCCAACGAGCCCCTCCGTGGACACTTTATTCAGAGATTTATTTTCTTTGTGTCGTGTGTAAATGTATGTTGTGGAAACCAGTCACTGTAGAGCTTATCTTTTTGCCTCTACCTTTTTGCTTTCAATGAGAGAAACAAAAACATTCCCATGCCCATACAAATCATAAAAATGCCTTGCCTTGCATTTGTATCCCTTTTACCATATGGTAAATATGCAAATACTTAATTTGGAAATTCTGCTAAATTAGTCTCTGCTTTATATGCCTTCCCTCCTGAATTAGAGGATTAGGGTCAATCTGCAAGTCTTTCTCCTCTGCCTCATCTAATTGCTCATGTTGCTCTGACACTCCCATCTCCTCCTCCTGTAGTCAAGACACACCTGGAGAGCAGTGGCAGAATGCAATGTACCAGGAATAATTTACTGACCTTACAAGGCTAGTTTTGCACTGAGTAGTTTTCCAAGACTTCAAAATGCATTTTTAAGATGCCCAATGTCTTTTGGGGCATTAACCTAGAGAGCCTTAAGGACTCATATTTTTTTCTCCATTGGAGTGTTGGGTGTAGATCATGAGTCATCTTGCAATTTTTCAAGGATAATGTGCTATCAGCTGAAAATAGAGTGGATAAAGTTGGGGATGCACTCTCTTTCCAAACCTACAGACTAACAGAGGATGAAATACCCTGTAAGATATAACTGCTTACCTATGAGCAAACCTCCTTGAATTTGATCAGCTTTGGATTGTGAACAGTGTCTGAATATGTAACAGAGTTGGGTATGTTAGGATCCTAGATACCTCTGACATAACGGGTGCAGCACCATTGAAGTCAATGCAGTTGTGTTTGTTTGTCTCAGAGGTGACTTGGTACAGGTGCTACATCTGTAAGGAGTTCTGCATCTCATATAATTCTCATATGCATGGAATGAAAAGGCTTCATGTGGCCTGATGGAATGGTGTTAGAAGGGGAAGAGGATGCAGTCAGTGGGTCTCAGAACTGAGGGAGGCTTTACTAGGTCATGAGACTTCGTGATATGGAGCTGGCGCTGTCTTTCCCCTAAGGAAACTAATACATAGGCTAGAAACCTGCATATCCCATCTTTTGTGTGGCACACAGCAGCAGGAAAAGGCATAACAGGTGCAACATCTGCCCCAAGTTGTGCACAACAGTAGCGGAGCACGCAAGGAAGAGAACAGGGATTGCTACTTAAATGAACCCATGGAAGTGCTCAGTGCCCCAAAGGGGGCAAAGAGGTGGGGCTATTGTCCTCCCCCGCCCTGTCGTCTAGGCAAACTTGGACAGCTGATTTCCCAGGACCAACAGTGTAAATTACTTGGAATAACCTTATAGATAAGAGAGAGCAAATGGACTCAAAATCTAGTACAAAGAGAGATGACAAAATTTAGGGGTCTAAATACGCATTTAGGAATATAACTTTGGGTACCCAGGTTTGAACATTCTGGTCCCAGAGCATGCATTTATATTCAGTTAATCTGCCACAGGATCATTCCCACCACCTCTTGGCCATAACATGGCAACTGTATAGCAATTCACAGCAGCACTCCATGGTTTTTCAGGATAGGAAGTGCCGGCCAATACCATATCCAGTTGAAGCCACAGGGGAAATATCAGGTAGATGGAATGTAAGTACCTAAACTGGAATTTGGCCAAGAGACTGGAATTAATATCTTGATGTCTTTACCATGGGTGGTTAGGACCTCTGTTCTGCAGTTAGCTGAAAGAAGGCCCTTGCAGCAACACTGTTTAACTTCCTGACACCATGCTGGGGAGTCAGATCAGTATTGACTCAGAGAGGAGAGAACCCGAACTAGAAAGCTCTCCTTTGCCTAACAGGCTGCTCTGTTGTACAGACTTTGGGATTGCAAGAGGTGGGGACACAGTGGGGTTCAACTAAAGAAATTGGAACAATAAAACAAAAATCTTCTTAAAAAGACAGAGGCCCTCAAACTATTTTTTTGGTTTGTTTTAGCAAACTAGTTCATAAACTAACAATACACTCCTTGGAGGGTACTTCTAAATGAATTAGAGGGTGGCTCTGTGGTGTTCCAGGCAGTGAGAGAACTGCTCAGCTTCCTTTAACCGCTGCCCGGAATGCTTGTGAGACACCCTATAATTCAATTAGAAGTACTCTCCAGGGAGCATATAATTATATCATATCTGTGAAACGTAATGACAACCCCCTCGTATCACATGGTGAGCAACTCTATACTGCTGCCCAGAACCTTTCACCGGTAAGGAACTAATCTGCTTAGCACAGATTGAACTCGGCGGTGTACAGCACTTACTCAAATGCTTCTGAAAGGAATCCCTGCCAGCGGAATAAACCAGTTAAAGGCACACACTTACCACACACCAGGGCCTACGCCTCCACCTTCTCTGCCCTCAGTGCCCTCCCTGACCATCTTGGTCACTGGGAGCCTCCCTTGAAAGGCTGGGATTTTAAAGGAGACAGCTGAGCTTCTCTTTAGCCCTTTAGACTATGTTGGATAATTAACCTAAAATCAGTATGCTGGGTGGATGGGATTTTATAATGGGCAAAATTCCCTTCTTCCCTCCTCTCGGATGGTATGTCATGAAGTTTCTAGACAGGCCATACACTTTGTGTAAGAGAGAAGTAATAGCACTCATCCCCATGGACATGCAGCTACTTCTGGTGTGAAATGCAGCAACTGTTTAACAAGCACTCAGTGACACAATAAGCTCTTCAGGACTGGAAGGGAAGAATACTGTAGTGTACTGATGTTTGAATTGGATATCAGAATTTCATTTAGTTAGAACGTGATTATCCAACAGGAAATGTTGGGTGTGTTTGAATCTGAGAGCATGAGCATGCATTGGCAAACTTACATCCTCCAGGCCTTATCTGCTCCAGCAAATAATGTTGTTCAAGAAATTAGATGAATGGGCTGCCTGTCAGATCTCATTGGAAGAGGTACCTCTTGTCAGAAGAACTGCCCTGTTCCCAGTGACTGACAACACTGAAGTTGACTGGTAATAGGATGATTAGACTCATTATAGTGAAAAGCAAAGCAGGGGCGGGGTGGAAGGGGAAGGTGCTCGATGCCTCCTAAAGAAATCCTCTTGGAAGGAGAGGAATTTCCCCCCCAACAGTGGAACTCGACTGGGAAAATGGTTTTACCAATTTCCAACAGCATTGTGGTCAAAATGAGCCTGGATTAAATCATTCCCCTTAGTCTGAATGAGTTTGAAAGATGCACTTGCTCATCTGAATTGCCCCCTTTCCCTCTTTTAACTATGCTGTCTGAAATGCCTGTCTCCAAAGGATCTTTCACTCCAGAGGAATAACAAAACCAATACCTGTCACCAGCTTGTAGTTAATGCTAATGCATTAACATTACTGGCTGTCAGTCTTAAAAGTGTCCTTTACAGCCTCAAATCCCTTAGCTCTGAGTGAGTTGGATGCCTCTCGAATGCTGAATAAAAGTAGCAAGGAGGATAAAGTGCAGCTCTCTGAGAAAGGACTGAGAGAACAAGGCCTGTTCCCACCAGAAGGTAGAGGAACTGATCTGAATCCCTGTGTAAATCTTTTACCAGAAGCACAGTGGGGACTGAGTCAATTGAGATGGATGGGGAGCAAGTGCGTTTAGGCAAGCTCATCTCAAGAGATTATTACATGAGGAAGCACTAACTAGCAGGGCCACTGGGTTGAAATGTGTAGCTATTCAAGGGGGAGCTTAGGTGTGTTTCTAAGCACGCTGAAGAATGAGAGAAGGGAATCAGGAAAATTGTAATGCAAAAAGACATGGATGAGAGCGACTTGCCTAGAGCCTCTTTGGCCGGTGTTAGTAGGATAGGATAAGGTTGGAAGACAGTTAACACCTTTGATCAGGCATGACCTGGAAGTGGATTGAGGCGCAGGGTCACACTCCACTGGTTTTGGGGAGGGAATCGTATATAATTTGACATGAGCTGGGTTCTGTCTGGAGCCTAGGCAGCCTTCCCGCTTCCTGCTGGTGCCTCTGTTCTGATGACAGCCCTCCCCACCAACTCTATGGCAGCTCTCAGACCCCTCTACCCACCTCCTTCTTTTATCCCCCAAACTCTGTCCACACACAGCTCAGTTCAGGCAGGAAGCAGTGTGTCCTTCAACCAGCACTGCCCCAGAGCTGTGCATTGTATGGAGGGAAAGGAAGAGAAGGGGTGGCATGAAGGGAAGACACTCCCTCTGTACTCAGCAGTCCCTGTACCCTCCCTCAGCATTCAAACCCAGTCACGCTCTTTTATTTGCTATGACCCAAATGCCAGAAGACAAAAGGCTATCTGGATTGTCTGGGTTGCAGCAAAATATCCCCAGGAGATTAGTTCCCATATGGATGAAGGGTGACCGCCACTGAAGTAGGTGACGTGGGCCCTCAAGTGTCATGTCATTACTAGGGCAAGTGAGAATCTTTTGAGTGAAACTATTTGTGAATATTGCAGGCGCTTTCCTTGTTTGTGTGAGGGATTTCCTTTTCAATATACTTTTGCAGCACGTTGCAAGGGTCACTCACGTTTGCCCTCACTATATCACAGTGGTTTTACTGTCAACAAAATGATCCCCGCGGTTCAACAAAGCAGCAGCTAGGAGTTTCTGAAAAGCTGCATCAGGCAGCCACTCCCGAAACAGCCCTTTACCGAGTGACTTGTCCATTGGTTGCTCTTAGAATTTTTAATTCTAAGAGCAACTGATGCCATCTGAATTTTTCCTTTGTAACTGGGCAGTGGCAGTCCCAGTGTTGCCTAGTTTTCCATACATTATGTGTAGAGAACACCTAGGGAATAGTGAGGGTCTGTTATTTAGTTACCCCAAGCAGTTTCTTGTGATAAAAAATATCTTGTATTTGCACGACACCTTTCATACTGAAGAATCTCAAAGCACTCTACAAATTGTAGAAACGGAACATTTAATTCAGCACTCAAATGCAGCTGCCTCTAGGCATCAGCTGTTTAACAGCAAATAGCACTTTCGGACAGGAAGTGAAGGAGAATGCCAATTGAAATTTCTGGGGGAATTTAGGAAGGCTGGATGTAAGGACCAGAACTGGAATTTGGGCAGAACACAAGGATTAATACTCTGACCCATGCAAGTAACGCAATAAGATCTTTAATGACAGCAGATGAGCAGGGCCTCAGTTTTACTTCTCATCTGAAAGATGGCATCTGCGGCAACACAGTGCCCCCTAACGCCACCCTGGAGCACTGTCTCAATCACAACTGACACTGAAGAGTGACCCCCATTGAATCCCTGGCACCACTGCCTGCAGACTCCTGAGATGTTCTGTATAGTCCCTAAGTAGGTAGAGCCTTTGACAGGTAAGGATTGCAGCAGCCATTGGTACCACTGCAATGGGGGAGCCGTGTGCTTATTCTCCATTTGGAGTTGCTACAAAGGAGGGGAGCTTGAGAAACCACAAGGTTAAAATTGCAAGAATAAAGGAGTAGCTAGATCTCCTAATCCCCCTCCAGCTGAGTCAGCATGCTAGGAAAGAGCAACTCATTCTCCAGGGAAAGGGCCCAGCCTTGGAATAAGAGGAATGATGATCATAAACTCCGTGGTGTTTTCAAGGACCCAGACACCTTTTCAGTATTAGGGTGCCTGTACTTGATTGCCCGAGCATGTAAACAGTCACCAGTATGATTTAAGGTTAAGGCCTCAGCAGGTGAATGGAGTTTGTGGCTGGTGTTTGGCTGAAAATCATTTCCTCTCTCCAGGAGAATTAGCCTCTTAGAGCTGGTATGGCATCTTCTCTGTATGTATAGATATATTCTTCTTATATGTTCCATTCTGTGCATCCGATTAAGTGGGCTGTAGCCCACGAAAGCTTATGCTCAAATAAATTTGTTAGTCTCTAAGGTGCCACAAGTACTCCTGTTCTTTTTCCAGGAGAATATGTTTCTCTGGATCCTAACCCCTGGAGAGTGGATAAGAATCTGTTCCCTTGGTGGACAGGGTGCAATAAACATTGCTGGGATGCCATATCAGCTTATAGCAGCCGAGTTCAAGCCCTGCTTGTTAGGAGGTCCACCTAGATCCAAGCCTGTTCATTTGAATCTCTATATGGCTGCAGCCTGTAGTTCATCCCCCTGGTGGCCAATTGGGAGCTCAACAGGTGTCAGTAATGTAAGTGGTTTAGAGAGAAACGGGGCAGCGTGTTAGTTAAAAATCAGACTGAGTCAGGATAGCCAGGATATGGCTAGAGGGCGCTAAGATTCAGGGGCTTGAAAATGCCAGCATGTGTCATCAGCAAAAGCGCAACTGTTGTTGAAATCAAGACCTGCCGCCTTGCACAACCTGTGATTAACATAAAAAAATTGGGACAAAGCATCTCCAGAGATGGCCAATCTATGACAGCCCCAGACACTCTTCAGTCATTGCAGACACACGGAGCAATATAAATCCTTCCTGAAAGCAGGGATCTTGTCTAGGCTTAACATTTTAGTGTAGCGCTGCTACCTCATGCCACCTCTGAGTTCCCACAGTGCACTGGGGCCCACCCTCTCTGAGCAGATGATGTGGATCTAAATGTCAGTTATTGCTTCAAGGTTGCTGTAGGGATGTGGTTACGTACCAGAGCCCTGCTGTTTAAAGCATTAACCTCTTGCTAACCCCTTTGCAGCTGTGGAGATATTTATCCACCTCTTCTTTCTCTGTTTGCCACAACAGGCATAGCTTTTCCTTCTCTTGCACGGTCTCTCAAACACATGACCGTATGCTGTGTACACCAGAAGGAGGATAATACCATCGCTGCCCCCTGCCAGTTATCGTTCTTGCATCTTTTCCTGCAAATATTTTTGTGATGCTGGTGGGAGAGGACCCTCTCTAGGGATGAGAGAGGACTCCAGCCAATATGGCCCATTCAGCCCGTGGGCTTTTTTGCTCAGGGGCCACCTGTGATGGTGGTTTTGTGGGATGTTGACAACTGACTCTTAGGAACTGTGCTATGACCCCCAACTGATTTTCCAGAGGCCACTGAACAGCCTCCCAATGGTAACAACTTTTGATCACCTGGACCTGCACTAAATTTACCCTGGAAACCTAGAGGCGCATGCACAATCTCAAAAGGTACTGAATTGGAATTTTTATGCCACCATGTATATTTTGTAAATGATCATGACTCTGAAACAGTGTTTCGGTGCTGCCAGGTCTCATGATTTCACTGCAAGTAACTGATTTTTGGTCCTACTAGAGCCAGTCTTGCAATGATATGAGAGGGTCCAGCTCTCACCCAAATTTCAGCTTTGCCTTTTGAGGAACAGCAGCTGATAGGAGGTAGGCAAAGGTCTCTCCCTTACCCTCAGATAATGACAGGATTTTTCAAGTAGGGAAGGGGGAGAGGAAGCAGGTGACATCAACCATTCCCGCAAGAGAGGAGGGGGATGATGAGGGAACAAAAAGAGCTCAGCAGCTCAGGGCAGCTCTGCTCCTGTCTTCTCCCTCCCCTTCTGTGAAAAATAGGTTGGCCCTCCTCCTCTCCTCCATCGTCCAGTCTCCATCCCTAAAATGCCAGGCCTGGGAATAAGGAGGGGGGTGAAAAAGCCCTTGGAGCTGACCTCCTCCCCAGGTCTGGGAAAGGGCAGACGGGAACCCTGCTGCAGCTGTCCCATCAGACCTATGGGGCAGAACTGATGGTGGGGTGTGGGGAGGTGCCTAGTGAATTGCTGGGCTGGGAGATGGGCAGATGTGGGGCGGGGTGGGGGGACACACAATGAATTACTGGTAACTAGAACGTTGGGTTTTGGGGAGAAAGCTGGAAACTCTGCGTGAGAGCTCTCAGTGAGAGCTGCTTGTAGCTCAGGTCGAAATCACCTCACTGTGTACATTTGGGAGAGCTGGCAACACTGTGACTGCCACATACACGCTGGGGGTGGGCAGAGGCCAAAGACAAGCCAAAGAACCCCAGTGCAATCTTTGCAAAATCCCATGATTTTTGGGCCTGTCTCATTAATTTTTTGGGTCAGACTCATGATTTTTGAACTTGTGATGTTGGCAATTGCTGATTTTTTTTTTTATTTGTTGAGTTCTGGAAATGAACAGTTAAAGGATCCTGCCACTTTCCCATTGCCTTCTAATTCTTCACTCACCATCACCCTACTTAATTTAAACCTTTCACCCAACCGTAATTTAGACTCATAAACTTTAAGGTCAGAAGGGACCATTATGATCATCTAGTCTGATCTCCTGCACAACGCAGGCCACAAAATCTCACCCACCCACTCCTGTAACAAACCCCTAACCTATGTCTGAGTTATTGAAGTCCTCAAATTGTGGTTTGAAGACCTCAAGCTGCAGAAAATCCTCCAGCAAGTGACCCGTGCCCCATGCTGCAGAGGAAGGCAAAAAACCTCCAGGGCCTCTGCCAATCTGCCCTGGAGGAAAATTCCTTCCCGATCCCAAATATGGCGATCAGTTAAACCCTGAGCATGTGGGCAAGACTCACCAGCCAGCACCCAGGAAAGAATTCTCTGTAGTAACTCAGATCCCACCCCATCTAACATCCCATCACAAACCACTGGGCATACTTACCTGCTGATAATCAAAGATCAATTGCCAAATTAGGATATCCCATCATACCATCCCCTCCATAAACTTATCAAACTTAGTCTTGAAGCCAGATATGTCTTTTGCCCCCACTACTCCCCTTGGAAGGCTGTTCTAGAACTTCACTCCTCTAATGGTTAGAAACCTTCGTCCAATTTCAAGTCTAAACTTCCTAGTGTCCAGTTTATATCCATTTGTTCTTGTGTCCCCATTGGTACTAAGCTTAAATAATTCCTCTCCCTCCCTAATATTTATCCCTCTGATATATTTATAAAGAGCAATCATATACCCCACCCCCTCAGCCTTCTTTTGGTTAGGCTAAACAAGCCAAGCTCTTTGAGTCTCCTTTCATAAGACAGGTTTTCCATTCCTCAGATCATCCCTTCTCTGTAACTGTTCCAGTTTGAATTCATCCTTCTTAAACATGGGAGACCAGAACTGCACACAGTATTCCAGATGAGGTCTCACCAGTGCCTTGTATAATGGTACTAATACCTCCTTATCTTTGCTGGAAATACCTCGCCTGATGCATCCTAAAACCACATTAGCTTTTTTAACGGACATATCACATTGGCAGCTCATAGTCATCCTGTGATCAACCAAAACTCCGAGGTCCTTCTCCTCCTCTGTTACTTCCAACTGACGTGTCCCCAATTTATAACTAAAATTCTTGTTATTAATCCCTAAATGCATGACCTTGCACTTTTCACTATTAAATTTCATCCTATTACTATTACTCCAGTTTACAAGGTCATCCAGATCTTCCTGTATGATATCCCGGTCCTTCTCTGTGTTAGCAATACCTCCCAGCTTTGTGTCATCCGCAAACTTTATTAGCACATTCCCACTTTTTGTGCCAAGGTCAGTAATAAAAAGATTAAATAAGATTGGTCCCAAAACTGATCCCTGAGGAACTCCACTAGTAACCTCCTTCCAGCCTGACAGTTCACCTTTCGGTATGACCCGTTGTAGTCTCCCTTTTAACCAGTTCCTTATCCACCTTTCAATTTTCATATTGATCCCCATCTTTTCCAATTTAACTAATAATTCCCCATGTGGAACCGTATCAAATGCCTTACTGAAATCAAGGTAAATTAGATCCACTGCATTTCCTTTGTCTAAAAAATCTGTTACCTTCTCAAAGAAGGAGATCAGGTTGATTTGGCATGATCTACCTTTTGTAAAACCATGTTGTATTTTGTCCCAATTACCATTGACCTCAATGTCCTTAACTACTTTCTCCTTCAAATTTTTTTCCAAGACTTTACATACTACAGGTGTCAAACTAACAGGCCTATAGTTACTCGAATCACTTTTTTTCTCTTTCTTAAAAATAGGAACTATGTTAGCAATTCTCCAGTCGTACGGTACAACCCCTGAGTTTACTGATTCATTAAAAATTCTTGCTAATTTGGTCCCTTTCTTTTATTCTGTAATGGAAATATGGTCTCTGATGTACACTGTTCATTTTATATACTATTTATTGAATGTGTAGTAAAGATTCTGAAGGGAATATAGCCCCAGGGGCAGTTATGTCAGAATTGTGCACGTTTTCTCATTGTCGAAAGTGCTGGTGGAATCAAGGAATATTTTTTTTGAATGACTGATAGGTTTGATGTTTATGAAGTTTGATTGCAGGAGGTTTTATGTTAGTGTTGTGTATTGGAAATGGATCATTGACTAGGGAATGGTATTTTATAATGTGCCAGTAACCTGTTACTTTGATCTTTGCATGTTATTTGCAGTTTTTAAGTGGGCAACGTTAAGGTGCGTGGGATGATCATGAGCACTGAAGGGTTATATGGCAGTTTGCAATTGGCTGGATCTCTTAATGGTTCACTCTTTACTTGTTCAAGATCTTGATGCACATCAACCTCTGGAGAGTGCCAGCAGGGGAGGAAGGGCAGCAAAGAAATTCAAAATGATTGTAATCATAATAAATGACAATAAATAATGAAAAAAGCCACACTTTCTCAGATCTCAGTAAAGTTTGGATCAAATCTTTGTCAGGGATCATGCAATATCTGAAGTGGATCTCCCAATTTAGTGCTTGGTTGAACCAGGGGCCTGAGCCAAAGCCTATTGAATTCAATGGAAAGACTCCCACAAATACAGCTGGTTGGAAAAATTCCAGTGAAACATTTTTTTTCATCAGTATTTGCTAATTTGTTTAAAAAAAAAAAAAGTCCTGTGGAGATTGCTCAGTTTTGACTAAGGTTTGTTGGATACCTGCTTGGTTTCCCGCCAGCTTGCCCAGGCTTCCAGGCACCACAGTTCTAGGGCATGGTGGGATGTGTGAGAACTGGGGACACCAGAGTTTCCAGGGTCCCTGGCTCTGGGATAGCCCTGCCATGTGCACAGCCCCAAAGCCAGGGCCTTATTTCTTCACAGAGAGGTTTAAGTGTTTTGGTTTTCACTCTGCATGAGAACAAAACCAATCTGGAAATATTGAAATCCTCTGCAAAAAAGAATTACTTTTCTCCACACAGCTGTGCCCACTTGGGTGTTTTTTGGTTCAGACCCCAAAAGAGAGCAGGTGGAATATGTTGTGAGGATACCACTTTTTGTGGTCTTTCTTAATAGAATATGAAATCAGTTTGAACCATCCGGGGACTTTAGACCCCCTGAGCTTGATATCAGACACATGTGCTGTCATCCAGTAATTTGGGGAGCATATAAGGAACTAGAGGGAATGTGTACTGAGCAATCAGCTATGTTTAGGGACCTTTCCTACACTCAAGTAATTTCAATGACAGCAGGATTAGGGTTATACTCAAAGGGCCTATCTTATTGGCTTTCGTTGCTGGCCCATATGGGGACCAAGAAGCTGTACTTGAAAACCTTTACCTCTTGGCTATAATATGCTTCAGTAGCAAAAGAGTTAAACATCAGTGATCAGCCCCGGAGATGAGACATGGGAGATTAGATCTGGGTTCCGATTCTGCTGCTGCACCGATAATGGGATCTTATCAGGCTGCCACTTTTATTTTTATTACTGAGGCTTGGGACTGCAGAAACTGAAAGGTAGATATGGGAAGTGACTATTGATTGGCAATCAGTAGAGGCTGAGGCTCTTTCATCAGCCATGTGGAAGTGCAGTGCATGCTAATAGCGATAGGCAAATCCCAGTGGTGCCAGTGTGGGTGCTGGGAATTATTGTGGCTGTACGCTCTGATGCCAGAAGTGATCACACTTGAAATTAGTGCCCTTGGCATTGCCCCCGTGTAAAATGGGGCTTCATGTGACAGAACCGCCAACTGCCCAATCTAAGGCTGGCAGCAACAAAGTGAGGGATGACAGAGGGCAAGAGAGGGTGGAACAGTGTGTGCGGCTGCATTATGTTCCCCTAAATAGCAATTCTCCACTTTGGGGTGCTCTAAACAGTGTTGACTTGTGTGTTTGTGACTAAGCCGGGGACACATCTGTCAGTGAGCTGGGGCTATGCCTGAAGTCCCCAGGTGCTCAAAAGGGGCCACACTGATTTGCCCCAATTCTCCTTTCTTTTCCTCTCTGCCTTCTTTGTGTTCCCTCTCATTTAGACGACTCCTTCCTCCTTTTGTCCTTAGATACCTCATCATTTCTTGCTTCAGCTGCGCGTGTACGCCTCCAGTCTCACTATTGCTTCCTTTGTTTTGGAAGATAAGGCTCACAGGAGGGGGTAGGCTTGGGGAATGAAGCAAAGAGGGAGTTTCTCTTTCCCATTTATCTCACTGAGGGAACATGATGAAAAGGGGCCAGTGACCAGGGCTTTGGATGCTCTGGGTGGTATGGGCAAAACATGGTGTCAGCTCCAGTAGCCAATGGAAGAGTGAGATTTAACATTCCAGAATTTTAAAAAGGGCAATTAACCTCGTTAATCAATAATCAGAAGGAACTTCTTGCTCGATCATTGAAATGCTTACTTAACAATGTTTCTTTAAGGGACATGTTATTCTATTACTAATATATAAATAAGGGGAAAAAGCTTGAGATGGGGGATTCATTTGGGGGACTCTTCAGGACTGGTCTCTCCCTCTGGATGCATCTTGTGTTCCCCACCGGCAGATGGGCTGCCATTGTGCTACTCGAGAGCCACACTCAGCTTTGGTAATTATTAAGGGTTGGGGGTGTTTTACTAATCTTGTTGCAGACATGTGTAAGTGCTTGAGACTAGTAAAGTTTAACTTTAAGTGAAAGCACTCTTGTGTTGTCCTGTTTGTGCCAGCCATCTATCGGTCGGACAGCCGTGTCTCCCCTGATTTATTTACTGACACCTCCTTGCACAGAGTAAAAGTTACCAAGAGCTTTGGGTTGAAAGAACCCTGGGTAACAGCAGAGCCCAGCAGAGACCCGGTTATATAACTGAGACTGAAACGCACAATCTCTGATGCTTATTTCCTTTTAAAAATAGCCCCAGATTTTAATTTTTAAACTGAAGTGCTGCTGTAGGAGTGATGTTACCAAGGTGGCTCCTTCCATTTGCTATGGCTTACTGATTTTTAAACTATGACTTCTATGAAGAGCCAAAGCGATTCTGAAAAAAAATTGAATCTGGCATGAAAATAGGCTGCCCAGTGATAACGTAATGGTAGAGTTCAAGGCCTCTGTCTTGTATTTGGATTCCCTAGCGCAGACCCCTGCACCCATGCAATGAGGCATTGACTTCAGTGATGCTCCACGCAGACACAGGCATCTCCCTGTGCAGAGTTTACGGCAGGATCAGGCCTTTTGGTGTCTGATGTCATCAGCTGATGCAGGGTGAGCAGAGTCCAGAATTCAGGTCTCGGAGGGTAAGTAAAGATGGAACAGATTTTTCACCATGTACTAAATTGTAGCATATCTGTAATTTTTTAAGTGTACCTGTGTATTTTAGTACAGATATGGGATTGTAAGGGTCCGGTGTGGGGGCTCGGCCCTCTCAGGTGCGGCCGGGAGCCAGGCCGCCTCACTACACAGCCTAAATCAGTAGTTCAGTCTCCAAAGGTCCAAGCCCTAGGTCAGGGTGGGCAACAAACAATAGTCTACGGGCTCAGACCCTCAGGCAGGGGCTGAGCAAAATAAACAGTCAGTGAAGCCCAAGCCCTCAGTCAGGGCGGGGCAACAAACAGTGGTTCAAGGGGCTCAGACCCTCAGGCAGGGGCTGAGCAAACAGAGTCAGTAAAGCCCTAGCCCTAGTCAGGGCGGGGCAACAAGCAGTAGTTTAAGGGCTCAGGTCCTCCAGCAGGAGCTGAGCCACCACACAGTAGTTCAGGGCTCAGGTCCTCAGGCAGGAGCTGGGCAAAACAAACAGTTAGTGAAGCCCAGCCCTAGGTCAGGGCGGGGCAACAACCAGCAGTTCACAGGCTCAGACCCTCAGGCAAGGGCTGAGCAAACAGCGACAGTTCAGGGGCTCAGGCCCTTAGGCAGGAGCTGAGCAACAGCAACAATAGTTCAGGTAAGTCCAGACTTCTGTGTCTGAGCTCTGGTGTGAGGGGGAGACTGCCACCCGTGAGTGGGGTGGCAGGGGGGACACAGGCCCACCCACTCCACTGTGTCCCAGCCCGGGGCCCTAACAGCGGCAGTTAGTCTGCTGCTGGGTCGGTGGGGTCCTGACCGCAACACACCGACATTGGCTCAACGTCTGCTGTAGCCAGACTGGGGTCAGCTACCCCCGGGCTACTTTCCATCTCCCCCTCCATGGGTACCTGCTCATCTCTGGTGTCCGGCGCTGGGTCCCACACCATGGGCTCCTCGACGTGCTGAGGGCTGGCTAGCTCGGGCTGCTCCTCAGGACTCGGGTCGGGGGGACGCTCGAGCAGCTCCTCGGGGTACCGGGCTCGGGGCAGGCTCGACCAGTCCTCCTCAGGGTACCGGGCTCGGGGCAGGCTCGGCCAGTCCTCCGCAGGGTACCGGGCTCGGGGCAGGCTCGGCCAGTCCTCCGCAGGGTACCGGGCTCGGGGCAGGCTCGGCCAGTCCTCGGCAGGGTACCGGGCTCGGGGCAGGCTCGGCCAGTCCTCCTCAGGGTACCGGGCTCGGGGAAGGCTCGGTCCAGCAGGAGCTCGGTCAGGAGCGTCTGTCCTCTCCGGCCGCCGGGCAGCAACTGAGCGCTGGTGCCGGGCCTTTATACTTCCTGTCCCGCCCCTTGACTTCTGGGGGGTGGGGACAGGCGGCGGTGGCTCCGCCCACTGTGGCGGCTGCTCTGGCTCATCCCTCTCAGGTGCGGCCAGGAGCCAGGCCGCCTCACTACAGGGATCTTTTTAATTTTTAAAGGGCACTGTCAGGTTACGAATCTAGGTGGTGTATTTTTTTACATGAAATGTTTAGACAAATATCCTTACCTATATTATAAATCATACCTTAGATAATTAACCTTGTGGGGTGGGAGGAGAGCACAGGGACCTTGTGGGGTGGGAGGAGAGCACAGGGTTCGGGGGGAATCTTGGGGAGAGGAGAAGGCGGGGTATTTTGGGGAGAGGGAGGAGAAACCGGAGATCAGAAACTCGTGGATGGGGGCTGCCTGGATAGAGGGAGATGTTAAGAGCTTTATTGGTGGTGGGGGTGTAGGAGGGAATTTGTACTGCTGGGATTGTTAGGGGGGCTTTGTGGCACTGTGAGGAGGCCCTGTGGTTCCCCTCTTTCTGATGAAGATACCCTACTGAGCACGGCCTACAAGAACTGTTCTTGGGGGAGGTGATGGTTCATTTATCTTTTTCTTGATAATTAAAGATAAATAAAGAGCTGGTCCCCAGAGACTGATTTGAGCAGAATCCCCTGTGTTTTCTTCAGGATGGAGACTTCTTCAGTGGGCGTTTGTCCCTGCTGGAGGAGGGATCCCACTTTTGCTTTAAAGTATGGTTATAGTCAGGAGAGTGCCGGTGTAAACATGGATCCCATTTTATCCCACAGTTCTGCTCCCTGGTACCCTGATCATCTCATGTGGAAAGGAGGGACCTATGCAGGGACCTAGAAATGCTTGGAGGATCCCCTCATGTAGTTCCTTGTGAATTCTCCCACCAGCAGGTGGGGGTACCCCACTGTCCTATACCCAGAGAAGAAGCAGAGGGTTCACCCATCATAATCTGGCCTTTCCCTGTAATCTCAATGGTTTCCTCAATATCCACGCAGAAGTTGTCTGCCTCTTGCTTCTAACGAAGTGGGTATTCACCCACGAAAGCTTATGCTCCAATACGTCTGTTAGTCTTTAAGGTGCCACAGGACTCTTTGTTGCTTTTTTCAGATCCAGACTAACACAGCTACCTCTCTGATACTTGCCTTTTCCAGGTTTCCCTGGCCTCCTTTGTTGTGCTGGGTGCAAAGCTCCATTGGATTGGCAGGTAGGGCTCTACAGTGCAAAGAGGGCCAGGCAATTGTTCACACAATTTGAAGCTGCGTGAATTTCATTGTTGATTCTCTGTCAAGTTGGTGTGAGTATGATGCACATTTCTCTCCCATCTCCTTTGCCAGCTATACTGAGCTCAGAGCCCACGGGCAAGTGGAGGGGGGATACAATACTATGGAGATAGTTGATCCCTCTCACCCACTCCACACCAATTTCTGAATTGAGAAGGGGAGAGCCGTATAAAATCTCCAGTGCATGGTTTGTGTCTGTTCTTCTTCTCTGCCCGCTTTACCAACATGTGTAAGCTTCTACACAAGCTGTACAGCTTCAGCAGAAGAGACTCCAGTTCATTCTGATTTGTGCATCAACAACAGAATTGTCCTGTAATTTCAGATTGCAGGATCTTTATTAGTGGGGATAGGGTAAGAAGCGGAGGGAGGCTTGTTTGACTCTCTCATCCCAGGCTCAGTTTGCTGCGCTGGCAGTTTAAAAAAAAATTCTTTTGACTTGTAAACTGAGCATATTTCATACGGAAGCCATTGAGAGAAGACAAATTACAGAGCCCCTCTTCGGACTATAACCACACCTTACGGAGCTAAATCTGTTTTCCTCAAATATTCAAGGCATCCAATTTGCAAAACCAAGCAGTCATTCAAGAGACCATAGTCTTCTTGGAGTAAAACACTCCTTACTGGTAGCATTTGCAAAGTCGCCCTTGTCTTACTCTTCCTCCCCTCCTCAAACTGACATCCTGGGGACCATCTGCAGTCCATTTCCCCTTGCCAGCGACTGACAGGAAAGGTGCAATGAAAGGATGAGATGCATTCATGACTCATGGCAGCAGACCCTGCTTGAATTATTGCCTGTTGCGTGGGGAGCAGAGGTTTGCATTTGGGATGCTGGATCCTAAGTCATCCCTCTTTTGCTTTTAAAGGTGAACGGAATAGCTTTCAAAAAAAGGGAAAGAAATTAACCAGTTATTTAGGAACTCACATCGGCACCAGACAATATTTGTTGTCTTAAAACACACAGATGCATTTAAAATCAGAATAGAAACGTAGTTCCTCCTTTACATATTCACTACCAACGCCTGAGTTCAGGTTTCTGCTATCCCCTAGCTATAGCTGATACCGCTACCATCTAAATCAATATAAAGAGTAATTGCTACATTCTAGTGCTTTTCTTCTCAAAGCACATCATTCTATACATAGGGATTTCTTTCCCTGCTCTTGAGATGCACCTGCCCGTGGGGTGAAATCTTACAGCTTTAATACAAGACTCAGTTGGGTTGCCAGCTTTGGTTGGATGTATTCCTGGAGGTTTCATCACACGACATAATCTTTAATTAAAGATTCATCTTTAATTCCTGGAGACTCCAGGACAATCCTGGAGGGTTGGCAGCCCTAATACACAACCGTATAGGGAGGAAGTATAGGATATCTTTTTTTCCTCATTGAAATTGCTGAGGAACTTTAAAAAGATGGAGTGTAACTGCTCACATTGGAATTTGGCCAGGACACCAAACTTAACACTCCTACCCCTGGAAAAAGTGCTACTGGGGACTTTAATATATGAAGCCAGGATCTTGGTTTTAAGTTTCACTCAGCACCGCTAGAGCCACAGTGCCCCCTAGTGCCATGGTGAGGCATTGATTCGGTACTGAGAGAGAAGAACACCATTTTGCTGAAGCGCCAGCACTGAAGCTTGGAGTACTTCTGTGTTCTGTAGAAGTCACTTATCACAGTCACAAATACTGACCTGACCCTGCTTTGATTAGAGTTGGGGCCATCACAGCCCTAGGGTCTATGTGTGAAGGAATGTAGTTTGCCTGGGGATGGGACTTGTGGGAAATAAAACTGGATGAGCCAGGACATGGGAAAGTAAAGTGGAGCAGATGGAACACAGGGGGCCACGGCCCCAGCGCCTGTAAATTGGCACAGCCCCTTCACTTCATTGGGGTACAGTGATTTATATGAGCTGCGGGGTCTGATTCCCAGTCTTCTATAATATATAATTTGTGCTTATGTAACACCTTCTCAGCCCCCTGTACAAACATTTACTTAGCGTCCCAGCACCCCATTTCACAGGTGAGGGAATTGAGACCCAGTGGTTTTGTATCTTGCCCAAGATCACACAGCGAGTCTGTGCAGATTGGAATCCAAGTCTCCAGACTGTCAGTTCTTTGCCTTGCTACAAGACCATCCATTCTTCCTTTTAAAGGGCCTATTTTTTTCACCTTAAACTATTTCTTTTCCTTCTAAAACCCCAGCTGTGACAAAGGCATCACATTTGATAACCTGTCTGCCCAGGAAGAAGGCTACTGGGTGACAATGGTACCCTGCTGGCTGCTGTGGGGCTAGGATCTTGAACGGGGAAAGTATGAGTTCCATACTGAATTTCAGAGTCCGATTGTGTAGCATCAGTGATTGGCTGGCTGGAATCACCACCCATGCAACTGGGAGTCAGTTTTCCACACATGCAAAAGAGAGTCAGTTCAGAGCGTGTTGGTGTTTATGGTGGTTTGGGGTGAGCAAGGCTGCTGGAATCTGGCCCTGAATGTTTCCTTGCCTACACTAATGCTGTGGAGGAGATTGTGCCCATCGGGCTGCTGCCTTCTAACCAGAAAATGTGATTTGGGCATCACAGCCCTCCACAATGCCTCATTAAGTAATGCTACTTAAAAATCATAAACTAGAGGAGGCAGGATGTTTTGGTTTTATTCACGATCCCTTTACCTCTTGTGATACGAGTTCCAGTTTCGTTTAAGACACAAATAAAAGATTTGTACAAAAGAATCCTCATAATCCCTATCTATCAACAGCGCAGTACCCCCATACATGGTGCCAAGTATCTTCACAGGAGATATTCAGGTCTGGAAAAGCAGAGAGTATTGTAGGTGAGGATTAAGGTGCATTGGCAAAGGTGGGTGGGGTTGCAGGACGGCATAACGGATGTAGTCAGTCAATGCACCTCAGCCCTGGCAGGTGTAAGGACCTAGAACTGGAGTGCTAGAACTGTGTCCCAGCTTCCCTGTTCCCCGTATCATTTCCCTTTCCTGTATCATTTCCCTTCCCCGTTATATTGTTCTTCTACCCAAGGCTTTACAAATTCAAAAAGAGAAGAAATTCCCCTCTTGATTTTATTTTCCCTTCCCTTTTTTCTGCAAGGCGTCGTTGCACGTGAGCAGATGTAGGCAGATACATTCAGAGGAATAGAATTCATCTGTCACTGTAGTCACGTCCAGTGGGGCTGCTGTTTGTGTGGTCTGCCCCTGAAAGCCTGCACAGGCTTTATTAAAGCACAGCCTGGTTAGGAGACACCCCTCCCCCTCCCCATCTTTCTTTTTATTGCTGTAATAAATCCCACACAATCTCTGTACCGGGAGGGGGAAGGGGGAGATTTCCTGTCTAGTGCATTCCAGGGTTTTATTGACTGTCCAAAGTGGCAGTAAATCTGAAGCAGCAGGTGAATCCAGCAGTGGTGAGCAGAGCACGAAGTGTTGTCGCCCGTGGCAGGTGAAGATAGATTGGAATTGCTCGCTAGCACCATGAGAGGTTTCAAGGTTTCATTCTGTTTTCCTAGTGGCTCTTGCGGAACCAGAAAGTGAGCTATTGTTACCTAAACTTTACCTTTTTAAAAAAAATGTCTGGTTGCTTCCCCCTCTCTTCAGCACATGCAATGTTTAAATCTCCCTCCCCCATGAGCACTGCATATAAATCACCTGTCACCACAACAACTTTCCACCAGCTGAAGGCATAATGTGTAGGCTTTATCCAAGTACTTTGAGTAATGCTCTGTAGATCTGCCAGCAGGGTGTACTGCAAGAACGGGTCCACTTACGCCTTTCTGAAGCTAAGGATGGGACGCAAGCTTGTCCCACACTGGGCTGGTTTTGCTCCACAGCTCTGCTAGTAGAGGAGACTCTGAGAAAAGAGTGGCTCACATTCTTTGTCCAGCCGAGAGGACGGGTGATAGTCTTATCCAGGGTGCAGGTCAGTGTGCCTTTGTAGATCTGCCATCATTCTGGGACCCATGTAAATTCACTATCTGAAAACCTACACTGAAATCTTCTAAATTGTGCCAGTAAGAGAAGCTAAATGTCTGTGGCTTGTGCTGGGTTTCTAGCTCTTTGCTTAATTTAGGCCAATTAATAAGATTTTCTGTATGGTCCAAACTCCATCTCCAGCCCAAAAGCAGGCATCATTTTCTTTTCTATGTTTGCTTTTAGTCTTACTAGTTTCTCTTCTCCATTTCAAGCTGATGTTTGCAACAGAACCACTGGCATGACATTTTTATAACCCCTTTCAGACAGAAGGATATTACAGTGCTTATCAATCTAGTCTTCCCAGCCCTAAAATGTAGCAATATCAAAGGTGGAACATAGTGGCTCCTTAACCAGGCCCAGCAATACTATACAGTCCTTCAGGACAGGAAGTGAAGAAGATTCCTGCATCTAATTATATTGCGGGGGAAATTGGCAAGCAGAATGGAATTGTCAACACTGGCAGTAGGAGTCTTTTTTATCAACTTCCATGGGCTTTGTATCGTAAGGTTTTGTCCTATATCCTCCCCCACTACACTGGTGTTGGTCCTGAATGAGCACCAGCAGCTTCCAATAGTTCACCACCCCAGACACCAGCACTGCCTGACCCAGCATGGGGGAGATTGTTTGTTTCCCTCGTTAGGCACCAACCTGTTTTCTAACTGGGACGTGGCTATGCAGGAGAACAGATGTCCTTCCCAGGACCCACTGCTGCAGTAATTGCAGTTGTCTGATGCTCTGGGGCAAGAAGACAATGAGAAGCCTCTTGGTAAATTTACTGGGGGGTGGCTTTCTCCTGAAGGAAGAAGGGTGATATCTTATTAGCTGGGGTGTGTTCTCCACTGCTGACACAAGTGTGGTCTTGTACATCTCTGTATGGCGTGAATATTACTTGGTTTCCCAGCTCATCTAAGAAGTATCTGGACTCTGGCTTCCTACTAAAACAGTGCTGAGATTTGCTCTGTCACGACATGCTACACCCCAGCATAAATATCGTGTGGTCACCTGGGGAAAGGAGCATATTATGTTGCCTTCTTTATCATGGTATTTACAGAGCTCTCAAGATGGTGAGAGACAGCAGATGGGTTAATGTCAATGGTCCTCCCTAGGGTTCTGTGAAAAGGTTCACTGGCTAACATGCCCAATGATGACCTTGATGGGGACTGACTGGGCATGGTTTCTTTTGGTCACCTCCTCCAGGTTCCCCCTTTGCTAATCACAGAAATGCATGTTGGCTTCTGGTATGAACCGCTAGTTCTGGATAGCTTGCACCTCTGTGAGGTCAAGGAAGGTCTTCTGTGGTTCGTTGGTCCTGTTTGGTGGGTTTGGATGTGTCAGAGGCAGAGCCAGCTTTACCCTTTTCCTCCTCCTCAGTTGCTTCATAACATACCGTACCACGCTAGTATGGACAGAGGTTGTGCTTCAGTGAGTAGCTAATGCAAACCCTTCCTGAAGTGCAATACCTGCTCTCCCAATTCCCATGTCTCCCTGATCCTGTCCAGTCCCCACAGCTTTGGCCTTGCCCCCAGTCCCCCTCCTCTTAGCAACTGCTTGCTCTCTTTGACTCTGTCTCTGTCTGCATCTCACCTATGCTCTTCTGTGTGTTTGGAGTTTTTTAAATGAGCTTGGAGTAGGAGTCTCAGGTGTTAGTAGCTTAATTTTTGTCTCCTGGCTTAACTGTGCCCCTGGTCTCTGGGAACTTTTGAAGATGCAGTTTGGACACCCGGACCCTTAACCAGGTCCTGGCCCCATCCTCATAGATCCATGCACAGAGTGCCTGGGGCCCTTGGGATATGACCAAACTCCCTTTCTGAAAATCCCCAAGTGCCCCAAACTGCACCGAGTCCCAGTTAGAGCAAGCAACATGCCACTTGTGCCAACACAGGCTTTAGAAAAATTTGGCCAGAATTTCTTCAATCTCACAGCTAGAGAATTTATTTTATATCCCAAGGTCACCCAAGTCAGGTGGTGAGGTGTGGGGTATCTGTCTGTGGGCTCTGCAGACCCCAAAGCCTAGCTCTGATATTGCAATGCATTAACAATCAGTTGGATCAAGAGACAGTGAACCAGCCTGTGGAAGTTTAAAGAGGGTGTGTGTGTATGCTGCTAGGCAAGGAGTCAGGAGAGAACAGATTTTATTTTCCAAACTGCATGGGGTCAGATCAGTCCTGGGATCCACACCAGTGATCCAGAGCCACCCTGCAGGAATAGAACTGTGCAAGTGGATGAGAAGGGGGGAATTTATGAATTGATAAAGTGATGGGTGGCAGGTAACAGAGGCAGGGCAGCAAACCACTGACAGATGGGGCTCTTACTAGGGAGGCCAGGCACGCTATGAGTCCTTATCTGGTGAATGCTTCTCCTTCACTGCACAAGCCATTTGCTCTCTTTTGCTGTGAACATTTATATGAATTAGAGATTAGGACCAGACATTTCTATGAATAAGAATAGCATCTGCAGTTACATTAGCTAGGATTAAAAATCACCAGGGCTATGAATCCTCAGGCTTCAGGACATGAACTGATCAGCAGCTTGGGTCAGGAAGAAATCCACGCTCCCCTGGGACAGATAACACAGTTAAGTACATTATGGGTAAGTTTACATCTTCCTCTGAGCTATCTAGAATTAGCTACTATCAGAGATAGGCCACATGGGTCATTTGTTCAATGCAGCAAATCTTATGCTATATTTTAATGTTCCTATGTGTCAACCCTCCATTTTCTAGGGCTTAAGAATTCTAGGTTATTTTTTCTTTTGGGAAAGCAGTCATAATAGCAGGAGCTGCAAGTTTAAAGGTACACCTCTACCTCGATATAACGCTGTCCTCAGGAGCCAAAAAATCTTACCGCGTTATATTGAACTTGATTTGCTCCACCAGAGTGCGCAGCCCCGCCCCCCCAGAGCACTTCTTTACCGCGTTATATCTGAATTCGTTTTATATCAGGTCACGTTATATCGAAGTAGAGGTGTAGCTTGAATAGTCAAAATACCGTTTTTCCATACCCTGTTGCAGGTTTCCAGATGATACTGCCAGGAACATTAGGAAATGCCATATTGCATCAGACCAATGGTCCATCTAGTCCAGGATCCTGTCTCCTAGTGACAGCACCAGATGCTTTAGAGGAAGGTGCAAGAACAGATGTGGGATAATCTGCCCCCTATGAAAGTCTCATCATAACCGCTCAGAGTTAGATTAGTGTGTAAGCCTTGAAACATGATGTTTTATATTACTTACCTATTTTTAACAAGCATTAAATATTCTGGATATCATTGTTATTCACATAAATGTCATTCCCCAGTTTGAATTTTGCTAAACTTTTTGCTACAATGGCATCCTGTGGCAATGAGTTCTACAATCTAGTTGTGCATTTAATGAAAAAGTATTTCCAGTCATCATTTTAAAATTATCTCCTTAGAGTGTCATTCAATATCCCCTTCCCATGTCCCTTGTGAGAGAGAGAGAGCAGAAGTTCATGATCTACTTTTTCTAAACCAGTCATAATTTTATATACTTTTTACATGGCATTCCTATTTATCCCCTCTCTAAGGTAAACAATCCCAATCTTTTCAACCTGTCTTCATATGAGAGGTTTCCTATTCCCCTAATGATTCGGGCTTCCCTTCTCTAACCGTCTGTATCTGGAGAGCACTGAATCTTTTCTTTTGTTAATACTTTTAACAGTGAATGCAGTGCTGGAGTGACAACACTGCAGGTTGAAGTCCTGTGTTTAGCCACAGGACAAGTACAGCTCTGGCAGCAGCAGCGCCCAAAACTGCCCTCCCCCCCGACTCCCACCCCAGTGTGCCTCAGTCTTAACCAGGGATGGGAATGTAGTTCAGTTTCCATGACCCATTCAATCTGTGGTCTTACTCTCTCCCTCCAGACTTCCAGCAAGGGGGGCATTTAGGGCCAGTTGTGCTGTTATTTTTGTGATGAGGACCCTATTCATTAGAAACTGAACTGGGCTGTCATCCATTAGAGAGCAACATTTGGTCTCTACCACCTTGGGGATGGATTTGAACCAGTAACCTCAAGATGAAAGTCTCTATAATCTCCTAACAATCCTCCACATTATTAAATCCCTAAAAATATTTCTGACTTTATTTAGCCTGTCTCTGCTTTTCAACATTTGCTGTATTTGATGGCTGCATGAAATTCAAAGGACAGAATAGTTCTGACCCCTGTTAGTCCTATAATGGCCCATGACAATAGATGTACCAACCAGAAAGAAATATGGGTATATTGAGACTGCAACTGTTTAACCCCAGAGGTGTAAGCTGTGTTTATGGGGAATGGTCTTTACCCCTTTCCACACTTCCTTTGCATACCTGTGCCAGGACGAGACACAATCTGGCCTTGCTCAAGGTCACATAATAATTCAGTGACAGATTTCCTGACTCCCAACAGTTTTCTGCTCCATCCCCTAGATCCTTTCTTTACCTGCCAGCAGCATGGGGTAACTTATAAAAGGAATAGCATGCAGCATGGTACGTTGGCTGGAAACATCAAGGGGAATTTGATGGAAAAGTGATTTCAGTGCCCTGTGGAAAGCACATACAGAGCTATATTTGGCCTTTTTAGGTTTCATCTTCAAGGTAAAGCTTGAAATTCAACCTTTCATTCCAGTCCAAAATATCTCCACTGGCCCGATGAGTTTCCTGCCCTCTTTTCCTCCCATTCCCTCCCCCCCACTTCCCTGCCATTGCTTTTTGTGTAGAATGGTTTTTCATATGAGACTTCTACTGTGGCTAGCACCCTCAATAAACACTGACGTGTCATGCAGAGCTGAGCTGTCAGGGCTCTGGGGTGGGTGTCCCCCTCTTCCCTGTGATGAGCTGTGCCACTACCACCACTGCTTCCCAGGCCTCCACTCAATGCTTTCATTAACATTTCACTGTGAATGTGTTGGGGACCAGGGAACAGAAACCAGGGGATAGCAGTGTTCCAAGGGGAGGGGGAATGTTGTGAAAAGGACCTTTCTCCTGGTTTCCTTGTTGGAGCAGAGAGGTGGTTGTTCAAATTATTTGGTTTTCCATTTGCCCTTTATTCCTTAAGGTTCCCAGCAATCTGTCTCTCCAGTTCCCTCACTCCTCCCCATTCTGTCCAGCTGGCAGGAAATACAGACTCTCTGGGATAGATTCTGATCCCACTGATGCTGATGTAAATCAGGAATTACATCAATGAAGTCACTGAAGCTAAATGGTGTAAATGCTTAAATTGTGTGTGTGATGGGTTTGGTCACAGGGACCCCCTTGGGACTGTCACCTGACATGCTGAAGTTACTTCTGAGCCCGTTTTCCCTGCCAGCTTGGGACTTCCAGAACCCTGCCGTGTTGAGCCAGACACACTAGCCTGCTGCAGCACAGACCCTGGGTCCGGGCCACGCCCCCAAAGCTGCAGGCTTTAACCGAAAACTGCTTAGCAGGTCACCTATCTCCAGCACCCAGACACCCAGTTCCCAATGGGATCCAAACCCCAAATAAATCAGCTTTACTCTGTATGAAGCTTATAGAGGGTAAACTCATAAATTGTCCACCCTCTATAACACTGATAGTGAGAGATGCACAGCTGTTTGCTCCCTCAGGTATTAATCACTTACTCTGGGTTAATTAACAAAAGTGATTTTTATTAAGTATAAAAAGTAGGATTTAAGTGGTTTCAAGTAATAACAGACAGAACAAAGTAAGTCACCAAGCAAAATAAAGGAAAAACATGCAAGTCTAAGCCCAATACATTAAGAAACTGATTACAGGTAAATCTCACCCTCAGAGATGTTCCAATAAGCTTCTTTCACAGACTAGACTTCTTCCCAGTCTGGGCCCAGTCCTTTCCCCGGATACAGTCCTTGGTAGTTCCAACAGACATCTTAGGTGGAAAACGGGGGCTTTCTCATGACTGCCTCCTTTGTTCTCTTCCACCCCCTTTTATAGCTTTGGCACAAGGTGGGAATCTTTTGTCTCTCTGCGTCCCCACCCCTCCTTCTAAATGGAAAAATACCAGATTTAAGATGGATTCCAGTATCATGTGACATGGTCACATGTGACTGTAAAACCTCATTCTTCATTACTCATGGGCTGTCCCACGCATACGTGGGAAGGCTTGCAGGTAAATAAACTATTTACACCCAATTGTCCTAGTCAGTGGGCACCATCAAGATTTTAAACCACCATTAGTGGCCCACACTTTGCATAATTACAATAGGACTAGAGCGTTATACTTCATATTTCTAGTTTCAGATTCAAGAATGAAACATTCATACAAATAGGATGAATATATTCAGTAGGTTATAACCTGTGAAATGATACCTTACAAGAGACCTTTTGCATAAGGCATATTCCAGTTACATCATATTAACATTCATAAGCATGTTTTCATAAAGCTTATGGAGTGCAGCGTCACAGTATGGGCTTAAATTGCAGCCAGGGCGGTTTAGACTGGACATTAGGAAAAGCTTCCTAACTGTCAGGATGGTTAAGCACTGGAATAAATTACCTAGGGAGGTTGTAGAATCTCCATCACTGGAGATTTTTGAGAGCAGGTTAGACAAACACCTGTCAGGAATAGTCTAGATCAGCGGTTCTCAAACTTTTGTACTGGTGACCCCTTTCACATAGCAAGTCTCTGAGTGCGACCCCCATTATAAATTAAAATCTCTTGTTTATATATTTAACACCATTATAAATGCTGGAGGCAAAGTGGGGTTTGGTTGGAGGCTGACAGCTCATGACCCCCATGAAATAACCTTGCAAACCCCTGAGAGGTCCCGACCCCCATTTGAGAACCCCTGGTCTAGATCAATGGTTCTTAACCTGTTTATCATTGTGGGCCGCAGGTTGAGAACCATAGTGCCCCCCCTTCAAAACCCACCACAGTCCCCTATAACCAGCACTCCCCATTCAGAGACTCCTCCACATGGGGCTGGGTGGCTGGACCCTGCACCCCACCCACAGGGCCGGGCAGTTGGGACCTGGACCCTGAGTCCTGCCGCACAGGCGCCTAAAACCTGGGGGTGCTGCAGCACCCCCGCAAACCCCTAGTTCTCAGCACCCCCACCGCCTTACTGCTCAGAGCGCCTCCTCTCCCTATAAACCTGCCCAGAGATCCACTCTCCCGTACCCTGCCCCACTGCGGCACTCACCATCCCCCTGCTGGTAGGAGCACTCCAGCAGGCTGCCAGACGCTGTCTCCCCCTCAGCCAGGCCCACCCCCTTTCAGATCAGAGGGGGAAATTTTGAATTTTTTTTAGCACACAGTTGGGCAGCAGCTGTGTGCTAATTGGGCAGCATGCAGGCCGTGGGTTGAGAACCACAGGTCTAGATAATACTTTGTCCTTCCATGAGTGCAGGGGACTGGACTAGATGACCTCCTGAGGTTCCTTCCAGTCCTACGATTCTATGGTTCTGTGCAAGTATTGCCTTCTTCCCTCCCCCCGGCCTCTCCCCGCACCATCCCCATTAATTCCTGTGGAATAAAGTCACACCTGGATACTATGAGGGAGCCGAAAACTGAGTGTGGAATTGTTTTTAAAATCTTACTTAGCAGCAATCACATTGAATGAAATGTTTACCTGTGCCCCACACTAGGGCCAGCTGGTACAGTGGGCATTTGAAAGAAGAGAGCTGGAAAACTGGCCAATGTGTGGAGCAAAGAGGGCTAGGCATTCAATAAGCAGCAGAGAGCTAGGAGGGAACTGCTGAGAAATCAGCTGATTGAGAAGGGAGATAGAATGTTGTGGGCCTTATAGGTTTATAGGCCAAATATTCTTTGTAGCCATGTGATGCCATTGCCTATATTTGATAAGCTCTCCAGGATGTTTGCTAGCTTTTTACATGGACACTGACTTTTTGATATAAGTGGATCCCTTAGATTTAGCCTTTTCATTTTTAGCAAACAACCTCCACAAGTTTATACCCTTTCACATGTTCAAATTGTCCTTCTCACCTGTCTGTCTCGCAATAGCCTTGCTAGCTTTAATTCTTTGCTTATCTAGGTGTGGTTTATATCCATGTGTTGCCTGAATTGATACAGCATGGGTTCTTTGAACAGAATGTCAGTCTGATCTGGGTTCTGAAGACAGAAAGGTTATCAAGGGGGCTGATTGGCTCTTGGTGAGAAGAGTTCAATTAACATTTCTAAGGAGCTTGGAGGTAGTCTTGACATTAATCAGTGTTTCACATCCAGAAACCTCAGCTCAAACACTGGCTGGATAAGAATGAAGTGAATTTGAGGGCATCTCCTCTTAGTCTCCAAAAGATAGTTGTCCATATTACGTAGACCACCACACCGCTCTGTACAGTTTGCAGTCTGTGGGAACTAGGAAGGGGTGGGTGTTGCAGGGCGGGACAGAAGAATTGCCTACAGGGCTGGGAACAGGAGAGTAATGGATGCTGTAGATCAGGGCTGAAATGCACTTGCAGTTCTGTGTAGGGGAGTCTGGGGTGGAATAGCAGGGAGGGTTGCACATAAGGGTTGAAGTGTTTTGGTAGAGTTGTGAGAGGCTCCACGTAAAACTCTGCTTCATCCGTTCAGGACACTTGTCGTTGCTGCATCGCTGGCTGGTGTCTGCTTATAGCTGCATGTCTCTGCTTCTCAATTCCCTCATGTGCAGTGGCAGCAGCTCCAAGATTCTGGTGCCTGGAACACAAAGATCTGATAAGCTCTGATGGCTTGTGGCTGTGCAGCTCCCCAGTCCTCTCCTCTTCCCCCACGCATAGGCCTTGTGTTCCCCCACCCCACACATGCTACAGCCAAATGGAAAAGACCAGTCAGCTAAAAACTGTATTACTGCTGCTGTTTCTGTGCTTCCAAAGATGGAATCCCCCCACAACCCAGCCTCCCCCGGGCCTTCCTATAAGTCTCACCTACCCAGAGTCCGGAGCTTGGGATATACGAGTGTTTGTTCAGGAACAGAGGGTTAGCGTATAAAAATACATTAGTGCATTGATCTACCAGCTGCCTCTCCCCCCTCGCCCCTTGCTGCCTCCAGTCTGATGGCATCATTTTATTTCTGACTGCAACCTAATTAAGGCAAGATTAGAACTTAAAGTGCTGTGTGCCTGCTGAAAGCAGCAACTGTGCTGCAGACTCCCACACAACCCGTAGGGGTGGGAGATGCGTGTGTGCGTGTGCTGGGGGGGAGGGGGAGGGAGGAGGGGAGAGCAACGGGGGGCTCAGACAAGCTTTCTTTAAAATTCCACTCAGTGTGAGGTAGTGGACAGCAAGATGGTGCTGGAAGGATGGAGGAATCCAGAGCCTTCAGTTGTCCCCATTTTGCTTGACAACACTCTGTTGTTCTTATCCCGAATGCACCCAGTGATCTGCACATCGGCTGCCCTCTAGTCTTCAGTGTTATGGGGAAGGGGGTCAGGGAATAGATGTGAGAATGTGCCCAGAGCTCATTCTGCAGGAGACGGGAGACACAGAAATACAGAGTTGGGTTCCTTTTGAAGGGTACTACCAAGAGTTTATACTAAGAGGGGTGTGTGTGTGTGTGTGTGTGTGTGTCAGACAAAATTAAATTGGGGTGGGATTTGTACCACCTCGGTTTATGGATTTCACCCCTTCATGGAGGGTAAGGGCAGTTGCTTCCCTGACATCTTCCCTTAGACCCTCTACAGATCCTTCTGCAGCCATGTTCTGCAGGGTGTCCTCTTACTGAGCCTTTGTAACTGACTGAGAGATATTTGCCTGAAACACCCCACCTTGCTGGCAGGTATCAATCCTGCTGGGAAAGAGTTAAGTGGGTTCTGTTGTTTCGCTGAGGAGATGCCCAGTTACTCCATTGGGGTATAAAGGAGGTGGGAGTGGCTGGATAGGGCAGAGAGGTCTAGAGTTTGTGTTCAGCAATCCTGAAATAGGAAATAGGAGCAGCCAGGCCTGAGGAGAAGTCTTGATCTTAACTTTGTTATTAAGCTGTTACTTTCTTTGTTAATAAACCCAGTCCCAGGGAGAGGGTGAGTTTTGACTCACTATATGAGCTTTGTTTGAGAGCAGGTTGAGATATGCTCCTGCACACACTCTCCTGCCCTATTTCCATGGAATTACTGTGGTTGGGCCCCAGACTGGACAATGTACAAATCAACACACCTTAGGGAACAATCCTGCACTAGTCCCCCATGGAGACACTTGATGATACATTACAAACAAGAGAAAGATGGAGGAAACTGTAGGTCCACTACTTAGTGGGGAAGGAGAGCTAATAATGGACAGCACCAAGAAGTCTGAGGTGTTAAATGCCCATTTTACTTCAGTCTGCACTAAAAACATTAATTCTGAACAGATGCTAAACACAATTAACAACAAGGTACACAAGCCAGGATAGGGAAAGAACAGGTTAAGACTATTTAAATAAGCTAGATGTATTCAAATTGGCAGGGCCTGATGAAACTCACTGTAGTATATGGAAGGATCTGGTTCATAGAATCATAGACTTTAAGGTCAGAAGGGATCATTATGATCATCTAGTCTGACCTCCTGCACAATGCAGGCCACAGAATCTCACCTACCCACTCCTGTATCAAACCTGTGTCTGAGCCATTGAAGTCCTCAAATCATGGTTTAAAGACTTCAAGGTGCAGAGAACCTTCCAGCAAGCTGAAGTGGCCTCGGAACCATTAGCAATTGTCTTTGAGATCTCATGGAAGATGGATGGGGTCTTAAAGGAGGGGAGAAAGGTACTATATTTGCCCATCTTTTAAAAAGGGAACAAAGAGGATCCTGGGAATTATACACCAGTTAGTCAAACTTTGATATTTGGAAAAATACTGGAGAAAATTATTAAACAGTACTCGAGCTTTAGTAGGGTAGGCACTCACCCTTCCGCAGCCCATCACCCCCTGGCTTTAGGCAGATTAAGGTCTATCCTACAGGAGAGAGGATTCTATCCCCAGCAGATGACTCTGTGGTGGGGGGATCTCTGCCAGCACCCACATCAGCAAAGCCATAATGAGCCACTCAGAGTCCTTTGTTGGTAAGGTGTTGGCAGGGGTCCCCCAGAGCAGCAGATTTCAGAGGTAACCACTGATTATGATGAATGAGGCAATTCACACTTCTCAGAGCTAATGTTTCAGACTGTGTGCAGTCTTGGGATGGTATTGCATTGGTTACATTTGGTTCACGTTTTCTAGGCTGTCTTTACATCCAGAAGAACTAGAAATGTAATCTTTCATAAATGAAAGCAGAGATTCCAAAATCATCATGTGACTCGAGGAGCCAGAGCCCTAGGCATGTGCCTATTGCGCCTGTGCCTCAATCTAGCTCTGACTCACTATGACATCAGACAGATCCAGGTTCTGTGAGATATCAGTGATAGTTTTCATGTGGCAAATATAATGACAGTGAAACCAGCTGGAGTGGAATCCTGTAGAGAGATTATACTGATCTCCTGGCAAACAGATTAGTGGGGAAAAGAGTCAAGGTGCCCATTGACATTCCCAGAGACCAAAATCCTTTTAGCTACAAAGCTGATACAGCAAAGGCAGAAAAAATGTCAGCTTGTCCACACTTCCCGATTAATGTGACTCAGTGCAGACCTCATGGGACCATCTGTAGGGAAAAGAGGGGAGTTCTATGATCAATTAAATCCCTGGCCTCTTTGCTGATTCTTTCAGCAATGGAGCAGGCTGTTTGGTGCCTTTGCAATATTCTTTCAGGTTAGAGAAGAGAGAGGGCTTCAATATAGTGAGTCCAAAGGGAACTGTTTAATTTTGCCTAGCACAGCATAAGACCTTAATGTTGCCCTCTTAACTCTTGGATTCCCTGTTGTTGCATGGGGTCTCCATAAATCCCAAACCTGAATTAAGCTGTCATGGAATGCAATTCAGATGCCTATGCATTGGGTGGCCTGCTTCCTGGACTTTGCTCACTTGTTTGGGACTGAGATGCAAAAGATTGCTGGCCACACCCATGTCAGCAGCACAGGATCCTGATGTAACATGTATGTACAACAGCTGGAAGTGGTTTGGGAAACCTCCTTTCAGTAGTGGAATCTGTATTTCCTCTGTCTCTTCCAATTTACACTCAAATGCAATGTGATGACTTTAAATCAGTCATCTAGTGGAATAGAATCATAGGACTGAAAGGGACCTCGAGAGGTCATCTAGTCCAGTACCCTGCACTCATGGCAAGACTAAGTATTATCTAGACCATCTCTGACAGGTGTTTGTTCTAAGCTGCTCTTAAAAATCTCCAATGATGGAGATTCCACAACTTCCTTAGGCAATTTATTCCAGTGCTTAACCACCTGGACAGGATGTTTTTCCTAATCCTAATGTTTTCCCACCTAAACCACCCTTGCTGCAATTTAAGTCCATTGCTTCTTGTCCTATCCTCAGAGGTTAAGGAGAACAATTTTACTTTCTCTTTCTTGTAACAACCTTTTTTGTACTTGAAAACTGTTATCATGTTCCCCCAGTCTTCTCTTCTCCAGACTAAACAAACCCAGTTTTTTCAAGCTCCATAAGTCTGCATAAGTCATGTTTTCTAGACCTTTAGTCATTTTTGTTGCTCTTCTCTGAACTTTCTCCAATTTGAGATCCAACTTTTTCCTGAAATGTGGCACCCAGAACTGGACACAATACTCTAGTTGAGGCCTAATCAGCATGGAGCAGAGCAAAAGAATTAAGTCTCGTGTCTTGCTTACAACACTCCTGCTGATACATCCCAGGTTGATGTTTCTTTTTTTTGCAACAGCGTTACTCTATTCATTCATGTCTAGCTTATGATCCACTATGACCCCAAGATCCCTTTCTGCAGTACTCCTTCCTAAGCCGTCATTTCCCATTTTGTATGTGTGCAACTGATTGTTCGTTCCTAAGTGGAGTACTTTGCATTTGTCCTTACTGAATTTCATCCTATTTACTTCAGACCGTTTCTCCCGCTTGTCCAGATCATTTTGATTTTTAATCCTGTCCTGCAAAGCACTTGCAACCCCTCCAAGCTTGGTATCATCCGCAAACTTTATAAGTATACTCTGTATGCTATTATCTACATTGCTGATGAAATTAAGCATAGAGGCTGTCTGTATTCCCTGATGTCATTACGTTCCCCTTCTGGGCAATGTGGACCCCCTCAGAGATGACGCAGCTCATGTTTTGCAAAGAGCCCTCATTATTGTGGTCAAGGAGGGCAGGACTTCCATCTGCTGGATGCCAGACTAGAGCTGTACATCAGGTTCCTGATGGGGAGTTGGGGGACATATAATCTTCTAGGAGTGAAAAAATAGTCAAGTAGGAAAGATGTGATGAGGAGGAATTGCCATTCAAATAGATTTTCTGAGACTGCTGAGCTAGCCTGAATGTTCTCTGTAGAGTCACAGAGGGTCAGGGGAGACTCGCTTTCTGAAGCAGCTTCCCTCCCACTTCCCGCTGCATGACTGAAGAGAAATTCATTAATGTTTGTGTGGGGCTCAGATGCTATGGTCATGGGAACTGTGTAAGTGTGTGGATAACTGGGGTAATAGCTTAGTCAGCTTTCACCCCAGAGATCTTCAAAGATCTAAACGCTAGGGCTCCTGTGTGTAATTTATGTTGAAAATGCTACTGGATTTAATAAAATAATCTGCAAGTTTCAGCTCTCATTGACCCATTACAATTATTGGTCTGCTCCCATTCCCACTGAAGTTAATGGGAGTATTGGCATTGATTTTAGTGGGAGATGTATTGGGCCCTGAGTCTGGTGGCCCAATCTTAAGAGCTTCTGGTAGATACTTATCCATGTCCCAAAACCGCTGTACACTCTGGCACAATTTGGAGAGTGCTCAGCTCGGGGTGTTGTAACTCAAGACTGAGATGCATTGGCCTGACTGAGGACTGGAATAGCAGGGAGAACTGAAGGTCAGGATTGAGGGGCTTTGGCAGAACTGAGTATGAGAAGATTGTCAAGAGCCTTCCCCCACTCTCTGCCCAAGTGTGGTCAGTGCAATTAAAATAAACCGCCAAATCTTCCTGAATTACATTGTATGACTTTGGTAATGTTTTCCCTCAATATCAATGCAATATATCTGTGTTAGTCAAAGATTAAACTTGATGGACAATGACTGTGGAAAAATTACACATTGGATACTTTAAGAAAGAACAACCCTTTATTATTGCAACAGTCTAGATTTTCCAACCCTCTTAGCAACAGAGCATTTGTAGAGTTGTGTTTCACAATGTTCCTTGTCACTAGAGTTCTTCACTGCTGTTTCCCTGTCTGCCGAGCATCAAAGAAAACAACTTTTGAATTGTTCCGCTATTAGCCAGATGCTTTCATTCCAAAAGTTGAATCCTTTCAGCCAGAAGGCTTTGTTTTATTTTCCACAGAACTATTTCTCTTATCCTGAATCCTTCAGAGTGGAGTTGCCACCAATCTGGGTTTTACCCGGACAGTCCAGTTTTTGGCTTCTGTGTCCAGGTGCCTGATTTTCAAGGACCTGGCATCCCTAAATGGCACCCGAACCAAAAGTCCAGTTACCGCAGGGTGGAAGGAGGCACTGGGTCATTAATCTGCCCCAACTCCTGCTCAGCTGGGGCCATCTCCTACCTGAAGGCTGGCTGCTTGAGATGAGCCAGTGAGCAATGAGGGGAGGGGGGAGAGGAGAGAGCAACGGGGGCAGGGTCTCGGGGGAAGAGGCAGGGCGGGGCCTTGGGGGAAGAGGCGGGGCAGGGGCGGAGCCTCAGGTCTCCAATTACCAGCAATCAGAAAGGTGGCAACCCCATCTCAGTGTGATGAAGGAAGCAGTGGCTGATGTCTCTAGTTTAGCCTTTCAAGCAGAGCCATCCTCCTTGCCTCCTCAGACCCGCTCATTCCACCTCAGTTCTGCCTTTCCATACCTCTGGCTTGTTTAGTGTCCCCCCGCCCCCCTTCTTGTGCTGGAGTTTACTATAGAAACAGCAGCCTGTGTTTTCTGGTCTGAAAGTATTGGGTGTTCCCTTTGGTCACAATTCCAAAAACTTTGCAGGTTTGCTGATGGGGGTTGTAGTGGTGAGGCCAGAATAATACTCTTCTTGGCATTTCCCTGACTGCACTGAGATGTCTGGGTACAATCCCCTCTATTTCCCCAGCTACATGTAGGGCACATAACAAGAGGGGTCTGGGCTACAGTCCCTCCTTTCATTGTGGGAGAAGAAAGGGGTCTCTTTGAACTCTTCTGATCTCTGGGCGCTCGGGGGTCCCTTTTTTTCCTAGTCACTTTTCTTCACAAGTTTATTTTAATGGATACTTAGTTCTGAACCTGCCATTAAAGCTAATGCTGGAGGCCTAGTGGTGTTACTGTAGGTTTCTAGGACCAAATTCTGCCCTCGCTTGCACGGGTGTGAAGGCAGAATTTGATCTATATGCAGGTTAGGGGGAGAGAGCTGTCCTTGGACATTAGATGCTTTAGGTTGTTCCAGCCAGAGGCGAAGAAAACTCAAAAGGAAAACAAAGGATGGCTGTAGGGGTTTCTTTTTCCCTTTCCAACACACTCTAACTCAGCTCTTGGCTCTGCAGTGTGAAGCCCCTATAGACACTTTGACAATAACCCCTCCTCCAACCCAACCATCAAGCCCTATTTCAGCAAGTGACTGCAGATGACCCTGTTTGGCTTAGGCATGGATGAATCACCATGTGCATGCGTCAAGCTGAAAGAAACAACCGCCAGGGTGGGGCCAGAAATGAGGGGTTCAGGGTGCAGGAGGGGGTTCTGGACTGGGGCAGGGGAGGGTGGGGGCTCTGGCTGGGGGTGCGGGCTCTGATAGGGGGTCAGGGAGGAGGGATTTGGGGTGAAGGAATATACTCCGGGCTGGTACTGAGGGGTTCGGCATGTGAGAGGGGGCTCTGGGCTGGGGCAGGGAGTTGGGGTGTGTGGGGGGGTGAGGGCTCTGGCTGGGGGTGCAGAGTCTGGGGTGGGGAACCTTTTCTTCTGTCACAGGCCATTAACCCACAGAAAAAAAAATCAGTCACAGGCCACTCAGCTGCCCCAGGGGACACAGAGGCTCAGGGCTTCCCCTGCAGCAGGACGAGCCAGTGCAGTGGCTCCAGCCCCACGGGAGGAGGAGGTGTGGACGCTCAGGGCTTCCCCCACAGCGGGACAAGCCGGCGCAGTAAAACAGCTTTCTGCACCACCCCCAAACTTACCTGACCCCTTCCCACTATGATCACGCCACCCTACACTGAGCTTTGGGTTTAGGGAGCGGGTCAGCGAGACAGTTGTGTGGTGTACAGCTCACATGTCACTGACTCAGTTGAACATCTGTTGAGATGCAGAGCAGAAGGGAAGTATTTAGGTTTCCCACTCGCTCATCACCAGACTTCTGCTGCAGAAATGGAGATTGTTCCTTTGAACTTGAAGCTATCTGTTTATACTGGATTATGTTTTCCCAGGCTTTTTTTCACAGCAAAAAGCACTAGGAAGTTACTTTCTTTTAAAATATGAGGAGGAAGATTCTCCATGGGGCCCAAAAGCATGATTTATGTGAGTTCCCCCTCAGCCCCTATCTCAGCTCATCTGTGGTGGCATTGTCCTCGCCCCCGCCCCCCCCGTTCAGCTAACATTAAAGTCACAGAAATGACTACTTTAAAAAGTTAGAAAGTAGTGTTGGCTAGTAGAGCAGGGAATGGAAGTCAGGACTCCTGGGCTTTCTTACCACCTTTTCACTGGGTTGCCAAGTGTCTTTAGGTAGGACATTTAACTTTTCCGTGCCTCAGTTTACCCATGTGTAAAATGGGAATAAATCCCACCTCATGGAGCTGTTGTAAAGCTTAATTAACATTTAGAAAGTGCTTTGAGTTCCTTTCATGCAAGATGTTATTTAAATGCATGTCATTATTAATTAACACAAGCCTGCTTTAAAAAAAATAAGATAAAATGGCAGTGCGCTCTTGTTTCTTTTATTTGTCAGCAGAGTTACCTTGTTTAGTTTGAGCATGGCCGCTGCTTTTGAAACGTCTTCCAGGATCCCAGAATCATGATGTTTTCATTTTCACATTCCGCGCACAGTCTAACACTTCATAAATGCTGTGTTTTCCTGAACACATTTCAGGACATTCTAACATGCTGCAAACCTGGCCTGCAGGACCACATCTCTGTCCAAAACTGGGCTTGTCCCTTGAAAATCAGGGACGGGTGTTAGAAATCCTACATCACGAGGGTTGCCTTAGTGCTGCGATTTGTCCTACAGTCAGAGTGTGTGTGAGAGGGTGCAGTGAATGGGAAAACACATGTGTGGATATGTGTTTGAGATTCCTGCTTATGATACCCAGAATGTAGAACAAGCTGACTGCATGTGTCCAAGCCCTGAGGGGGCTGTAGTATGTAATATAACTCCAATGAACCTCAGATGCTCAGGATGAGCATTGCCCAACTGTGGAAAAGATGTAATGTGCTGAATAAGTGCAATCAAATTGTCAGTTAGTGGCTGGCCCTCTGAAGATGAAGACCCTTTCTACAATTGATAGCTAATACGGATTCTCATTTAGCCCAAGAAGCAACACCTGCTGATTCTGGAGCCTAGGGTCTTGGGTTCTGCATCACATGGTTGCATGACACTCTGTATTGTCTCTTCCATGTATGTGCTTGTGGGCATTAGAGAGGAAGGCTGGGGTGTGTGGAGAAGATCAAAGGAAAACTCCAAGTCTTTTTCCTATCCCACAGTACACATTTACAGTGCTTGGCGAGGGGTTGAACCATCAGGGTCACATTCTGAAAGTGCAGGCATGATCAGAAGGGTGAGCTCCAGAAGGAGGAAGCTAACAAGAGACTTGGCAAGAAATCCCCCCGCCCCAATCATTCAGGCACCAGGGGCTTGGATAAGTTTGGGATAAGCACTGAAACTGTTAGGCCAGAATTCTTAAACCGGTAGCTATTGGTGCTGACTCGCTAGCCCAGATCTTCAGAGAGAACCCCAATTTGTGCAGCATGTGACAATGTTCACAACATAGTGACACTGCACTGCGACATACTGACCAACAGACATCATAACTAGGGATGATGGAACTAAAACCCCAAAGCCTGACGTCCCTGAGTTTTGGGTACATGTAGATATGGAACTGAGTATCATGGCTGATCTCTCATGCTGTAATAGTGAACCAGAACTCAGGATCCAGCCTCCTTTGAACTTTGGATAAGTTTGGACCTAGATCTAAAATTTGCACCTCTGGCCTATCTTTGCAAAGCTACAGTGTCCTGATGACCACGTCCTAGAGGACAAACTGTTCAAAGTGGCAACCCTCTTCTGCCAGCTTCCTAGGCAGGAAAGAGATGGCCAAGGGGATTAAGTATCAGAGGGGTAGCCGTGTTAGTCTGGATCTGTAAAAGCAACAAAGAATTCTGTGGCACCTTATAGACTAACAGACGTTCTGCAGCATGAGCTGGCAGGTTTATATATGCAAGCAAGAAGCAAGCTAGAGATAACGAGGTTAGTTCAATCAGGAGGATGAGGCCCTGTTCTAGCAGTTGAGTGTGAAAACCAGGAGGAGAAACTGGTTCTGTAATTGGCAAGCCATTCACAGTCTTTGTTTAATCCTGAGCTGATGGTGTCAAATTTGCAGATGAACTGGAGCTCAGCAGTTTCTCTTTGAAGTCTGGTCCTGAAGTTTTTGCTGCAGGATGGCCACCTTAAGATCTGCTATTGTGTGGCCAGGAGGTTGAAGTGTTCTCCTACAGGTTTTTGTATATTGCCATTCCTAATATCTGATTTGTGTCCATTTATCCTTTTCCTTAGAGTCTGTACAGTTTGCTGGCATATGTTGGCATATATTACATTGGTGGACGTGCAGGTGAATGAACCGGTGATGGTGTGGCTGATCTGGTTAGGTCCTGTGATGGTGTTGCTGGTGTAGATATGTGGGCAGAGTTGGCATCGAGGTTTGTTGCATGGGTTGGTTGTGCAGTTACTGGTGAAAATATGCTTCAGGTTGGCAGGTTGTCTGTGGGCGAGGACTGGCCTGCCACCGATCATTCTCCAGGATGGGTTGTAGATCCCTGATGATGCGCTGGAGGGTTTTAGCTGGGGACTGTATGTGATGGCCAGTGGAGTCCTGTTGGTTTCTTTCTTGGGTTTGTCTTGCAGTAGGAGGCTTCTGGTCCACGTCTGGCTCTGTTGATCTGTCTCCTTATTTGTACTGTAGTTTTGAGAATGCTTGGTGGAGATTTTGTAGGTGTTGGTCTCTGTCTGTGGGGTTAGAGCAGATGCGGTTGTACCTCAGTGCTTGGCTGTAGACAATGGATCTTGTGGTGTGGGTGTTAATGTGTCCATCAATTGGCTGAGGTTGATGGTGGGGTGGAAGCTTTGAAATCGTGGTGGAATTTTTCCAGAGTCTCTTTCCCATGGGTCCAGATGATGAAGATGTCATCAATGGCGTTGTTCCAGGTCAGCCATAAAAATATTGGCATATTACTGATCTGGAGATATATATTGTCATCAAATTTGAAATAGTTGTGTCTGAGGATAAAGGCACAGAGCTCAGCAACCAGTTGTGCTGTGGCATCATCAGGGATACTGTTCCTGACAGCTTGTATTCCATCAGCGTGTGGGATGTTGGTGTAGAGAGCCTCTACATCCATGGTGGCCTCTACATCCATGGGGGCCTCTACATCCAACTCTGCCCACATATCTACACCAGTAACACCATCACAGGACCTAACCAGATCAGCCACACCATCACCGGTTCATTCACCTGCACGTCCACCAATGTAATATATGCCATCATATGCCAGTAATGGATAAATGGACACAAATCAGATATTAGGAATGGCAATATACAAAAACCTGTAGGAGAACACTTCAACCTCCCTGGCCACACAATAGCAGATCTTAAGGTGGCCATCCTGCAGCAAAAAAACTTCAGGACCAGACTTCAAAGAGAAACTGCTGAGCTCCAGTTCATCTGCAAATTTGACACCATCAGCTCAGGCCTCATCCTCCCTGATTGAACTAACCTCGTTATCTCTAGCTTGCTTCTTGCTTGCATATATAAACCTGCCCCTGGAAATTTCCACCACTTGCATCTGAAGAAGTGGGTATTCACCCACGAAAGCTCATGCTGCAGAACGTCTGTTAGTCTATAAGGTGCCACAGAATTCTTTGTTGCTTTTAAGGGGATTAAGGAGGTTTATTATTTCTGCTTCTGTTATAAAGCAAACCCAGGTTGCCCCACGTCAAAATAGAAACATTTGTGTGGGAGATTTGTGATCTGATTTATTTTTTTAAAATTGGGGGGAGAGAGGGGGAAAAAACCTGAATACATACAGCAGTTTATTGACCAGGTATCCTTGCTGAGAGGTGGTGGAGTGAATTCCCTGCATAGCTGAAGCCCTCGCAGTTCATAATAACACAGCCTTCTTTCACCTCTTGCTTTGTCTGGACTCCCGGGCCAGGTGACATTACAGCAAGGCTTTTTCTTTTTTCCCCCCCATCCTTCCTTTTTATGTTAATTGGATGTTCTCCCAGATGTGAGATAGAATTACTTCTCTGTGCCCCTCCAGAGCATGTGCCAGACCTTTCCTTCTAGCCTGGCTGTGAGACTGCTGGGAAAACAGTCTCTGTCTGTTAGGTCTCGGTCATTTCCCATCTTTCCCAGCAGGGACACTGCAGGGATTGCTGACTGAACTATAATTATACCATAATTACAACCAAGGCAGGGGAACCTAGTTACAACCTGTTAGTCTCCTGATTTAGTTACAGCCTGCTTCCAGTGTGTAATCTATAAGGAACCTTCAAGGTGTTTTGTAACCAGGGTGGCTCCAGGCACCAGCGCACCAAGCGCGTGTCTGGGGCGGCAAGCCGCGGGGGGCGGCCTGCCGATCGCTGTGAGGGCGGCAGACAGGGAGCCTTCGGCGGCATGCCTGCGGGAGGTCCACCGGTCCCGCGGTTTCAGCGGCAATTCAGCAGTGAGTACACCAAAGGCATGGGACCAGCAGATCTCCTGCAGGTGTGCCACCAAATCCGCGTTACCAACAGACCTCCCGCAGGCGCGCCGCCAAAAGCCTGAGTGCCGTGCCTGGGGTGGCAAAATACATAGAGCCGCCCCTGTTCATAACTGGGCTACAGCCCTGGATATATCCCAGGGTTTAGAATGGTTAAGGCACAGGGTCACTTTCTCATTGACAGACAAAGTGAAACCATGCTGCAATCAAGCTCTTGATATGATTGTAACTGTCAAGGCTGATTCCCCTGAGTGCAGAAGGTGGGAGCCCACAAGGACTCTAAAAATTAATACTGGCCACTCCAGGCTGGTATTAAACTCCCAAGGTTACAGCTTTTATCTGACCTTGGATTGGTAGATGCTGCCACCACCCAAGTGGAGAATCCCTTTGAGAGCCCAGGAAGGCGCACTTGGGAATTCCTTCCTGTGGGGTACCCTCAAGCCCTTTCACCCCCCACTCCAGGGAAGAGCTGAGAAAGGGGAAGGAAATCAGTTGTTGCCACCAGCTAATCAAACAACATGTGCACAAACCTTTTAGGACACAGAAATTCACTCCTGTTCTTAAAAAAGTTAAATTTTATTAAAAAGAAAAAAAAGAAAAATACATCTGGAAACTCAGGCTACTGCTAGATTTTAAAAGAGTAACTACAAGGATTAAGCATCAAGATAGCTCTCTTGATGTTCCACTTAAAGGTTACAAGCAAAACAAAAGCACTTGGTGGTAGCACAGAGGAGTTCATAAGCCATAAAGAAATAAAAATAAATAAACCTATTTGCCTCTTCCCAGATATTTCCTCATCTATTTACATATGTGGGGTTTCAAGTAAGTAGTTTCTAGGTACGATACTGAGGATTTTTCATACTTGGCCCCAAGCTTCTTACAGCATAACTGCTGCCCTGTCTGCCTCTCCCCAGGAGAACAACAACAGACTGACAAAAGGGGGAGTCATTTTTCAATTTTAAAAAGTTCTAGCCTTCCCATTGGCTCTTTTGGCCAGGTGCCCACTCACTTCCTTTTACCTATGCATAGCAGTGAGACTTTTTAACCCTTTACAGGTAGAGCAATTAGAGAACAGCTAAGAAGAGGGGTTTTATAGCTACTGGCTGGCTGGGTGTCCATAAAAGGGAACTACCCCCCGCCCTTCATTTATCATAGTAACTGAAGCATATTTGGGCCCTTGCCAACTCCCCTCGTCCCCCGTCGCTGCATGGCTGCAAACTGGGCAGGATTGGGCCCCTGGGCTCTCCCTAGCAATGGTGTTCCTCTTCTGTTCTGCAGTCTGTCTATTTGCTCAGGTCTCAGAACAGGCAGACACAGTTTGTTGAGAACTAGAGTGACCAGACAGCAAATGTGAATAATCGGGACGGGGTGGGGGGTAATAGGAGCGTATATAAGAAAAAGACCCAAAAATCGGGACTGTCCCTATAAAATTGGGACATCTGGTCACCCTAGTTGACAACAGAGCAGCACTGAGCTCCCTGACGCCCTGTTCGAGTCTCTGTTGCTTAGGCCATCAGGCTCACCCGTCCCTGAAAGGGGCCTGCCCCTTACCTGAAGGCAGAAACTCATGAGCTATCTGCCTCCTCCTTCCCTTCCTCTTCTCTGCACCCAGGTCTCTTGGGACAGTATGAGAATGAGAGTAAAGATTCTGCTGCTGCGTATGCTTCACCTTCTTGCTGAGGAGCAATATATTGCACCCATAAATGCAAAATATGATTACTGGAAGTGGGTATAATATAGGTTTGCATGTAATCTAGCAGAGGTGCTAGCATAGGCGTACGTGAGATCTCATGTCTTCTGGTGGGGATTTTGTTAAGTGTATGTATAATTATTATTAAGCTGCATTAGTGTACATTACCGTGTACACCTACACATTTATTATTTCTGTTGTAGGAATACAGAACCTGTTATTGCAAAGTATGCACCGGAGGGGTTTGTGGGCATACGTGTAGATGACTGCATTTCTGAGCTGCCAAAGGTGTACACACACACTCCTGGGAGGCTGCGTATGTACATAGTGTGCACATCTTGCACTCTTCTCTGGTCACGCTTCTCTTAGGTAAACTTGTAGGAATTTTTTGGATGGCTTCTTAGCCGTTGATACTGAGCTGGACTGAAACTATCCTGTGGCACCTAGTCATCCTACCACAGCATCAGCTTCTATGTAGAAATTAGGCACTTGAATCTTCCACTGGAGAACACAAGTAACTCCTGTTGTAGTTATTCTTCTCCTGCATTTAGCTCATCTTATTCTTCCCTTTAGCCTTGCAGTTTAATATGTGGTTTAGTATTTAGTGGGATAGATTGTGTAATGAATTCGCCTAGCAGCAGTTACCAAAGAGAATCACAAGATCAGATTAAATGCCATGCCACTGACAGATTCGATTTCAGGAGTAAGAGCCCAATACTTCATGGTATTGGGAGGCCTATATTGATTGCTAGCATACAAAGTGAGGCTCCAGAAGTCAATCAAAGATTTAAACTCAGTCTCTATCTTGTTTTAATGTGAGTCAAATTTTGGGGGCAGGAAGTTCAGGTGGGGCATGGGAAGGGCAGGCCAACATCAGCAGTGGGGATAGAGTTTAAATTCTCCTTTTTCAAAAAGTACAGGCCTCTACACATGAAGTAAGAGAATCTTCATTAGAAGTCAGCAGTATATGGCCAATGACACACATCTGAGCAGTTGTGAGTCTATCCAATAGAGGCCACATTATTACAATTCATACTAGCTGATACTTTACTTCAGAAAATAGGAAGACTTTCTTTCTGGCCATCTTGCTGACATTAAGGCATCATTCTGTGATCTTAGTAACATCAGCTTGAAAGGAGGCTTTGACTGTGGCCAAAGACATGGGACACACTCATGGCAAAAGAAGGTAGCAAGGTTGTGGGCCATACAGGTGAAGCTCAAAGGGTATGATTCAGATAAGTATCCAGAATGCAGGTGTTTATCTGAATTCATTCAAACCTCCTTATGTGCAATAAAACTGAGCTGGGACTCTTACTAGAAGAGGTCAAGTATTTCCAGTCCTTCGCAGTTCAGGTGTCTATAATGTACTGTGAAAACAATCATTGTCTTTTTAGGCAGCCTCTCTTCTCAGCCTCTCTGTGTCCAGCCCTAGATGAAATCTGGAAGTGCAGAGACAAGTGAAACATTAAAAAATTAATGAAACTCTTCCCAAATTTAAAAAATGGGGTTCAGTTCAGGAAGATACAGACAAAGGTTCGCGGAGAAGCTTTTTTTAAATAATAGCGCTCCATACCTCTCTAGCATCTATCAAGAACCTCAAAGCATATTACAAACATTAATGAATTAAATCTCACAGACACTCTGTGAGCCAGAGAGGTATTATTTCCATTTCACAAATTGGGAAACTGAGGTACAGAGAGGTTAAGAGACTGACCCATCATCAGACAACAAGTCAGTAGCGGAGCCAGAAGTAGACCTGCAGTGTCCTTCATAATATAGGAAAGATCGCAATCATCTCTCTAGTGAACACAAAGGCGATTCTGTACTGAGAATGCGAGGTGCCTGTGGACACTAACTCCCCATTGTTGCACAGCTGACTGAGGGTCACAACTTGTGTTACACAGAGGGTATAAATCCTGGACCAATGAAGCAATCCTAAATGGATTGCTGACTACACTACAAAACCTGCCTGATTCTGAGCCCCTTGCTCTAATCACTAAATACTTCCTTAACCAAACCGGGTTGCCCCATCCCTAGTTGTCAAGCTGCAAATGAAGAAGTTCCAAGTGAGTGTGGGAGTATTTCCATGCTATAGAGGTTGTCAGGGCTGCTGACTCACTGTACCTGCTAGAGGCAATGTGCTGTGATACTTAATATGGAGCGGGAGGGAGAATGAACATTGAAAACATTGGCTGAGAGAGAAGGTCACCCAATGCCTCAAGTAACCAAATCAAAGTATCTGGAATTTTCACTTCTGCCACTTCCCCACATGGGAAAAAACCTGCTCCTTATATATGACACCTAAATGGGGCACATTCTAAGCAGACTTGACTTCATTCATCTATGTGATATAAAACTAAATGTATCACAACGCTGATTCCAAAAGCACTTATAACCATTAGCTTGTTTGATTCCATACACCGAAAGCTAGCGGAAATCACATCAGCCCAGTCTGGTATGTGTTTAGCTATATTTCAGGTGTATGTAAACTATAATCAAGTATTTGGTTGTTTGCTACATATGGGGCGAAACCCTTCATCTCAAGTAAGAACTTCACAAACTCTCACCCCACACTCAAGCAGAACCTTTTGAGGAGGTTCCAAAATCTTTTATTTTAATGTTTGTTTTCAATTTCCCTCCACACTGCCTCTGCACTTTCAGCTGGGACCAAAAATGCCAACGTACCATTACACAGTCTGTGCAGGAGAGAGAGTTTTCTCAGGGCTGGTCTGAGATTGGGGAACGACCTCCCCCAGGAACTAAGGACCATCACAAGCCCTCATGGCCTTCCACTCCAAAGGCAAGGGGCATTTCTTCAGCCTGCCTTCTCTAACATAAACAGAGAGCAGGCAAATACAATGAAAAATCAAACCCTACCAAAACAAAATATTACAGACTAACAGATGTTAGTCACGTTGCTTAATGAACTACTAGAAGATGCTCAGATATTCAGTGAGGAGGGCAGTATAAGTACCTGAATAGGACAGAACAGACAAAGCTGTTCACATAGAATTTCTGTCTCTGAGCCAAAGCCTTATTACAGAAACACCGCAAGAGACCCTGTTCTCACAAGAATTTCACTCCAGTTTTTTCCAAACGGAGGGATTTTGAACAGCACATCAGTTAGATGCCTAACACCAACTGAAAGTTAATGGGACTTGGACACCTATTTCCTCCTTTGTGCCTTTGAAAATCCACCTTTGCAGACTTTTGAGGGCTTAACTGAACTGAGTCTCCAAAGATTTTGACATTCCCCCCTTATCGGTCTCAAAGATAATCAAATTGCTTTTTCACTTTTGGATTCCTCTCCTCTTGCGATCTCTTATTCCTGATCCTGCCCCTTCCCTGAGGCAGCTACAGTATAGTGCTTAATGAAAATGAAGTGTTAGGACAATATTAAGGAGAATTTGAAAGTTGGCTCCTATCAATGGGCTGGGTATGGCTGCTTGGTTATGACCCTGTGCTTCATCTTGTGTCTGGGTGGTTACTTTACTCCCCCTCTGTGTAGGACTTTACAGAGATCACTTCCAAACCTCTTCTCAGTGTTTGCAGCTCTTACAGGTCTAATCTGTTCATTGCACTTTAGTTCTGTCCTCCATTGTACACCTCCCATTTTAGTTTTGTCCACAAATTTGATTATGGCTGAAGATACAGGAAAAAAACAAAACTACCCATCAAAGAGAACCACGAAACAGCCATGCATGGTGCAAATACAAGCATCGGTGTTCTTTAGCTTAGTTGGTCAAAAAAGTCTCAGGAAACCTGAGAGTATCAGCCTAAGCTACAGAAGAAAGCAAGAAGTGTCACTGCTTGAAAACTGGCAGATGCTTCCCCATTGTGACAGAAGTAGCTCTGTGAACCACGTGGAATGACTCTGAAGGCCAGCAGTGTGCCACAGACCAAAATTTAAGAGCCACTGCCTGCCATATGGGTTTTTAATAACACAGTCTTCGTACTCTTTAAATCACTGAATTATTTAGCATCCTTTTACCACTCAGTATTGGCCGTTCTAGTTCAGGATCTCAGGAGAGTAGGACTTAAGTTCACTCTGAAAGGTTTTTTTTAATCTTCATAACGAGCAGTCCGTATTTTCCTTTTAGGAGGAGGGATTCAAAGTCACCCCACTTAACCTGCTAATAAAACTCCAGTTGCTAGTTTAATCAGTCTCAGAACAGCTGATCATCTATCCCCTTTTCCCTGTGGGACAGTTATTGAATCAGGTTGGAAAGGGAGGAGGCAAGAACAAGGCCTGCCACATCATGTGCTTATCAAAGAGGGCCTATTTCAGTATCCCATTGGTACACAAGGTGAAAGGACTCAGTGGGCCACTGGAATATAGGAGGAAGAAGAAACAATTGTAGGGGGTGAGCCTAAAATGGAACCAGGGTCTGAAAGAAAATACAAGGCTCTGAAGAGGAGGAGATGGGGTTGTTAAGTTCATAGAGCCTTGTGTAAGAATCTCACTTGGTGCTTAGAGACATTACTCATGTCATCTGCCTGATTCTTGCAGCTCTTTGAATGACACCCAGGGACAGCATCAGATTCCACTTGCTGTGCTTGCATTAGTCAATTCACAGCAGACTAGGCATACATGGCAATGCTAGGCTGCCTCCTATACAGGTACCATCTTACTAGGTGCTCATGATAAGGAATGTGAAGGGAGCTCTGGTATTCCAAGGTGAAGATCTACTCTCCATTGCATCTGTCTCTTTTCTACCTTCAGGCTATTCACTCCTCCGAGAGGGGTGCGAGTAAAGGGCCTATCTACCTCAAAAGATGGTTCCTTCTTATATTGCACTGACTTGATTCTCACACGCATCATGGGGGTAGTGGAGGGAAGGATGTTGGGTGCTGAGATTTTGAGGGTGGAGGAAACCCAGGGGATGGAAGTGTATTTTTTTTCATGGATTTAGTCAAATATCATTGGCCCTTTTGGGTATTTATAATTTAGCACAGAATGTAACCTATTGTTGGCTGTTTTTACTGATTCTGACATGAAGGAATTGGGGATTCTTATTTTGGTCATTAGTGGACATATGCACCCACACCACAAAACCAGCAACCATCCAGTTTGGCAAAAGTGGCAGTCGCTGTTCAGGAGATGTTCCCGCAAGAATAGCAGCAGTGTGGCAGAACTGAAGTGCGTTGGCAGGACTGGGGATAGGAGTTGGGTCCCAGGGCTAGAATAATAACGACATGTTGCAGATCAAGAATGCAGTGCATTGCCGAGGCCTGTGCTTTCTGCAGCTTCTGACTGGCTCTGATGAGCTCTGTTTCCCTGTTTTGCTCATTGGTATGAAAGTATGCCAGCCCAGCACCCTGTATTGGCTTACCCAGAACACTGAGCCTGCTTATGTATGTTTACCCACATACTTGTGGGCACAAAATCCCCATGGCACTAGGTCTCTTCCCTTTGCTTTTTTCCTTCCCAGAATATTTCTGCTGATCAGTAAAGCAGTGGTGTCCAGCCTGTGGCCCTTGAGTCTCTGGAGTCAGGGAACAGTGTTAAGAAGAACATTGGTATTTGATTATGAATTGAAAATGTGCTTCCTGAGCAGCACCTTGTGATTTTTCAATGACAGCCCAATTATGATTTTTAATATTCTTATTATTTATTTATTTGTATTGCTGCCTAGGAACTCTAGTCATGGACCAGGACCCTGTTGTGCCAGGCGCTGTACAAACACAGAGCAAAAAGATAATCACTGCCCCAAAGAGCTTGCAATCTACGTAGAAACAAGAGACGACAGAGGGACACAGGTGGAGGATGTACAAGGAAATTGTGAGGCAGCATTGGTCAATATGATGGGAGTCTCCCACCTTTCAGGGTTCCAGAGCCCAGGCTTCAGGCTGAGCCCAGAAGTCTACACAGCAATGGAACATCCCCTCAGCCTGAGCCCCACGAGCCCGAGTCTGCTGGCACTGGCCAGTCACAGGTGTCTACATATCCTCAGAGGCTGCTGTTCCTTCCCTACTGCAGCTACTCAACAGTTCCCGTGCTGGCCAGCTACTGCATCACAGGGCAGGAAGATGAGAGACGTTCTGATTTGTCTCTTGCCTGCTTCCCTACTGGGCTGTGGGAGATCCAGGGAGAACAGGATAGCAACTCAGGGTCTGCCTCTTCTGGAGCCTAAGGGGGTGCTTAGCAATAGATGGCTCCCCTCCCCAACATTGGCAGTCAGGAAGGGTGAATGGAGAAGAAGCTGAGAACCAAGCACAAAATATGGATCCCTGATTTTCTCAGGTTAAAGCAGGCTGGAGCTGCTATAAGTTGTGCCAGCTGGCAACCATCCCCTAGGGACCATATGCCAGCTGGGCATAGCTGGAATGCAGTGTACTCCAGCCAGTCCCCCTCTTCCAGGGGTACAGCGGAAGTGGCACAATAGCCAATTATGCACAAGGAAGTCTGCAGCAGGGAACTTGTAGGTGGTTTCTGCTCCTTGCTCATAAAGGGGTTGGAACAGGGCAGAGAATCTGATCCAGTGCATTCATTGTAGTCCCGTCACTTCCTTGAAATAATATATTTGGCCCTCAGGCTGATAAGGTTGGACATCACTGCTGTAAAGTCTCACCAGGCACAAGAAATATTTTGCAGTGAACTGTCTGCAGGAGCCATGGCCAAGAGACTCAAACATGGGTGCCTAGAGTTGTGCACCTAAGTGTCTTGATTTTCAGAAGTCAATAGGAGCTGCAGGTGCTCAGCACTCTGGGGAAAAAATATCAAGCCTCTGTTTAAGTTCCTAACTTAGGCACCCAAGTTTGTAAATGTTGGCTCTGTGTGTCCATATGTGTATCTCTGCGCATATATTGATCTGTCTCAAGAATGAAATTAAAAAGAAGTGTCAGGCTGGTAGAGACCTATACAAATGTCAGCCATTCAGAAGAGTCCCGTCTCCGCTGTAACATTTGAAATACCACATGTGATATGGGAGAGGAGTGGGGAGCTAGAGAGAGATGGTATCAGATAGAGCAGTAAATTGAGACCCACAGCCTGCAATAGACCCTGGCAACCTGTTACTCCAGGAACGATAGCAGAGGAGAAAGTGGATTGACCTTGCTGCAAACAAAAATTAATTTTAAAGGCTGAGAACATCTGCAGACATATCTATTTGAACAGTGCCATATCTACGATTGCACAAATGAGATTTTTCCATTTAGGGATCACAGTTTTACAAGGTGGGGTTCTTTCATTATTGCATGCTCAGCCTCTTCAGAATTAATCATCTGAAAGGTTTTTCTTTGTTTTAACATGGAGGAAAGGTGCATTTAGATCACTAGGATTAATGCACTAGCCATAGACCCTCCTGATTTAAAATCCTCATTCCGTCTCCAAACAGATCTTTGCTCCTTACCTAATGGAGACTTCTATACGCTACAAAGCTGTCTCCTAGGGTGGCAATATTGGCAGTCTCTTCCTTGGAAAGATGCAGGGTTCAGATGACAGAATAGTTATTGCGGGCCAGAAATGAATGGCATTGCTGAAGGGGAGAGCTGAAGATGGATCTAGCTGAGATGTAGCCAGTCAGGATTGAGGTGCATTAGCAAAGCTGTGTGGTGACGTGAGGGCTGGGACAGCACTGTGTGATTCAGGCCAGAAGAGATTGTTGACCAGTCTGTGGTGGAAGCTCGCTCTGTGTCCTGCTCTATGAAATGCAGCACAGTTTCTTTTAAATAAAGTGCAGCGGTTTTATCATTTATAATAATTTTTCACCTTCTGCTCCCTTCATCAACTGCTACAGTGGCCCATTAGGAGGATGTAAGTGTGCTCAGATGCTTTGTAGATGATACACCAGACTCCCTGGTTAATTAAAAAATGCAGGGTTCAGATGACAGAATATTAAAAGGACAAACCTTTGTAGTAGAAAGAAGAGTTTTTTTCCAAGTGCCAGCTGGGGTTGGATGCTGTCAGCTCAGAAGGATCCCTCCTCTGAACTGTGCAGGGCCATCACCCAGTGATTGCCATTCCATTGCCAGCTCTGCCTCAGAATTCCTTTGTGTGATATTGGGCCAATCACTGAATCTCTCTGTGCGTTAGATTCCCCAGCTGGTTCCTCCCCCCACAGGGACGTTGCAAAGATAAATTCATTAATGTTTGTGAGAGGCTGGGATACTAAGGTGATAGGGACCATGTAAATAGATTGCCAGAAGTGGCGACAGCGTTCATATGCGTAATGCGCAAATGAGTTTTGCCAATGCTCAGAATTTGTAACAAGTGTGTGATTGAAGGTTTGTGGTTAAACTTGATTATTCTTGACAAATTGCTGTGCCTTGTTTTGGTGGATGTGGGGAGACAGTAGGGATCTTGGATGGGCCATTGCTCTTCCCAAGGTTCATTTGGGTTACAGGCAGTGAATCCCTGCCATCGCAACATGCTGCAAGCCACTCTGCTGCAGGTGGAAAGGAAAGGTACATAGCAGCCTGAGCTTTGTCCTTTCTGAACATTTCATCCCCCTTACAGGCAGATGTATGGCTGGCACAGCCAGAATCTGCACTTCTTGCTCTTTCCTCTTGTCTTGTTGATTGCCACTGCAGTTGTCACTCTCTGGAAGACCTCCGGGCCCTTTCTACAGGATGCTGCCGACAAGGAGTGGAGGTATCAAAATGAGAGAGGAGGGAAGCATGGCATGGTAACATGAGTGTCCAGAGAAGGTTGTTTCTGCATACTGAGAGCATCTCCAAGGGAAAAGTCTGCAAGAGGGAGGGGGAGAGGTATAGCATGGAAGGGGCAGAAGGGCAGGATTCGGAGCTGCTTGGTGAGACACTAAGCTGTCAGAACTATCTGCCTCGCTGGAAGGAAAGAGAGAGAACCTGTCTGGCTGAACCCTCTTGAAAAAGTCTCTAGAGCCACAGATGTTCCCCTTTTAGATGGTTCTCTTATTTGTTTGTATTTCGAAGCACCATTTTTAGCGAGGCTGCAAAAGCCACCAAACAAAAGTTTGGAGGGTTGAGACTATTTATCTGGTGTGCTGGTTTTCATGTGCCCTCTGCTCCCACCCTTGAACGTATAGCATCTAGCTCTGCATAGAAGCCTCTGTAATGGCATTTGCATAATACGGCTCCAGTTCTTCCTGCATAATCAGTATTTTGTCATTTCCAAACAGGCTAGATATTTCCTATGGTCCTGGAGGAGTCATCTAGTCTCTTGCTCATTTAAGGTGTATGGAAAACTAAGTATTCCCTAGAAGAGCTAGAAGCCACCCTTGCTCTTAGTATTAAGTAAAATCCTGAGGTGGTTTTTTAGCTTGGTCCTTTCCTCGAAGTCTCTTTGTTTTCAATAAGGACTGAGTAGATACTCAGTTAGGACCTCAGAATTTGGCCCGTTATTATTTGGTTCCTTCCTCCCCCTTCAAATACTTGTACATCATTTGCTTATCATGTTTTCTCCCACCCCATGTATCATTGTTTATCCAAGTTATATGTAATGTGTGTTGCATGGTACCTTAATTCTGTAACTATAGAAGTTATTATCTCATTGCATATGAAAATAGAAAAAGATGGAGTCCTTGTGGGCTGGGCTAAGGAACAAGAATAGAAATACATTATGGCAATAGATACTCTAACTTACACCTGTTCTGACTGGTCTCAAGACAGAACTGTGCTTGAAAGCTACTGAGAAGGGTGCTAGTTTCTAGAAGCTGGTGCAGCTGCCTATTTGTTCTCTACCACTTCTTGTGATACCTTCTATGCAGGGGCGGCTCTAGCCATTTCGCCGCCCCAAGCACGGCGGCACGCCGCCGGGGGCGCTCTGCCGGTTGCCGGTCCCGCGGCTCCAGTGGACCTCCCGCAGGCGTGCCTGCAGATGCTCCACCGAAGCCGCAGGACCAGTGGACCCTCTGCAGGCACGCCTGTGGGAGGTCCATCAGAGCCGCCTGCCGCTCTCCCAGAGACCGGCAGAGCGCCCCCCGCGGCATGCCGCCCCAAGTACGCGCTTGGCGTGCTGGGGCCTGGAGCCGCCCCTGCTTCTATGTGTTAAAGGAGTTAAGTTATTTATGGGCTTGTCAATGATTCCCATCACTGCAATATTTGAGTGCCTCGCAAATATTAATGAATTTAGACTCTCCACACCGCTTTGAGGCAGAGCAGGAGGAAAGTGAGGTACATAGAGGGGAAGTCTGTGGTAGAGCCAGAATGAGAACCTGGGTCTGATGACTTCTAGTGCTGTGCTTCCTCCCATTAGAAAATCTAAGTTAAAGAACTCCAAGTGGGTGCTTTGGGAGTACACGCTCCGCATATTTAGTCTTTGTTTCATGTACTGCATGCTGGGTAATAACATGAGGTCTCCAAGTTTCTAAAACTTAACTGTTTACAGAGATACAGCAATTGCAGCTAGCATTTAGGCCAGGCGCATACAGTCTGAGGCCTAGTCTACATTAAAAATTCACACCCTTGAGCACCATAGCTATGCAGGCCTAACTCCTGGTGTTGATGTGGCTAAGTTGATAAAAAAAAAAATGCTTCCATCAACCTAGCAACCACCAGTCGTGGAGGTGGATTACCTACAGTGCTAGAAAAATTCCTTCAGTTGCTGTAGGAAGTGTCTACACCAGGGGTCGTCAACCTTTCAGAAGTGGTGTGCCGAGTCTTCATTTATTCACTCTAATCTAAGGTTTCGTGTGCCAGTAATACATTTTAAAGTTTTTAGAAGGTCTCTTTCTATAAGTCTAACTATTGTTGTATGTAAAGTAAATAAGGTTTTTAAAATGTTTAAGAAGCTTCATTTAAAATTAAATTAAAATGCAGAGCCCCTTGAACTGGTGGCCAGACCCGGGCAGTGTGAGTGCCACTGAAAATCAGCTCGCGTGCTGCCTTCGGTATGTGTGCCATAGGTTGCCTACCCCTGGTCTACACTATAGCTACAGCGCTGTAGCTGTGCTGCAGTAGTGCTTGTAGTATAGACATGGTCTAACTTCCTGGTGCCTTCTCCAAATGTTTGCCTTCTGCAACCTGTGCTCCTCCCTACAAATTCCGGGCAGGTTGCTACAGTCTTTACATCTTTCCTGAAATGCTTTGGGGACCCTCATGATTGGGAATTCTGAGAATTATAGGTGCCCAGATTTCCTCATTCCATACTCTGGTTTGCATGCTCCCAGTTGGCTCGATGCAGGCTATCCTGATTCTCTAAGATCCTACCGTGTGAGCCTCCAGTGAAAGGGGTAGCCATCCAGCGTGTTTGGCTGGCTGTCTAGATGCACAACCTCAGTTTTTATATATTTATTTTAGTACTAATTATGATGATGCATTTGGGCTTGGAATCGTATAATTGTACAGTATAAGATGATACACAGGCTTATTTCAAGTCAAAGTTATTTTTAGTGGAATTGCCAGAGGGAGAAGAGAAAAATCTCCACTAAATTTAACCTCAGTATTTCAGACTAAAATTTCCTGGGCAAACAGGAGTATATGAAACAGACCTAATATGTTTTCACCTTGCCATACAGAAGATATTTGCTAACCTAATGGGGGAGTCAGTGGGCCAGCTTTATTGAATCATAGTGGTAACATGCAGTGGTCCTGGAGTAGTAATTCAGACATTCTGGGCACTGAGAGTACAAAGCTATTGACGAATAATAATGGTGAGGCTGCAGCAGATGAGAAGTAAGATCCTGTTGAACTTTTCACAAGCATAGCAGTGTTAGCCAATTGTAGTGGCCAAATTCTTATGTAGATAAATATAGGTTATGTCCCTAAATTCCCCCAACAATGTCAGTGCCTCACTTTGTGGCTTCACCTGTGGTATAGTGCTGCTGTGTGCTGTTAAATAGATGTTGCACTTCACTCCAGAAGTGGATGCATTTCAGTTGTAGTTGAAGTGATTGGTTCATATGTAACTTGTAAAGTGCGCTGGGTTGTGTTGCATAAGCTGTTTGGAGTGCAGTGTGGTGGCCTAAGTGAAGAGAAGTAGCTGATGAAAATTGTCTGATAGTTTAGGCTAGACTAACATATCTAAAGGTAAACTGTCTTGATAGGAAGAGTTTTCACGCCAACAGGAAATGTCCCATTAAAATAAAGTGGAGCTCTCTGTAAATTAGTACATGCCATTGAGCAGACCTCTCAGAGCAGAAGGGTATCCAATTGTGAGTGCAATAGCTAGGAGAAATGTGAAGCCGAGTGTTTTGTGCATCCTGAAACGTGAGAGGGCATGGTTTGAGAACAGGGCTTGATGCCTGGCTCTGCCAGTGAGTTGTTGCACAAGTAACTTAGATCAACATTTTAGGTGCCTCAATTTTGGGGTTCTCAATTGAGACATCCTCTGTGGGATTTTCAGTGGCCAGTTACCCACAGTTCTTATTGATCTCAACGGGCCTTAAATCACTCTGTGCCTCCGTGTTCTCCATCTGTGAAATAGAAATGATAATACTGACCTACCTGCCAGGGCTATTTGAGGCTTAATTAATTGATGTTTGTTGAGCACTTTTAGATCCTTGGATGGGAAGTGCTGTGCAAGCACTTGGTTTTATATTATCCCACAAATACAATAAAAAGTAACCCCCATGCTGTGTCTCAGATTGCTTCTGTACATTAATATCTAACACATGCTTACATAGTGCAACCCATTCCAAAATGGGAATTTGGCTGGGACATCTGAGCTAGTGCCCTTGCTCTTGTAAAAAGTGCCATGGGATCTTTAATGAGAACAAGCAGTAGCTGCATCAGTTCTGAATCTCTTTTTGAAATCCAGCACCTCCAGCAGCAAAATGCCCCCTCATGTCATGCTGAGGCATTGGCTTGTTTTTACTTTCAGGGAAGGGCACCACCTGTCAAATCTCCAAACCCACTTCCTGCAGTGACCTTAATTTGCCTTGGAGATCTCCCATCTCAATACTGACCAGGTCTGACACTGCTTAGCTTGTGAGTTCTGACAACTGCTTGCTTTTATGGGAAGGGATTTTTATAATATTGGCACACTGAAACCACCTCCCTGATTTATCCTTATTTTAACTATTTTTGTGTGTGACTGAGTTTAATTAAGATTGACTAGTAAATATTTATCCTTATGCTGAAAAAAGACCAAGGTTTGCCTTTTAACGAAACCTGCACAGTTTGAGTATTTAGCTGCAGCTGTCTGGATAGATGAAAAAATATATTAAAAAAATCCCAACACAAGTTTTCTGCTGCGCAGGTTTTGTGCAAATCCCTCTTTGGCCAAGGGCCATCCCGCCTTTGCTCCCCACAAACAAACTCTCCCTCCCCCTTCTGTGGCAAAGTGAAGCTCGTTACCATGGAAGCCTCATTAAATGTGCATCTTGCTCAGCCTGGGCTGCACCAGGCAGCAAGTTGTATTTTTGGCCTGTGGTGGTTACATAATGAGAGAGGGAGAGCAGGGAGGTTCCAGCGGGAACGTTGCCTTTATGTAGCCCTCTGTGGCTGACACTTGGCTAACTCTGTTGAACTGGAAGCCCGTGGAACTCCGGCAGCAGAGAGATCCACAGCTGTCTCCATCACATGTCACCAGCTGGGTTATTGTGAGTCTCCGTGCTTTTCCTTTCCATGAGCTCAGCCAGCCTGGCAGTAAATATCACTTAATCCAGGAGAGATGATTGACGACTACCAACCTGTCGTACTGCTAGAGCGAGGCCAAGCCTGGAGTATCAGGTCTTGTCTTTCAGAAGGGGAGAGCACAGGACCACGGGTGCCTTCCACATGAGTGATTTCTCATTGCCCCATCCATCTCTTTCAGAGATTTCAATTTCTGGGACAGGAGGTGGGGAAGCAAGGGGAAGTGAATTCTCATGCACTGATGTGCTTCAACCTGTGTGCTGCTCTCACCCACCACATTTCCTCACGGTTGGCTGAGATTGTAGCAGTGCCCATCTGGCAGTGCTGAGTGTGCCACTCAGTTGTGAACATGAACCTCCTGAATGCCATGCCTGGAGGTCCCGGGGTTTGAGCCTGTGCAGTGTCTCCAGGAGAGCAGCACAGAAGGTACAGCTCAGGGGAGAGTTGGGCAGAAAAGGTGACTTTATGCCCACCTATGTGCCTTCCAAGTTCTAGGCTGCCCCAGGGATATAAATAGTCCTTGGAAGAACTGAGAGCAGCCATCAGCCCATCAAAGGCTGCCTGTAGGTTGCTCTGCAGCAGACTCTGTGACACCATGTACTACTGGCCTGCTCCCAGTCCCAACCTTGCCCTGACACACACCCTGTGCTGGAACTTGCAGATGGGACAGCGTAAGGCCACTTATGGTGGATCAGGGGAATTCTCCCAGGCCAGTTCCAGCTGCTGTGTGGTCCATATACATTGCCAGAAGTGAATATAGGGGCTGGAGACAGATTTTTTTTCTAAAAGGCAAATTTGATATTTTCTATGGTGGAGCTGTGCTGCATATACCCATGAGATCAAAACAGCACCAGTTTCAAACAAGCGCCCTTTACGATTAAAAAATAATCCAGCCTCATGATTCAGAACATAAGATGACCAGCTGAGAAGTCAGGAAGAAATTGCTCCGAGCCACAGTACTATGACCAGCTTTGGCAAACACAGCCCTACAGACACATTATGGGGCATTTTGAAGTACCTGGCGTTGGCCACGCTCAGAAGCAGGAGCCTATGCTACATAGTGTAAGGAATAGGGTGACAAACGCTATGGGCCAAATTCATTTCTGCTGTAATTCCACTGAGTATAGTTGCCTGGAGTTATTCCATTGACACCAGGGATGAATTTCAGCCTTGGTACCTGCTTTAAGGACAAAAGGCATTGAAGGATCTAAAGCGTGTGCCTGTTGCGAAAAGAGAAGGTACAAGAGCAGTGAGGGATGTTTGTGTATTGTCACTCAGTGATTCTAGATAAAATTTGTTCTGCTTACAAATAGAAAGACGGTGTTTAATATCTGCCAGCCCTGCAAACATGGCCTGGGTCCGAATGTCAAGATGGGCGCTTTCCTTCTCCTCACCAGTGATAAAGATTCTGCAGGCCAAATTCTACCCCTAGTTACACCTGTGCAATACATTAGCCTTCAGTGGGACTGTACATGTGTCGCTGCGGGCCTCGTGTAAGCCTGCAGGAGTTTTATTACTTGTGTTGATGTGTGAGAAGGAACTAACTCAGCTTGACTCTAAACCAATAACTCTTTCCTTTAATAAAAGCCATCTCTTTGTTCGTAAACTGAGAAAATCTGATCTGCAATCACTGGGATACAATAAACACAGAACCCCAGGATGCCATTCTTTACAGTTAGCGTGTCAGACCAGAGCCACATTTTAAGCTGCTTGAGGTATTAGAGACATTTGAATGTTGTTGTTTTCTAAGGGGATGATTATATTATTAGCTGTTGTTTCAGAGCAGGGGTCGGCAACCTTTCAGAAGTGGTGTGCCGAGTCTTCATTTATTCACATTATTCACTCTAATTTAAGGTTTCGCGTGCCAGTAATACATTTTAACGTTTTAGAAGGTCTCTTTCTATAAGTCTATAATATAGAACTAAACTATTGTTGTATGTAAAGTAAATAAGGTTTTAAAAATGTTTAAGAAGCTTCATTTAAAATTAAATTAAAATGCAGAGCCCCCCCCGGATGGGTGGCCAGGACCCGGGCAGTGTGAGTGCCACTGAAAATCAGCTCGCGTGCCGTCTTTGGCACCCATGCCATAGGTTGCCTACCCCTGTTTCAGAGACACAATCCTCTCATCTCCAGTCTTGGTATTGTTTGTAATTTTCTAGTGTACGCTAGAAATGTAGTGGCTCCCATGCTCCAAATGTCCCTGAGAGAGCCAAACTTTGCAGCTGCAGCCTATCTCTGCAGTAGGCCAAATGAGAATTCTAGATCCAAACTTTGGATTTGCGTCCTTTCCAGGTTCGATCTTTGCAGTGCAGCTCCGTCTCCACATTAGAGCGGTGTGAAATCCAGAGGTTTCGGTTTGCAGGAGGTCACAGGATCCTCCTTGTGTTTGCAGTCTTTGTGGGGGTTGCAGCTCATTCCCAGTTTTGGTTTGAATTTTGCATACAAAGACACTCTGTGAAACTATGCCCAAAGCAGCCGATCTGCCCTAGTTTTTCATCAGAACTACACAAATATGCAAGTCTTACAATTTTCTTCTCAAGCTATGCAACTCAGCTCAGATTCTCTCAGGAGCGTCTGTGCGCCTTTCACTGAGTCAAAAACCAAAAGCTAGAAAACTTCATGGAGTTTTGGACTATGTTTTAAACAGCCCTAGTCTATGCTTGATGGGGCAGCTGTGGCCTAGTGGATTGAGTACGGGGCTGGGAATCAGAAGATTTAGAGCTCTATTCATCATTTCCCCACAGCCTCTGTTCACCAGCTGGGCAGGGTTGCAGGACAGAAAAAGGCTCCGACACGCAGGCACAGAGCCAGTCCTGCACCACTGCTACAGCAGCTCCAGGTGCAATGGATGTTCCAGTGCAGGCTGGAAACAGGGTGAGTGGAGGATGGAGGGGACAAATAGGAGGATGTGTGGCTGGGGCGTTCATTTGCCCTGCTGTTTTGTGCCAAGCAAATTCCCATGTGGCCAGCTGACCATAGGGTGGGTCAAACTGGTCCTCCAGCTGCTGTGTAAGGGAGGTCCAAGAAGCTTCCCCCCATCCCATACCTGATGCATGTGCAGGGATGAATCTGACTCTTGAATTTTATTCCTGACTGACACTGACACTTGATGGAACATTATGCATGTCAATTATACCCTCTGTGCCTCAGTTTCCCCCATCTGAAAACAGGAATAACACCAAATTTTAGAAAGTGCTTTGAGATCCTCAGGTGAAAAGCACTATTGAAATGCAAAGATAACGAAAGATCAAAATCTGTTGCTTTTTTTAAAGGTACAGAACATGTATTTTTTAGCATTAGTTCTGGTTATATGTCTTTTCAAGATGGCTAAACAAATAGCTGGGGGGACAGACGGGCAGAAGGGATGGGAGACAGAAAGAATCAGACAAACAGAGCAGCCAGGTGATAAACAAAGACAGACAGACACTCTGGTAAACAGACAGAGCGGAAGGTTCCCATTCATGACAGTCTTCCCCAGCGTACGTATAGCACAATTTCCATGTAAGAGCAGTGATGCTCACTTGAGGGCACATGTGAACCGAACTGGAAGAGAGCTGAGGCTGGAATAGGGAGGGAGTGAAGCTCAAGCGCCGATGCCATTTCAACCTAATTACACTCAAGCTGGACAGAAAAGCCAGTTCAGAGTTTGCACAGAGGAAACACACACAATCCTCCTCCAGTCTGACACCACTGTTTTCCTGCACTCGGACAGATCTCAGTTCTTGCCTCCCTTGGGATGTTCCATAGCTTTGGGATCTTGATTCATAAGGAACCCTCTAAGGCAAAGTAGGGGAAAGCACTCTTAGAATGGTCAAGGGTTTTTATTCTTAACATACATGGACAGGGCAGGGTTTGGGGACTGATAAAGCCAGAGCTATTTAGAGCAGCAATCCCTGTGCTGACATTAAGGGGATCCGTTGTCAAAGCGTGGGATGAGGTTTTAGCCATACTGCTCTCACCAAAGCCAATGAGAACCACGTGACTAAAACCTAGTGAGTGGTTTGATGAAGCTGGAGTGAATGGTGCTTCAGTCACATATTGTCATGTTTTATTCGAAGAAGGTGTCTGACTTCCAAAGTGCTCCTACCAGAAGGTTAGGGATACAAGGCGTTCATCTTTAGAGGCCTGTGCCTCTGTGGCTTTGTTCTTTCTGTACTCATGTACGCCAGTGCACGGTGAACATAAAACACTCCCATTCGGACTGGACAGCATTTTACACTCGCCCTGCACTGGTGTAAGCAGTTGCAGAAGGGACAGAGCAACAGTGAATGGGGCCCTGTGTGAGCAGCTTGAATCCAGCAGAGGTCAGTAGTTCGCACAAGCGTTTGTTATCTGCTGGCTGTTTGCTGACCTATATGAAATGAATTGGAGGTATCAGTCCAGCTCCTAATGGACCAGCATCTATTTAAAAAATAGTCATCTGTCCACACCACAAATGCAGGGTAATTAAAAGATTCTCCTGAGTTGTAGGATGGTTGTGTGCCTTACAGGTGAAAGAAATAGTGGGGGAAGGGAATCATGTGACTGTGTCTGGTTACTATGTACTAGTTTAATAATGAAACACTATCTGTCTTGCTTCTGGATGGGGCAAACCCATGCTACACACAGCCCTCCTGTTCGTTGTGTACTAACTCTCATCCCTCCGTCACCCCCTTTTGGCGGTCTTAGCCAAAGACAAGGACTGAATGGTCCTTGGAGACTGAAGTCCCATCTCTCCCTCAGTGGTGGCTAATGTATAGCTCCTACTATTTGTTACTTCCCATAAACTTTGACATGCCATGAAATCAGAATGGGGGGTGGGGGAGAAATGACACGGTGGGTAGAATGACAAGATTTGTGAAATTAAAAGCTGTGACACCTTTCTTACAATTGTCCGGGGGTGAGGGAGTTGCATTGAGAGGGTCTTGACAGCTGAAAGGGGGAATCGGATGGAGTCACATATTTTGATGGGTTTAAGGTAAGTGGCTAGAGAGGGTGGGAGAGGACGAGTATGGGCATTTGTCACCAGGTAGTGAGGAATGACGGTGACTGGATCTGGGGCAGGTGTTACTGGGGAGTGATGGGTATGGATGTAGTCAATAAGGTCAGTAAGGGTTGAAATGGGCATGGACTGAGAATACATATCAGCCAGGGAGGGAGAGGTTGTGGATGGGATTGAGTTTGGGGCTCAGGTCCCGTACAGAATGGGGCTCATTTCTTTCTCTCCTTTTCCCCAACCTTCCTCCCTCCCCCGGTCATTCATTCTCCCACTTTTAAGCACCTCCTTACCCATTATGGTTTTCATCTGTCTCTCTGCCAGCCTCTTGAAGCTGCCCATGCTACTTCATGCAGCAGAAGGTGCAACTTCAAAAGGCTAATGGAAGGAGCAGGCTGTAAACTGGGGCCCGGGGCCAGAACTGAGGTAGCTGGACTCTGAAATCACCACTAAGGTAGGGCAAGGAGCAGGCGCCAGCAAGGAGTGGCAGTAGGAAAGGATAAAAGAGGAAGAGCAGATGAGGAGCAAGGGTAGGAGTGTGTGTGTGTGGGGGGGGGGTTGGTGGAAGGAGTCCCCAGTTTCTAACTGCCAGAGCCACAGGCTCTCCCTGAGAATCTGGCTGGACTCCTGCCTCAGACGCCACCAGCAGGAGCAATCAGGGCCACCCAGAGGATTCGGGGGCCTGGGGTTTTCGGTGGCGGAGGGCCCCCGCCGCAGAATTGCCACCAAAGACCCGGCACTTCGACGGCGGGTCCCGGGGCGGAAGGACCCCCCGCCGCAGGTCTTTGGGGCACTTTGGCGGCGGGTACCAGAGCAGAAGGACCCCCAACCACCGAAGACCCGGAGCAGAAGAAGTTCCGGGGGCCTGGGCCCCGTGAGAGTTTTCCGGGTCCCCCGGAGTGAGTGAAGGACCCTGCTCCAGGGCCCCCGAAAAACTCTCATGGGGTCCCCTGTGGGGCCTGGGGCAAATTGCCCCACTTGCCCCCCCCCCCCGCCCCGGGCAGCCCTGGGAGCAATTCTGCAAATGGAATTTAACTGACAGTTATGTTGCTGGTACCTAAGACAGAATAGACTCCTGTAGCTATATTGGCTCTGTAGGGCTAATGGAAGCAAAACCATGTAGGAGCTGGTATGACCCAGAGAAGACCAAGGAGAAGTTCTGTTGAGTAAGAAGGGCCTGTTTATACATACTTACTTTTCTGACTGTAACTGCATTTTAAAAGCTGTGTCCCTTCTGCCGATCAAGGACCCTGGGATGATTCGAGGCTAAATGTGACTTGGATTGATCAGAAATGTGGGTTGCCAAAAATACTCTCTAGGGAGAGAGAATTCCACATGTGAAGGCAGGAATGGGAGGAAGAGGTATACAGAAAAATTACAGGAGCAAGATAGGAGGAGGCTTCTTGGGAAAAATATGTTTTAGTGTCTGAGAGTGGTGGTTCACTGAATCTGTTTAATTCTCCACAGTAGAGCTCAGTTGAGCATGCTGGTTTGGTATGCAGTCTTTGCTCCCTTTTGTATGTCCTTTGGAGGATGGCACTCTAAACAATGAAGGGTAGAGACAGTGTGTTATGTACAGTAGGCACGGTGGGGCTCCGGACAGGACTGGGAGGAGTTGTGACACAGCAGCTCCCACATTACACTGGGTGGCACCTGAACTTCTTTGTTTTTTCTAGTTCTGACTTCCTTTCTGCTAACAGGAAGCTGTTCTGAAGCTGTCTCAGTCAGGACAGGAGCCAGTTAGGAGAATCAGAAACCATCACAGGAGGCCATCTTTTCTCACTAATTTCTTTTTCCTGTTTTCCATCCAAGTTAATACCCACAGGACCAGTTCAAATCTGAGTCCCTGCCAAGAAGGTACCTCATATTGAATCATGGCAATACAGAAGCCCTGTGCTGACTCAGTCTGCACTTGATCTTATGAAGCAGCAAAGAATCCTGTGGCACCTTATAGACTAACAGACGTTTTGCAGCATGAGCTTTCGTCGGTGAATACCCACTTCTTCGGATGCATCCGAAGAAGTGGGTATTCACCCACGAAAGCTCATGCTGCAAAACGTCTGTTAGTCTATAAGGTGCCACAGGATTCTTTGCTGCTTCTACAGAACCAGACTAACACGGCTACCCCTCTGATACTTGATCTTATGAGAAATTATTCTCCTGAGATTTTCAGAAGACTTTTCCCCATTAGCCCTGTTCCCCATTCCTCAAGCCGTTGGCTGAATGTAGGTGGATAATATGGAGTCTTCTTCTTCTTTCAGAACTTCATAAAGTAATTTCCCCTTCCCTTCTTCCTGGCTGAACAGCCGAAACAGAGTCAATATGAGCTTGCAATGCAATATTGCGGTAATATTAGCCAATATGATTTAGGGCTGAATGCATAGAAACATCTGGGCAGTGCAGAGAGGTAATCAGTAATATGTCTCTCATGCTACTGTACCTGGCATTCTGAGTTCATTTCTGGGCACTTTAGTAACAGAACTGTTTACAACAACTGGAGGGATTTCAGAGAACAACAATCAAATGACAAAGAGGCTGAAAAGACTAATTTATGTGGAAAGATGAAAATAAGTAATGCATAGTTTGGCTGAGCAGCAACTAAGGATGCCAGACATATAGCCCTCTACAAAGGTGTGAAGGGTGTAAACACTGAGGAGAGGAAGGAATAGTTTAGGGTGGTCCAAGGTGGCAGTAGTAGGAGTAATGAGATATAGAGTATTTAGGCTCAGGAAATTCTTCCTGGCAGTGAGTTCTGTTAGACTGTAGAATAGTCTTGCAATGGAAGTGGCAGAAGCCCTATTGTTTGGGTCACTTAAAAGTAGTCTAGACAAAGCATTGAACAATGCACTCTAGAGCAGGGGTTCCCAATCTTTTTTCCCTGAGGCACCATCGGCCACTGTTAACACTTCTTGAGGAAAATTATTAAATTAATTATTACATACATATAAACTATATCACTGTAAATAAACAATGTGCATGTTTCCTTTTCATTTTAATGTAAACAATTGCAATGAGAGAAATTTCTAGCAATATGCACTCAAAGAAATGCTTCAGGATCTTTGAAACCAAACAGTTTTAGTAAAACTACACCTTAAAAAAAATGTTGAAAGCAAAATGTGGTGTTCAGATAGGGAAAACACAATGTATAAAACTGAACAATAAGCAACACGACAATGGTAACAAAATTGTTAAACGTGTTGTTATTGATTTTAAAATAAAATAGTTGTCCAACTTTGAACACTATATGGTGTTTTCTATTTTATTAGTGTAAAATCTAAATTTCTGTGTTGTGTAAGTAAAGACCCAACCTTACTCTTTGCTAATTAGTAAAGAATCAAATATTGTAAATAAAAATATAAAATAACAGTTATATTATAACACACACATTTTCTTATCACTTTCTGTATTTTTTTGGCTGGCTTATTTCGTGTAGCTGTAAATGGTCTGGGACTTTCATTATTTTCTCCACCAGTGGACCCTTCTCATTTCTGAAAAATAAATCAATCCATGTCAGATTGAAATACTGCTTGCCATTTTTTACAGTTGTAAATGGTGGACTGTGTGTGTTGCTAGGTTACCTTGCAGTGCAACACACCGTTGTACTCGCGAGAATTAAACTTGACATATTGCAGCTTGGTTTTTAAATAAATAAGTAAATGATTTTCCCCTATACTCTTACTCTGTCCAACATATACACCTCAAAACATGACATTTATAAAGCTTTTATTTGATTACACAATTCACATTGAGTTAAAAATTTACTAAGAGCTTGACTGGAGAATGCAGTTGCGCCGGCAGACCACCCAGAAGCACATTGTGGTCCACTTTTGGGCTGTGGCCCACCCTTTGGGAACCCCTGCTCTAGGGAACAAGCCAGCAGTGGCAAAGGGGGTGAACTAGGTGACCAAATGGGTCTTTTCCATCTCCAGCCTCTCTGATTCTATCATTCAAAGGAAGTAAAAACCTCCAGGGCTAGAGACTACTGTGAAGAGCATGGCTCTCCTCATTCTTAACCTTCCTCTCTCCCTTCATCCCCGACCTCATGTCCTCACCAACATCTCCATAGCAACACTGTGTTGCTAAAGAATAGAGAAGACATCTAAATATAGCTTCCAAATCTCCATGCCTACAGTTAAAAGCACTAGGCTGCTAATGCAAGACAGTAGAGAATGCACAACGGACAGGAACCGAGAATGATTCAGTGGGATTGCCAGGCGGGGCCCTGAAGTCATTTCCAGTCGAATGCCCACTTCATATGCATGCAGGGCACCCAAAGGCATTTTGAGGCAGTTCACTCCTCCATCTAAATTCCTGGGGATTTCCAGTCATTCAGCCTACTGGATTTCTGGGTACATGTTTTACAGAAAACAAAACCACCTCCAGTGCTTCATCAGGCTATCAGAATCCATGATGGGTTTTGACATCACAGCCTCTTGCAATAATACATAAAACTAAAGTGGAACAGGAGAAATTAGAGGATATGAAAGTCCTAAACAAGGAATCAGGGTTGATGTCTTTTTCCTTTTTTCTTATATTCTGAACTGGCTAAGGGCAATTCCAGTGTGGTTGTTTTTTAAAACTGGACCTTTATAAAAGAAAAAAATGTTTGTGCAATGATGCAAACATTCTAGAGAGACTGGGTGGGATATAGAGCCTTTCACTTCCTGGCCACTGGGTCAAACCAGACCCTGGTAGGTATTGACAAAATTTTGTTTGTTTCGTGAGCTCTGTAAAATGAGTCAATAGTCTCCGTCTAATTCTGAGGTGTCAGGTACTCGCATTGGGAACTAGCTGGCAAACTCAACAGAGAGCTCAAAGTATGAATGAGCCATGAAGACCAAACTTCCTTCTCACTCTTAGAAGTGGCCCCTACTGGTCATTATTGAAGTAAGTTGGTGTCTCAGTGTAAAAAACCCTGCACTGCAGCTGTCCATGCTGTCATCTGTCCTGTGCGTAAATAGAAGACTTCAGTCTCCAAAGCTGACGGGCTGGAACTTTCACAAACATTTAAATGGATTTTTGAATGGGGAATTTCAGCAAAGATCACACACAGGACTGGAAAGGTTCATAGTGACAACTGGATTTAAAAAAAGAGAGCCAGGGAAAAAATGTTGAAAGTGGCTAGTATAATACCAGCCAGCTTACATGTCCCCTCTCAGCCAGTCAGAATGAAGGATTCTGCTGAAGGAGAGGGATATCAAGAAGAATTGTTCTGCCCTCTTTTGCAGAAGTTTTTACGCCTAATCTCTGTGTCTTTCATGGTAAAGAATCCTCGGTATTAGACAGTTTTATCATGTTTGAAAAATGGAAATTTAGAGTGATTTGGAAAAATATTTATTTGGCAGAACCTGGGTAATTCTACTAAGCTCACAGAGCATTTTCTTGTGCTTTCCCATCATGTCCTTTGTAGCCCTGCCAAGCTCTCTGTGTTGAGTGGGTGACAGCTGCCATTTAATAGCTTGGCTGCTGACTCGTGTAGTTGACATGTGGGGGTATGTTGCATCTCTAGTGTTGTCCTAAGTACTATATGGGCGACTGAAGGTTACCTTTAAAAATTCTCAGGAAGACTAAAAGGGGTTAAAAGGCTCACCTGCGTGTCTAGTAACATAAGGGGTCTGATTTTTCTTTGCCATTCACTTTCTATAGTCATTTACATATTTGCAAAGTGTGTGTGAAATGCTACTGTGCTGAACTGGTGAGGATTCACCCCCACTTTGCCCAGGTGTAAATGTCAGTCCAGGGTGCAAGGCCCCACATGTAGGCTGCCTCCCTGGCAGGGTATGCAATCTCTTCACAGAGTGCACCAGAACTGGGAATGTGAAGCTGACTATAAATGGAAAGTGAAACTGACCAGTTTAGTTTCACAGCCCAAGCTGAGTGAAGGGCAAAAGTTTAATAGATACTGTCTGTGGTGAAAAATAAATGAAGATCATTACAGCTCTTTCACTGTTACTATTCTAAGGGGTGATAACACAAGGATAAACCTTTTTTAAAAAAACGTATGGCTTTGGTCTTGACTGTGTCCCTTTTAATTACCAAATGCCAGCTGCTAAAGCATTTCCCCATAGCTCTAATTGAAACACAGGCCAGTTTACTAATTAGCCAAGATTACAAGGGGAATACACACAAGCAAATTGCTTTTTCTGTCAATATTTCTTTCTTCCTCCTACTGAGACCTGGTACAACATGAGCAATCTCTTCCCGCCCAAGCAGGTTAGATGGGAAGGTTCTCTGTTCCCTAAGGCAGGGAGCCGCACACAGATCAGAGGGGTGGAGGGGCAACATAGGATTACAAGCAGGGCTGCCTGTTTTCAACCCATGATGCAGCAGCCTTGTGTGAGGGCAGTGTACAATGGGAAAGTAGGCAACTTCCTCAGCATATACCAGAGGGGTAGCCATGTTAGTCTGGATCTGTAAAAGCAGCAAAGAGTCCTGTGGCACCTTATAGACTAACAGACGTATTGGAGCATGAGCTTTCGTGGGTGAATACCCACTTCGTCGGATGCATCCAACGAAGTGGGTATTCATCAGCATATACCGTCTCACTCTGTATAACCATCTGCTTCAGAGAGACTGATGCATGAGCTTCTCTGCTCTCTGACCCCCACTCAGTGTAAGGAGAGGGGGCAGATTCTGTGTGGTGTGGTGTGGTGCCGCCCAGGAGAAGGTTGTGAAAAGCTACCTTTACACTTCCCAGATTCTGGGTTTCTCTGGGTTTCACCTGCACTGCCAAGTGCTCTGGCCAATTCCCCAAGAGCCCCCTCGCTTCTCTATGTTGTTGCTTACAAAAGGGCAGCAATGTAGGGTGCCTATGCCTCTCCTGCTCTAGAGACTTTCACCTCCTTGAAGGCCCCCTTTATGCATCCAAAATGGCATAAAGGGGTGTTAGTGTGGGAGAGAATGTGCCCCAGATGTAAGCGGGGGAATGGTCCCGCTATTGTGGGGAACTTTCCTGGCTTCTGCACTACCCCGGTGAAGTAGGCTAGCGAAAGGATCTGAGTCCTCGCTCCCACTTCCATTACCCAGAGGCCTCCCTGCTCTCAAGGACTCCCCTTCCACTCTCCTGTCTGGCAGAGTCCTCGCAGCCCCAACAAGGCTGGGCCCAGGATTCCTGGGGGGCTCGACCCCCAACCCTGCTGTGGTCACCTAGGACAGGGGCTAGGGTATCCCCACTCCGGGGTACTCTCTCTGCACTGGGCACCTCCCTGACCCGCAGATCATTTCATACAATTTAAAGCAAATACAAGTTGTTTAATTAACAATTAATTAAAAAAAAATAAGGAAAAATGGGAAAGGTTAAAGGAAAACACATCACCCTGCTCTGTGGCAGGGAACATTACAAACAGTGTCTCTGGACATCAGGGCACTTCATGGTCTGTTCCTTGTAGGTCCCAGGTCTCCTTCTCAGGCCCTGGCTGTGCTGCAGAGATGCTGCGGGTTGGACACTTGCAATGGTGGTGGCCACACACCTCCGGGCTTTGGGTGGTGGGACCCTTCTTCCCAGCGTCAGCCCCCTGTTGGGTTAAGATCCCCCTCCCAGTCTGGCCTGCAAGGACTCTTTGGCGGGGGGTGTCTTCCTGCACTGGGCCCTTTGCCCAAGGTCCCCCCTTGGCTGGCCCCAGTTGCTCACCACACCTGGCTCTGTGGCTGAAGCTCTGCTCCCAGCACTGGATCCGCTCTCCCTGGGATGTGCCTCTGGCTCTGTGGCTGCAGCTCTGCTCCCAGCACAGGATCCGCTCTCCCTGGGCTGTCTCTGGCTCTGTGGCTGCAGCTCTGCTCCCAGCACAGGATCTCCTCTCCCTGGGCTGGATCTGGCCCCTCTGGATCTGGCACAGCTCTGCTCCCCAGCTCATCTTGGGCCCCTGCTTTCCCCTTAGCTCAACCCCACTCTGTCTGACCCAGGCAATTCCAGCTCTCACGGAGGATAGGACCCCCCTGGCCTCCTGACTCCCTGATTAGCCTGCCCACCCTGTCAATCAGGTTCAGAGGCTGAGCTAACCTGGAGCATTGGCCTCTCCCCAGTCTTCTAGTGCTAGCAACCAAAACACCCAGGGCCGGCTGTAGGCACCAGCGCTTCAAGCATGTGCTTGGGGCGGCACTTTCCAAGGAGCGGCACTCCGGCTCCTTTTTTTTTTGTTTTGCTTGCAGCATAAAAAGCCGGGAGCCTGCCCTGAGCAGAGATGAGCTGCGGCGGTGGGGGGTGCGGGGAGGGCCTCAGGAAGTAACCGGGGGGGGGGCAGAGGAACCGCTTCCCCCCCCCACCCCAGCTCACCGCTGCTCCACTGCCGCCTGCTCCCCCGAGCGCGCCGCCGCTCCGCTTCTCCCTCCTCCCTCCCAGGCTTGCCGCGCGAATCAGCTGTTTTGCAGCAAGCCTGGGAGGGAGGGGGGAGAAGCGAAGTGGCGGCAGCGCGCTCAGGGGAGCAGGTGGAGTGGAGGTGAGCTGCGGCGATGGGGGGCGCAGGGAGGGCTGCAGGAAATAACTCTGGGTGGGGGGCAGGGGAACTTCTCCCCCCCCCCAGGTCACCTCTGCTCCACTGCCGCCTGCTCCGCTTCTCCCCCCTCCCTCCCAGGAAAGCCTGAGAGGGAGGGGTAGGAGGGGAAATGCGACGCGCCTGGGGGAGGAGGCGGGGCCGGGGATTTGGGGAAAGGGTTGGAATGGGGTGGGGAAGGGGTGGACTTGGGGCGGGGCCAGGGGCGTGGGAAATTTTTTTTTGCTTGGGGCGGCAGAAAACTTGGAGCCGGCCCTGAAAACACCCCCACTGAATGTTAGTAAGGGGGCAACAGTCCCCTTGCACAGAGATACTCAGAGCTCCTTTTAAAGCAGGGGCCAGGGTGACAAACCAGTAGGAACAATAGTGACTACAGCAGTTGGCACATGCTGGATGCGAGGGGGAAATGGGCACTGCACTAGAAATAAACTCTGCGCTCAGTGACAAATCCTCTTTAACTCCCTAGTAGGAAGCAGAAAGAGCCCACGTTTCACTGCATGTCCTTCATCAGGGCTCAGATGCGCTCTATTCCTTTTCCTCACTGCAGTTGTAATAATACTTTGTGCTTCCATAGCAACTTTCATCCAAGGATCTCAAAATGCTTTGCTAATAGTATCTGGGTCTCACAGCTCCCTTGGGGAGGCAATAAGCAGCAATGGGAATATAATAGAGGTATCCTGACTCCCATTCCTGTGCTTTAGCCATGCTTCCTCTCCTATGCAAGGCATACTACAGTAGGGCCCAATGAAAAGGGCTGTAGATGAAGGGTACTGAGGTGATGTGATGCAGGACAAGAGCCAACAAGTAGGGAGAAGCAAAGTTTTGAAAGCCCTTAAGATGAGGACAAGGAGCTTGAATGTGGTATAATGGAAAATGAGGAACGAATGGAGGGATTCAAATAGAATGGAGACATAGAGTGATGGTAAGGAAGATGATCTTAGCAGCTGAGTTTTGTGTGGACAAGAGAAGCTGATGTGGGCTCCAGGGGGTCCAGAGGGGCTGTTACAGCAATCAAGATGGGAGAAGATGAGGACCTGGGCAGAGGGAAAAGGTTGGATTTTTGGAAATGCTACAGAAGCTGAAGGGGCAGAATTTGGACACAGCCTGAATATGTGAATCAAGGGAGGAGTTAAAGATAACACCCAATAACAGGCCTGAGTGACCGGAGGATGGTGTTGTCAAGAGTGACCGAGAATGGCGGGAGCAGAGAGGGTTTGGAAGGGAAGACAAGCAGGGACCATGAAGGCAGGAACCAATGGAGGCAGGAACCAATGGAGGCAGCATGTGCCTTGCTATTCCAGAGCTGCCGGGGACCAGTTCAGCCCTCAGCGTAGGCTGCGGCTGCCTTTTGTTGAACCCTGTAGGCCTATGGCAGCTGAGGAATAGCCAGCAGCACGCCTGTAATTAGAAGCAAACAAGCTAGTAGTGAGAGGTGTCGAGGGAGAAGGGTTGAGAGTGGACAAGGGGAATGCAATGGGATGGTTTGGCACATGGGAGTATGGTTGAGTAGAAATGTATACAATATAATTCCAGTTATCTGAATTCCTTTTATCCAAAAATCCTGAATCTATGGCACGTCCCCATGTAACCCTATGTTAGTTAAGATAAACGTCCGTTTATCCAAACACCCAGTTATCCCAAAGTTTCAGATGAACCCCCCCCCCCCCGGCCATTCGGATAAATGGGAGTATACTGTATTTGGAGTTGGATGACCTGGGGCAAGTCATCAGGAAGGTGGGTGGGAGGGAATAGATATGGGGCATTGTTAACTACTGGGTGGGAGTAGAAGGGAAGTGAATTTGAGACAAATGACACGTGAAGATGAGAAGAGAATGAGAATAGGGTACCTATCACAGGATGAGTGAGTGAGTGAGTATGAATTTTGGGCATGCATCATGGCTAGAAGTAGAAATTCTTTGCTAGCTCAGGTGGTAGAAGCTCTGGTCTTAGAGCAGGAGGACTGAGCTCTATCTGCAGTGCCCTACTAAAGTTTGGAAAGCCATAGTATGATAACCACCTAGATGCCAAGGGAGCTACTTAGAAAACATGGTGATGGCACTACATTCCTGGGATTGTGTTATATTACTTGAAGCCTAAGGATGAAAAACTCCAGTGAAGATGACTTGTTATTAAAGATTCCATGGTACTTTTCAGAGGGTGTGGGATGTTACCCCTGGTGCCCTGGCCTCATTCCATACTGAGTAATTGCATTCTTCCTACCTGCTGTAACCCCTCCCCCCACCCCACCACCATTTCAATTAGATGCAGTGTTCTTCACATCCTGACTTACACAATTTTGTTGAGCTCAGTTTTATTTCCCATCCAAAAATCACACAGACGCATCCTCTTAGCCTCCGCAGCAATAATTCCTACAAATGAGAGTCTCAGCAGAGACACAGATACTCAGTATTTTCTAGCACATTAATCAAATAACCATCCAGTTGTTTCCTTATGTGTTTGAAGCGGACGCACTGTCAAATAAAATGATTTTATAGATTACTCTCTCCATGTGTCAGATGGAGAATTTAGCAACATCGTGAACATAAAGTCTTTTAGGAGAAGATCAATGTCCATTCATTTCATCTTCTGTTGCTTACTCCAGAAAGTCTCATTCAATGTT